>NC_135578.1:4145397-4459801 GCF_965152235.1 Eretmochelys imbricata | reverse complement strand
TCTTATGGTGCCTAGAGCCTTTGTGTCTTTTTTATTATCATTTACATACGTACAAATACAAACTCAACTGGACCAAGCTTGACAGTCCTAAACTGCTCCCAAACCTGTCTCTTCCAGCTAGATTTTTCCACCTTCTCGCTATGTAGCTAGTTTTTATGGATCTCTATATAGAACTCAATCTGATGCCCATTAAAGTTAAAGGAAGATCTGCCACAGCTTTTAGTGGCAACTGAATCCAGCCCTTATTAAAGTGTAAGGCTGACAGTGATTCTATTGAACAAATTCAGTGGTAATCATGATTCTTTCTTATTCTCCTTTATCCAATTTGTTAGCTACTTGACAAGTGATTTTGTTCGGATCACATCTCTTATTCAGGGCAGTTACTGAATTTCCTTATGTGCCCAAAAGGAAAGCTAGACAATTTCACGTAAACAACTAAATATAGTAGAGGTTTCATTTAAATGTAGTATTCAGGAATGACCGCAACCCTTTGAAGGAAATAATGTTGATTTAAAACGTAAGTATGTGCAATACATTCAGCAAAGGGAAAAATATCCCCCCATATCTATATTTTAAATTAAAACTATCACTTTTTTTAAAAAAGAAACTGCTAGGGATATATCTATTTTCCCCTCCTATTATACAAAATAAATGTAGAAGCATAACTGAAGAATATATTACACTTGCTTGCGTTCTCCATCATGATTTTTATAGGACCAAATCAAACAGACAATGGAAATGAGTTTTGCAGTTTCACTATGCCTTGTGGTTATCAAGTGATAAGTTCCTAGCTGAGAACCATTCCCCGCCCCCCACTTTTACGCAGACTCCAAAACAAACAATTCCCATACTCAAAGTAAAACTTTTTTTAAAAAGGTTTTTTCTTCTCTCGGCAATGGCAATCTGGGTAAACAGATGCCAGCAGCTGCAGCTCTGGGCAGGACAGAACTTCTTTTATAGGAGGATACGGTTGTCTTTTTTGCTCTTTACACAACAACAGTATCCAGAAACCACACTGCCACTGGCCTCAAATAACTGTGTTTATTAAAAAGAAAAGGAGTACTTGTGGCACCTTAGAGACTAACACATTTATTTATTTACTTATTTTAGTCTCTAAGGTGCCACAAGTCCTCTTTTTCTTTTTGCGGATACAGACTAACACGGCTGCTACTCTAAAACCTGTGTTTATTAAACACACCCAAACACGCCAGGCCTTGCTACACACACACTGTGACTCTGGGTTCTGGCAGCTCCTAAAATACAGAACACGGGGAGCTCTACCAGAGGGCTCACAAACTATTTAAAGGGATACTACGCTATTTCCATACACAGCAGATACAATGCATACAACGCTTTGTATCTCTGTTTGATTGAAGTGCTCAAGACAGGTGCTAGGATTAACAGTCCTGAACATGAAGTCCTCCCCATATCGAACAAGTCTAGCACAAGCTCGCCCCACACAATGTGTCTGTACCTTTAACTGCTTCGCCCCTCTACTGAGGCCACCAACTATAGTTGCCATTTAGGCCCTACTGAGAAGTTGGATGGCGTGTTGGTTAAGGCACTGAGCTGGAACTTGGGAGAGCTCGGTGCAATGCCCTACTCTGCCACAGACCTCCTGATTGTCCTTGAGCAAGTCACTAGTGCTTTGTGTCTCAGTTCCCCAACTGTAAAATGGGAAAAGGCCCCATTTCTCCCAACCTCTTCCTTGTCCAGCAGCCTCCCACATTACATGTGGACACATTGCCCAGTGCAACATTTCAGCTGCGGTCTGCAGCCGTTACTGCAATACAGGTTTCAGAGTAACAGCCGTGTTAGTAGCTCACGAAAGCTTATGCTCAAATAAATTGGTTAGTCTCTAAGGTGCCACAAGTCCTCCTTTTCTTACTGCAATGCAGTTAACTTTAATCACAGTAACAGTGTGATGTAGACACTTGTCCACAAGAAACTACACTGAGACCATCAAATTACTTCACATGCCACAAAAACAACCAGCCAATGGGAATATCTTCCAATTACACAGAACCTCAGCTGGATTTGAGCTAGCAGCCTAGAGGTAAAAGGCTCAAAAGCCTATTGCCAAGCCACTGAACCCTCCCGTGATCCAAAGCAGAGTAAACGTATACTTCTGTTTATCATCAAGGCCAGCATAAAAGAAAAGGAGTTTGGTGTTATGCCAGTGAGGTTAGCGCTAGCTACATTGTCTCCTAACTAGCAGGCATTTCAGATGGTTTGTACCTGTTCCTAATAGAAATTTTGCAAAGGAAGGAAGGAAGAAAGGAACCAAGCTTTATTTCTTTGCCTAACGCTCAACTGCTCCACATCTCTGACAACTCTTAGATCAACTGGACTTTGGGCTTTAGAAAATGTTCATGGTAAGGGGACAAGAACGTCTCATCATAAACAGTCTATTGGATGAATTTGAGTTCCTCTAAAAAAAAAGACCCTACTTTCCGACAGGATGCATCAACAGGAGCACTGCAACCCATCAATCTAAGCCTAAAGTAGCACCAATGTGCCACCAGAGTGGCATGCCAGGACGAAGGGGTTAATTAATGAAGACTCATAATGTACCATGTAGGGTACAAATGGTGAGACTGAACTACCGAGGGGTTAAGTGCATTTCCCAAAGTCAAAAAGAAAAGGACTACTTGTGGCATCTTAGAGACTAACAAATTTATTTGAGCATGAGCTTTCGTGAGCTACAGCTCACTTCATCGGATGCATTCAGTGGAAAATACAGTGCGGAGATTTATATACACAGAGAACATGAAACAATGGGTGTTACCGTACACACTCTCCTTACAGTGTGTATGGTAACACCCATTGTTTCACGTTCTCTGTGTATACAAATCTCCCCACTGTATTTTCCATTGCATGCATCCGATGAAGTGAGCTGTAGCTCACGAAAACTTATGCTCAAATAAATTTGTTAGTCTCTAAGATGCCACAAGCCCTCCTTTTCTTTTTGCGGATACAGACTAATGCGGCTGCTACTCTGAAACCTTTCCCAAAGTCAGTGGCCAAGAGGGGAATAGCATTTAAGAGTCCTAACTCCGCTGTGGTCTAAGAATTGAACACAAGTGCCTTTAAAAATAATAGAATGAACCTGAATTTCCTGGTAAACAATATTTAGCAGAGGAGGGTGGAGATGGAGGGGCAATAAATAGGAAAGAAAAGGGGATGTGAGTCATCTGTTTCTTATGCCAGCTGAGCACTCTACTACTTTGTTTATTAAACTAAAAACTTGTTCAGGCCGGTGAAACTTTGCAGGTATTTAGCTGTTTGTGCGCGTGCACCAGTCTGAGATGTATATAATGTGCATGTGTTTGGGAGTGTTTGTATACGTGAATATTCCACTACCCGCCCACTCATGCACACCTTTGACATATATACATACATACATGTAAACATCCATATGAATGTTGATATTTCCCAAGAGTTAAATGGGCACTATCAACTTAAACAAAATCAAATGTCTCTGAAAATATTTATCTACCATGCTACAGTTTAGAGGGAGAGAGGGAGGAGCTTGTTTTTTGTTCCAGTTTGATTACTTTCTGACTCCGATAGGAGACTATTTCACCCCTTTCCCCCGTATAGTCACTGAGGGTATATCTACAGTGCAATTAAAAACCCACAGGTGGCCCATGCCAGCTGACTTGCGCTCATGAGGCTTGGGCTACGAAGCTGTTTAATTGCGGTTTAGACGTTTGGGCTCAGGTGGGAGGGTCCCAGAGCTCAGACTGCAGCCTGAACCCAAAACACAATTAAACAGCTGGCAAGCCCGAGTCAGCTGGCACGGGACAGCCGCGGGTGTCTAATTACAGTGTAGACATATCGAGTCAATTACTGTTTACCTCTGTTTGCATGAGTCTATCACAAAACAGGCAGGGAAAAATATAAAAAAATGCATAAATAAAAACGTGTTTGTAAAAACACAACAGTGAGCAGAGGGACTCAGGATAGTTACCCTTTTATCTCATTTATGGAAACTAACTAGAATTCCAGTTGACTGTATCTTTTTATTAAAATAACTTGCTCAGGAGGAAGAAGCGGATTGTCCTGAGCTTCCAAAACCTTAAGGGAGAACAAACCCCAAAGTACTTAGCAGAGAGCCATTCTGCAGCCGGGAAAGCAAATTTAAAAATGTTTAACATTAAGGACTGCTCAGTGGCTTGAAAAGTAACTACCTATAAAAAATGTTTAATGCTATGAGTGGGAAAAAAAGTCTTAATAATTATATTTAATGTGAAGAGCTGCTCAGGAAGTGGAATACGTTTTTAAAATATTTAGCACACATAGGCACTCTGTAGCTGAGAACGCATTCCTTATTAAATACATTTAATGGTTGCAGCTACTGTGGTGCGGAAAAGCAACTACTTATAAAATAACCCTAACGTTTATGGGCACTGTAGCTCAGGAAGCGACCTCTTTACAAGATCTATTGAATGTAGAAGCCACTACATCTGGGTCGTATTACCACACAAACCAGCTTTTAGTTTTTAAACTTAAGCTAATGTTTAACACACTTTGTTAAGTGAGCACCTGCAAAATTCATTTCCTACCATAGTAACTGAAATGGCAGGAGTCCAGTCCTGTGAGAGGCTTCTAGCCTCCTTCACTGAAGTGAAAAATTTAGAAACACTAGTTCAAACACCATTATTAAACAGAGCGGGAAAAGTTTACAAAGTTCTGTGAATATGTACAGCGCATAGCACACTAGGGCTCCGTTCTAGCCGGGATCTCTCTAGGTGCAATAATTAAATAATAATTTCACAAGCAGAGCAGCTACAAGACACAGTGAGGTCCTGGTCAATGACTAGGACCCCTAAGCACTACGCAGTACAAATATTACATAATCAATAACAAAATAAAGGTTTTTTTTATTTTGAATGTGGATGAGACCATGCATTTGGGAGCATTATTATCACTTGAGATTTAATTGTTCCTTCTCTATCATTCTGCAGTCAAGATTCTCCTATAAACCAAATAATAAATAATAATATATATCTTCACAACAATACATACACACTAGGGGATCAATACTGAATGGAGCTAAGCATGAGGTGCTGAATGCCTTTAACCCCACTGATTTCAGGTCACCCCATTATCCCTCTAAAAGTCACGTCTGAGCATTTCTTAATAATGCCTGACTACTATGCACAGACACAGGAGTTTTCATACAAGCAAATGCGGCTACACCTTTTGTGGGTTCATTTGTGTTGGCTACCCGAAAATCTGGCCACAACTGAGGTATGACATGACTTTCAGCCTCCCCAGAAGAGTTCGTTTTCAACTGCCCTGTTCCATATACAAAATGCAAGACCCCATTACAAATCAAGGAACAGCTTCCTTTCCTGTGATGTAGGACATGACCTTGCAGAGTAGGAGTTCAAGGTCAAGTTTTAATTCTTACAGTCTATTTAGAATCCTCAAGATTATCCACACTGTATATGCTAAGCAAAGGCATGTTTTCAGGTTTGGCCGACAAGCCGTTCCGTCTGTCAGGATAACTCACAGATGGTATCTGGGTGACAAAATATTCATCATGTCGTATTCTTAGTGTATGCAATTTCACCCATTGCTAATTTTTCCTGCATTTGGCAAGAGCCCTAAGAAATTGCTGGTACTTCAGAAGAGATTCATTCCCAGACATAGTGCTTTTAAAATTAACAGAATAAAGAAAGAATCCAAAGGTTGAAGAAACTCGCTCTCCCGTGTAATTGTAAAACAAACACACTGAGTTGGAGCTTTTACCTTAGGTACTGTTTTTGAACTTCCATTTTGTATCTGATGTTTGTTGCCAATTTTTTAGTTCACATACTATATTTTCTTTTTGCTTGACGTGTGCCATATTACCGTGGCTTTTGCTCTCGCTTCTGCTTATTTATGATCCCTTTTTGACCAAAATCTCAATAAACTTGCTTCAGGGGGACTTTTCATCTTTTTTTTTCTAGGTAGTTGCATACATAAGTGAGCCATTAAAATTGAATCAGTTCAGTGAATCAAACTGAATGACAACAAACTAAAATGAGTAAAAACACGCCTAAAGCAACAAACAGATTACTTATTTATTTTACTTATTTTTAACATTTGGGCTTCCCCCCATCCCTCTTCTAGTTCTTTTGATGGGGTAATATGACCCAAAAAAAAATCCAGAGTGAATTTTCAGTTCTGAGTGCTAAAGAGATTGCAACAAGGAAAACATATCCACAACATTTTATGTGGCACAGGCCCTACAAAGTTACGGATGCTGGCTCTGTGGCCCATTGACTTATTCCAGACTCATGGATGGGAGTTATCAGCTGGTACATGTATAGGGAACCTCATGCAAACAGAATTGGTGAAAGTGGAGGCAGGCTGTCTTATTACATCAGTACTCTTTTCTCTTATTTATTAAGAGCCTTAAGAAAACAGCTTCTCCCAACAGATAACCTACTCCTTGTTGACTCAGGGCTAGGGTTAGATAAAATTAATTGGAAATTAGAATCTGCATTGGAAAGAGCAAGCCAACATTCAGAGCAGAAGCTACCAAGCCTTCCCTCATGGAATGATAAATGTTACTGTCATATTCACAAATTTTCAGTGGTTTTCAATACTTTACCTTTTATGCTGAAAGCCAAAACATTAATAAAGCAATTGAAGTAGTAGGCATATAAGTCTATGAATGTCAGTAGCAAGGTTTCACATATGCCACTTTGCAGTAATAAAATACTTCATATATAGTGGTAGGGCTGAACGTTACTATTTTTATTTTTTATATGAGGTAGTAAGGACAGGAATGCAAGTAAATGGAAGAGAAAAATGAAGGCAATTCCAATTAATCATTTCCTCTCGTGACATTTTAATGCATTATTGTTACAATTATTCTAAAATGTCCTCGAAGGATCATCACGCCAGCTTTTTTCAGAGTTCATTTTTCACAGAGTGAAAGTTTAACAAGCAACCTTTCTGATTAGTTTTGATCTCTGAAGGTGCAATATCCTTTCATCCCTCTCCCTTTGTGGAAAGCTGGGCTACTTCCAGCTTTGAAATATCAGGTGTATCAAGCTCCAAGGGCCTCCTTTCCATTCCTTACATTCTCACTGGCTTCTTTCTTCCCCTTGGATTTGTTTGCTACCGACTCCCCAATGACCTCTTTAAATTCTGCATCTGCAGAAGACTATTTTAAGATATGGTGATGCACAGTACAGTATCTGTTTGGTTTTCTGAACAGCTAGAAACACCCTTCAACGTTCTGTTGTTTTACAATTTAGTAAAATAGCCTGCTCATGTCTCAGCATAATCAGGTCCCTAGTCCTTATGAGCTACAGAGCCTTCAGTTGTTTGGGGTGCTCATTCGCCAGGGAACACTTAATATTCTCATCCATCACACGAATCAATACAATGCCACCCTGTCTTTCACAAGGCGGCAGTGGACTTGGAAGAGCAGTATGGACTAAGTTAATTTAAAAGTAATAGAGTGAGATTGTTCACATTACTTTTATCGAACTGACAGTGCAGGCTTAGTGCGATCAGAGTAATTAATTCCATTTCATGGAATCACACAGAGAAAGGCCATAAAAGTTGCTGGACTTATTTTTTAAAAATACACTAAATCCAAGTTCTCTTTCATTTAATGTCAGGAACATTTGAATTTTTAAACACTATACTAATGAAATAATGGGGCGAATAAGCAGATCAACCCTACCTCTGCTCAATTACTGCAGGCCCCAAAGGCCAAATTCATAACCAGCAGAAATGGCTACAACTCCACTGTGGTGACAGAAAAACCAATCCCAAAAAATTACAGAACAAGTCCTCAGCCTAGGACATGACCCAGCTAGCTGAGCTGAGCATTGGGAAGATCCAAAGGGGAGGCATCTGTTATGGTCACAGTATACACACAGAGAAATTAGATATAGATACTCTTGCTGGGAGTAACACTACTTGATGTCATAGAACTCAAGACAATAACATGCAAGAGCACAGAGAGAGAAAAAACAGGCTGCTCCCTAAGGCAGCAAGGCACACCTCACTCCACCTGGCTTTAACCTCTCTTTTTTAGACTGAATCTCCTCACATACTTTGTTACGGCGCTCCCTAGCCTGCAGCCAGGACCAGGAAACTCCCTCACCCCTAAAGTGATAGCTTCCAATGCCAACACAATCCTCAGTTCACCACAGCATCCTTTCCCGAAACCATGGGGCCACTCTATGATACCACTTTGGAGTCTTTACATCTTCAACCAGCCCCTATTATGGGGGTCGGAGGAGGACAAAAGATCAGTGCCATAGAGGGTCATCTGTTCCCATAAGCCCTTCTACCACTAGCCTTATGTAGCAGATCTGCACTAGTTCCTGTGCCTGGGGCACCTCTTTGGCCCCAGGGATAGGAGCTGGATTTCCCTTTAAACCCCCTTACATTAATGCATTTCAACTACAGAAGAAATAGAGCTCAAGGGGGAAAAGTGCCATTGTGATTTTCCACCAGATTTATTTTTTATCTAGCTCTGGACGGGCGCAGGGCACTGTACACACAGAATGACAAAATCCCTGCCCCAAAGATCCTGCCTCTAAATTGGACTTATAACACGGGGAGGAGTCACAGCAATGCCAGGGGCAAGTGAAGAAGGCGAAGCTAATGACAAGGCAAAAAGGGAGAACTGCTCTTGGATGGGGCTATATTCCGAGGAGGTGTTGTCAGTTCCATGGGGGGTATTCTCAGGCCCATTGACTTCAATGGAGTTATGATAACTGACATCAGCTGGAGATCTCCCCTCCAAAAGTCAGATACATTATTTTGTTTAAGTATTTAACATGCTTAAGCACCAGACTGGGGGGAGCCAGTAGTACTAGAGAAGAGTCTGGTGAGTTTCTCCTGGACAGCAGCAGAGTCAGAAACTGTGTCAGCAGAACAGATTTTAGAACATAAGAACGGCCAGACTGGGTCAGACCAAAGGTCCATCCAGCCCAGTGTCCTGTCTTCTGACAGTGGCCAATGCCAGGTGCCCCAGAGAGAATGCACAAAACAGGTAATCATCAAGTGATCCATCCTGTCATCCATTCCCAGCTTCCGGCAAACAGAAGCTAGGGACACCATCCCTGCCCATCTTGGCTAATCGCCATTGATGAACCTATCTCCCATGAATTTATCTAGTTCTTTTTTTAACCCCATTATAGTTTTGGCCTTCACAATGTCCCCTGGCAAAGAGTTCCACAGGTTGACTGCGTTGTGTGAAGAAATACTTCCTTTTGTTTGTTTTAAACCTGCCGCCTATTGATTTCATTTGGCGACCCCTAGTTCTTGTGTTATGAGAAGGAGTAAATAACATTTCCTTATTTACTTTCTCCACACCAGTCATGATATTATAGACCTCTATCATATCTTCCCCTCCCCACGCAGTCATCTCTTTTCCAAGCTGAAAAGTCCCAATCTTATTAATCTCTCCTCATTTGGAAGCTGTTCCATACTGTTAATCATTTTTGTTGTACTTTTCTGAAACTTTTCCCGTTCCAATATATCTTTTTTGAGATGGGATGACCAGATCTGCGTGCAGTATTCAAGATGTGGGTGTACCATGGATTTATATAGAGGCAATATGATATTTGACCTTTGGTCATACTCATGTTATAATGGCTAATCCTTTTAGATGGTTTCCAGGGAATAAATTTTAATTGTGGCATACATGGATACAGTCACACTCACATTACCACTGGGCTTAGCGGGATTAAATTTGTATGGATAAATGTTGGTAAAATATTGATTTCATTGTACACACTCAAACTGAGGAAAAATATTTCTATTGATAATTATCAAAATTTACAGATAGGCAAGATAACAAAAATGCTGCTTAAGAGTTTTTTAGATTTTGATTTAAGGATATTTACTTTGTATATTTTGATGTGATGTTGCCAATTGTGTTTTCATGGTGACATAGCTTTAACTTTTTGAATCTCATCATCTGCTGTTGTAAAATAATTACGGTCTGACACCCTCTATTGTCTGACAACCGCCCCCCATAATTTTGCGCAACTGTGAAAATGTAAAGGAATAAAAACGGAAAAAATGCTTAAAATAAACATCCACATTGTCCGTCAAAATTATTTTTAAAAATATGCTGCCAAGCCAAACCCCTGCCCATTGCCCTGAAACTTTACCCCTTGATTGACATCCTACAACATTCAGAATCCTCACATTGATAAATTCTTCTCTGACATGAAATTAAAATCTTGAACTCAGAAACAGCTTTGCATCCAAGGATACATGTCATTTCTAAGATCTTGCTATTTAAATCATGTTAGACTTTGAGTGAACTATAGGAGAAATTTAAGCTGCAGTACATTTTAGTCTCCATCATGTCAGATTTACAGTCCTGGAGTAAATCACACTGCCAAGACAAAATGTCTTCACTTAAATCAGATTTGTTGCTTCCTTCTATACTCTAAAACATTAACAAAATTGGAGTTCTAGCTCATCATAATAGTTTCATCCTTGGTTGGCCAGGAAGTCTTCAAGAGCCTGAAGTTCAGTGGGGCCTCAACTCCCCCTTCACTTTTTCATGCTAAGAAATTCCAGGTCTTCATTTTTATGACTCCAGGAACGCCTGCGCACATGGCTTACACATGTAATAACCCGTAAGTACATTTTACAACAAAAAAACTTCAAATCCAGACTCCAGTGAGAAACTGCTGAATTGGAATTCATTTGCAAATTGGATACTATTAATTTAGGCTTAAATAGAGACTGGGAGTGGCTATGTCATTATGCAAGGTAGCCTATTTCCCCTTGCTTTTTTCTACCCTCCTCCCCCGATGTTCTGGTTAAACTTGGATTTATGCTGGAAATGGCCCACCCTGATTATCATGCACATTGTAAGGAGAGTGGTCAGTTTGGATGGGCTATTGCCAGCAGGAGAGTGAGTTTGTGTGGGGGGGGGGGGTGTGAGAAAACCTGGATTTGTGCTGGAAATGGCCCACCTTGATTATCATGCACATTGTAGGGAGAGTGGTCGCTTTGGATGAGCTATTACCAGCAGGAGAGTGAGTTTGTGTGTGTGGTTTTTGGAGGGGGGTGGGGGGGGGTGAGAAAACCTGGATTTGTGCTGGAAATGGCCCACCTTGATTATCATACACATTGTGAAGAGAGTGGTCACTTTGGATGGGCTATTACCAGCAGGAGAGTGAGTTTGTGTGTGGGGGGGGGGGGGCGGAGGGTGAGAAAACCTGGATTTGTGCTGGAAATGGCCCAACTTGATGATCACTTTAGATAAGCTATTACCAGCAGGAGAGTGGGGTGGGAGGAGGTATTGTTTCATGGTCTCTGTGTATATAATGTCTTCTGCAGTTTCCACAGTATGCATCCGATGAAGTGAGCTGTAGCTCACGAAAGCTCATGCTCAAATAAATTGGTTAGTCTCTAAGGTGCCACAAGTACTCCTTTTCTTTTTGCGAAGACAGACTAACACGGCTGTTACTCTGAAACGTAAGTACATTAACGTTTGGGGTAAGTGCACTCATATATTTGGGCCCAAGATCTATTTTTAATGTGCTCTCTACACTCCATCCTGCAACTGTCTGCAGCTTGCTGTCCTATAAAAAAGATGCAAAGCGGGAATGATGATACTGACCTCATTTGTAAAGCGCTTTGAAATCAACTGAGGAAAAATGCTATACAAGAGTTAGAAATCACATTGTTATTAATATTTTGGAAAGGAGCAAGGACAAGAACATAAGAATGGCCACACTGGGTCAGACCAAAGATCCATCTAGTCTAGTATCCTCTATTCCAACAGTGGCCAGTGCCAGGTGCCTCATAGGGAATGAACAGAACAGGTAATCATCAAGTGATCCATCCTGTCATCCATTCCCAGCTTCTGGCAAACAGAGGCTAGGGACACCATCCCTGCCCATCCAGGCTAATCGCCATTGATGGACCTATCCTCCATGACCTTATCTAGTTCTTTTTTTAACCCCATTATAGTTTTGGCCTTCACAACATCCCCTGGCAATGAGTTCCACAGATTGACTGTGCATTGTGTGAAGAAGTGCTTCCTTTTGTTTTAAAGCTGCTGCCTATTAATTTAATTGGGTGACCCCTGGTTCCTGTGTTATGTGAAGGGGTAAACAACACTTCCTTATTCATTTTCTCCACACCAGTCATGATTTTATAGACCTCCATGTCCCCCCCAGTCATCTCTTTTCTAAGATGAACAGTCCCAGTCTTTTTAATCTCTCTTCATATGGAACCTGTCCTGTATCCTCAATCATTTTTGTTACATAAGAACGGCCACACTGGGTCAGACCAATGACCCATCTAGCCCAGTACCCTGTCTTCTGATGGTGGCCAATGCCAGGTGTTTCAGAGGGAATGAACAGAACAGGGCAATCATCAGGTGATCCATCCCCCATCGCCCATTCCCAGCTTCTGCTCTTCTCTGTATCTTTTCCAATAGGGGCGACCCAAACTACACACAGTATTCAAGGTGTGAGCATACCATGGAATTGTACAGTGGTATTATGATATTTTCTGTTTTATTATCTAAACCTTTCCTAGTGTTCCTAAGATTGTTAGTGTGCAGAAGCAGGCAAAAAAGCTGAGTGGATGTGTTCAGAGAACTATCCACAATGACTTCAAGATCTCTTTCTTGAGTGGTAACAATTGATTTAGATCCAATCATTTTGTATGTATAGTTGGGATGTTTTCCAATGTGCATTACTTTGCATTTACGAACACTGAATTTCATCTGCCATTTTGTTGCCCCGTCACCCTTTTGTAACTCTTCTCAGTCAGCTTTGGACTTAATTATCTTGAGTAATTTTGACTGTCTGCAAATTTTGCCACCTCACTGTTTACCCCTTTTCCCAGATCAAAATATGTTGAACAGTAGAGGTACCTGTACAGATCTCTATGGGACACCACTATGTACCTCCCTCCATTCTGAAAACTGACCATTTATTCTTACCTTTTGTTTCCTGTCTTTTAACTAGTTACTGATCCATGAGAGAACCTTTCTTCTTTTTCCTGCAATACTTCTTATTGACTGCTTACTCTGCTTAGGAGGCATTGCTGAGGGACCTTGTCAAAGGCTTTCTGAAAGTCCAAATACACTACCATCCACTGGTTCACACTTGCCCACATGTTTGTTGACCTCCTCAGAGAATTCTAATAGATTGGTGAGGCATGACTCCCCTTTATGAAAGCCGTATTGACTGTTCCCCAACAAATCGTATTCATCTACTTTTCTGATAATTGTGTTCTTTACTATAGTTTCAACCAATCTGGTACTGAAGTTAGGCTTATGGGCCTGTAACTCACTCCTACCACGTAGGTCCAGTGATCCTTGCCTTAGTGACCATCCGTGCCACCAGCCTGCCTTGTTTTTGGAGGGTGGGAAGTGGTGAATTTGTGTCTGGTGACAGGGAGACAATGGTAGCATTTACTAGCATGCAGTTTCCCAGTGTACCACAGTTCTATGAATAGACCTGAACCCAGACATTCAACATCACTGGGCTTTTCCTGACAACCAGTTCCAATTGTACTTAACTGTGCTCATGGACAGCTGTGTAGTAAAGAGAGGTACACCTTGGAATTAAACCACAAATTGGGATTCAAACTACGTTGAGAAGACAAGTTTAAAACTTGGGTTAAATATGGTTCCAGCTACACCAATTTTCTATCCCAGTTTGGGTGACCAGTTCAGATGTGTGATTAAAACCCCCAGGCACACACATTGGTTTGCCACACCACAATTCACTCAGTCTTTTTTAATCTCACCTACTTTACGTTTGAATTTTGAGTTAATGGAATTTAAGCACATGCTTAATTCCTTTCCTGAACAGTGTTTAGCCCAATGGAGCCCTGATTGTGTCTGAGGCTCCTAGATGCTACTCTAATACCAAAATAATTGTAATAATATTTTTGAGGCTAAACTCACTGTAGCGTTTGTGTTTGGACCAGGTGGTAGTGAAACCTGATGGGCGATGGATGCAAAATGGCCACCCCAAATGGTGGCGATCTCACTGAATAAGCGCTGTCCGATTTCCACCAATTTAAAAGAACCATTCTCACAAGATTTTAGTCACATCCAAACCAGAAACAAGTCTTGCTTCTATTTCTGAATCTGACCCATAGCCAAAACTGTACGAGCTGCCTCAGATCCAGTGTTGCAAATCCATCCCCTTCAAAACATAAATGTATACATCTAGGTACAAAGAATACAGGCCATTCTTACAGGATGAGGGACTCCTGGGGAGCAGGGACTCTGAAAAAGATTTGGGAGCAGTGGTGGATAATCAGCTGAACACGAACTCCCAGTGCAACACTATGACCAAAAAAATGTAGCCAAAAGGGCTAACGTGATACTTGAATGCAAAAAATGGGGAAATCTTGAGCAAGAGTAGAGAGGTTATTTTACCTGTGTATTTGGCACTGGTGGAACCGCTGCTGGAATACCACTTCATTCAGGAAGGATGTTGATAAATTGGAGCAGGTTTAGAGAAGACCCATGGAAGAATTAAAGGATTAGAAAACCTGCCTTATAGTGATAGATTCAGGGAACTCAATCTATTTAGCCTATCAAAGAGAAAGTTAAGAGAAGACTTGGTCACAGTTTATAAGTATCTACCTGGGGAACACATATTTGAAAACAGGCTCTTCAATCTGGCAGGCAAAGGTATAACACAATCCAGTGGCTGGAAGCTGAAGCTAGACAAATTCAGCCTGGAAATAAGGCGCGCATTTTTAACCGTGAGGATAATTAACCACTGGGACTATTTACCAAGGGTCATGGTGGATTCTCCATCATTGACAAATTTTAAATCAAAATTAGATGTTTTTCTAAAAGTTTTCTGCTCTAGGAATGACTCTGGGGCAGTTCCCTGTTACACAGGAGGTCAGACTAATGATCAGAATGGTCCCTTCTGGCCTTGGAATCTACAAATCTAAAAATGTGAAGGAGATTAATGATTTTTAAACATTCCCACTGCAGTAACGCCTGGGCATTCCAACGAGCGATCAAGGACCCATTGCACTAGGCATTATACAAACACCAACTTCACAAAAGCAGCCCCAGCCCAAGGAGCTGACAATGTAAGAATCAGAGAAACAGGAGCGAGAGGGAGGTCAGAGGGCAGGGTTATAACAGAGACCAGGGTGTGCACACAAACTGCAAATGGATAGTAGTGGTCTCAGTGGTACAAGTGGCTACTGGCCAAAAATTTGAACGGGGCGAGACTTGAGACTCTGATTTTGCCCCATCCCTTGTCCAATCACTGTCCCCAAACTTGTTTTAAAGACCAATGCAGACAGGATGGCAGACATGAATCTGGATTTCCAATGGCAAAAAAAAGAAAAAAGAAGAAAACGCATTATTCTAACGTGCCACCCACTACAAGCACTTAAGACATAGGGTGCCATAGCTTTACATATCACTTGTCCAGAGAACTCTGTAGTATGAGGCACATGTTGCTGGGAGCTCTGTGTGACATGAAATGCTTAGTGCAGCATTATTACAGTAATCTTTCAGCGGGCGTGTTCCCTTCCTCGTTTTAACGAAACAATCCTAACAACCGTATTACCAACAGGCTTTAATGAAAGCCATACATTTCATGATGCACATTCGGTCATGCAGAGGAGATTTGTTTGGAATCAAGATCACGCCTCTCTAGGAATATGACAGGAGATTAAATCATTAAAAATGTATAGTCTGTAATTAGTTTATCGTTGCAGAACTAGACGAATGTTTCCCACTGCAAAGTTGACGCCACCAGCAAGAGATCATTTTGAAAGATCAATGTTCCTAAAATATCAGAAAGCAGAATAATTAGAAGGCAGCCTGTACAAAGATGCTCCTTGATGTGAATGTTTAAGCAAAAACAAAACCTTTAAAAGAATAAGCAACGGGGATTCCCCTCTCCAGGGCCAGACTGTGTGAAGTGCTAAGCCCTCTCACATCCTTTCACCTTCAATGAAAATTGAAGGCGCTCAACACCACGCTGGATCTGGCCCCAAGCTAGCTCCTGTAATCACTTTCAAATGACATGGTGATGTCAGGATATCCCGAAGCACCATCTTTCAAGCCCTGGGAATTTACGCTTGCTGCATATTTCTAGAGAAGAGCCGCACAAAGCGCCAGGAACAGGATCTTGGTATTAGTTAATTATGGCACTGCAATTTTTTTGCCTGAGGCATTTTCGAAATAAACTGCAGTAATAGCGATGCGGTTTGCATTGCAATAGTTAAGGTGGTTTCAAACCATAAATTATCAACCCCATTTTTCAGCGTTTATAATAATGCCTGTTAGAAGAAGAAGTTATTTTAAAGGTAGGCCTTTACATATGAGTAGTAGTTCAGTGGTTTCGGATGATTTCTGCTCCCACTCCACCCTCTTCCACACACAAACTCCTCCCCTCCCATTTGTCCCCCGACTCATCTCCTTCCTCCCAATACTCCCCCTCCCCCATGCAAACGTCCCTCGCCCTTACATATGTTATGGCTGAAAACCAGCTTTCATTTCTCAAAGAAATTTTGTAAGCTGTTTGGGTCTACACACTTAGACAACTGTCTGAGAGTGTTTTTTCAGGAACCGTTAATGCGTGAGAGAAGTATTTTATGTAGAAAGGAGGTTTAATGGCATGTGAAGGGTTAATGCCAGCTGTAGGTGTTATTCCCAGTAAGAATAGTTCCCTTTAACCAATGCAGAATGGCCACACTGATCCCAGTGCTGGAACACCACCATGGGAGTCCTGCCACACGCATCATTATACCTGGGAGGCGTGCGGGGTCACCCTCCCTGCCCCACCAGCCCCTCCCTTTATAGTCATTCCCTGTTGTGGGAGAACCCATTCCACCTGGAATGTTACATACAATGTGTCCTAAAAAGGTTTACTAGGTGCTGTTGGTCAGGACTGGGTTTCTTATCAGGGTGTACAGTCATGTTGGGGCTTGTGGAGTTTTCTGGTTGGAACCCACCAAGCTCCCACCCTGACCACTGAGTATTCAACCACCGGTCTCCCACTCTGTTCCACCCCTTCCCCAGGCCCATCGCACTCCTCGGGTCTCCTGCAGCCTTTGGGACCAGGATAGAGGAGACAGCCTAGCAATAAGCTGTGGTGAACATCTCATTTTGCATACATCTGGCACACCACGCCCTAAGCTGCACTGATCGAGTCCCTTCAGGAAGGCCACGCCTACAACGCAAACAGCAACAGAGTAGAGAAAACGGCCTCCCTAGACACAAAGCATTTCCAGAAGCATTTATCGGAGGGTCACACTTTCAAAAGCAAGTAGGATTGACCTCTGGGAACAACTAGAGAACGGGGGAAGGTGGCTCACTTCTCTGCTGCAGACTTTCTTGGAGGCTCCAGCCAAGCCCCTTAACCTCTCTGTTCCTCAGGGTTCCTCAGCTTGGCGGGGATAACAGCCAGTTAGGTTAGTGCTTCCCCACCAGTAAGGCACAACTTGGAAGTGGGTTTCCAGGAGGCACCCAGTGGCAGCTGAGAAAGTAAAATCTTCAAGGTTCGCCAAGGCGCCATGTGCCAGCTGCACAGTCTCCCGAAGCAGTGCTGAATGTTGTGCAGAGATGGGGAAAGAGGAGAGACCCCTCCAAAAGCAGCTACCAACAGTACAACAGTTCCAACCCCCTCCAGCACCATGAACATCCCTTCCCCACCGCGTGAACTCATGCACCGTTCTCATTAACACTAATGAGAGTCACCCGTGCTTTCAGAGGAGGCTGGACTCTCAAGCGTTTTACAGTGGCAACGAATTATTCCTATTAGGGCTGTCAAGCAATTAAAAAAATTAATCGCGATTAATCGCATTGTTAAACAATAATAGAACACCATTTATTTAAATATTTTGGATGATTTCAACATTTTCAAATACATTGATTTTGATTACAACACAGAATACAAAGTGTACGGTGCTCACTTTATATTTATTTTTGATTACAAATATTTGACCTGTAAAAAACAAGAGTATTTTTCAATTCACCTAATACAAGTACTGTAGTGCAATCTCTTTATCATGAAAGTTGAACTTACAATTGTAGAATTATGTACAAAAACCTGCATTCAAAAATAAAACAATGTAGAATTTTAGAACCTATAAGTCCACTCAGTCCTACTTCTTGTTCAGCCAATCGCTCAGACAAACAAGTGTGTTTACATTTGCATGAGATAATGCTGCCCGCCTCTTATTTACAATGTCATCTGAAAGTGAGAACAAGTGTTCACATGACACTGTTGTAGCCGGCATTGCAAGATATTTATGTGCCAGATGCGCTAAAGATTCGTATGTCCCTTCATGTTTCAGCCACCATTGTGGGGGACATGCGTCCATGCTAATGACAGGTTCTGCTCAATAACAATCGAAAGCAGTGCGGACTGACACATGTTCCTTTTCATCATCTGAGTCAGAGGCCACCAAGAGAAGGTTGTTTTTTCTTTTTTTGTGGTTCGGGTTCTGTAGTTGCCACATCGGAGCGTTGCTCTTTTAAGACTTCTGAAAGCATGCTCCACACCTCGTCCCTCTCAGATTTTGGAAGGCACTTCAGATTCTTAAACCTTGGGTTGAGTGCTGTAGCTATCTTTAGAAATTTCACACTGGTACCTTCTTTGCATTTTGCCAAATCTGCAGCCAAAGTGTTCTTAAAATGAACAACAGGTGCTGGGTCATCACCTGAGATTGATATAACATGAAATACATGGGAGAATGCGGGTAAAACAGAGCAGGGGACACACAATTCTCCCCCAAGGAGTTCAGTCACAAATTTAATTAACACATGATTTTTTTAACAAGCGTCATCAGCATGGACGCATGTCCCCTGGAATGGTGGCCGAAGCATGAAGGGGCATATGAATGTTTAGCATATCTGGCACGTAAGTACCTTGCAATGTCAGTTACAAAAGTGCCATGCAAACGCCTGTTCTCACTTTTGGGTGACATTGTAAATAAGAAGCAGGCAGCAGTATCTCCCATAAATGTAAAAAAAACCCCTTGTTTGTCTTAGCAACTGGCTGAACAAAAAGTAGGACTGAGTGGACTTGTAGGCTGTAAAGTTTTACACTGTTTGTTTTTGAGTGCAGATATGTAACCAAAAATCTACATTTGTAAGTTGCACTTTCACAATATAGAGATTGCACTACAGTACTTGTATGAGGTGAATAGAAAAATATGATTTATTTTGTTTATCATTTTTACAGTGCAAATATTTGTCATCAAAAATAATATACACTTTGATTTCAATTACAACACGGAATACAATATATATGAAAGTGTAGAAAAACATCCAAAATATTTAATACATTTCAATCGGTGTGATTAAAACTGCAATACATTTTTTTTAATCGCTATTCATTTTTTTTGAGTTCATTGGGTGAGTTAACTGCGATTAATTGACAGCCCTAATTCCTATACAGTACAAACAGAAGGATCCAATCCTGCCTTCCTTGAATACCGCCCAAACCCCTAATTAGTTAATGGAGCTTTTTGGGTGCCCAGATCAACCTTCATGTAAAACAGACGCGGGACTAAGGACTAGGACATAATTCACCCGACATTTTGCGTGTGCTCATTGAAAATGATACGATACCTCTTTCTGAGTCAACACTTTCAGTATCTTAAATAGAGATACAGAAACCTCTTGAACATCATTAACCTCGACTAAAAATAATCAATATATAATCATTTTATGTGTAAGTATGAAAGGCAAATGTCTAATACATTAATTGTCAAATCCCTTTCTGTGCTAACAGCTGCCATACTCCATGAGATCGATTCCATTATGGATATTTACACAGTGATCTATTCAAAATAGATAGAGGTATCATTTATTATATTGATTACCCCTCCTTAAAACAGATAGTAATGTATACTTAAATACACGGATCGCAGAGATCATTTTTAACCTTTGTAATGTACTCTTGGCTGAAAAGGAAATCATTGAGCATCACAGTATGAAGGACATAATTTCAATTTACAGCTACTAACAGAGGAAAGCTATACAATTACAAATATATCAGTGTATATCGGGGGGAAACAGGAAATACTTTTTTTAAAATACACAGGGATATGAGGCAATTGCTTAAATTGACTGCTCCAAACTAAAGCCCAGCATCCACACAAACAACCCACAAATGTGTGGGAGTCCCGAAAATAAGCTCAGCTTGAATTCGACACATGAACCATCCTTTCATTACAGGCTGAAGCGACATCCCAGTTCTGAACAGTCCCAGACTTTGGTATGTTTGAAAGCCAGACCCAAGTTTTGCAGTACGGGCCCATCTCTAGTTTAATATTTTATGATGCTGGATGCACAACCAGAGAAGAGGCAGAAGGTGGGGCAAGCCCTGTAAATTAGTTTGGGGCCACATTAAGGGGTGTGTTCTGTACTACATCCAGCTTCCACTTGGTGCTGCCAAGATGAGGGCTGTTGGGGAGCTGGTTATGGCTCATTGTTTCTCTGTACTATCCTATGAGCTGGTTAGAGCTGCCTAGATACTGCTCTACCATACACCCGTTGGGAACGGGTTTCCTAAAGGACCAGCTAAGGCTTGCCAGAACATATGGCAATGTTTCCTTCGTGCCCCGATATGCTCCCTGTATTGGGGCTGCCAGGAGGGAGGTGTAAGAGCCACTGGGCTAGCAGTATTGATATCCCTTTGCGCCACAAGAGAGGCAAGAAGGGAGTGGCACAAGATTCCTCTCTTTGCATTAGAAGTGCAGGGAAAGTCAGTTAGCTTCAAAGACAAGTGGGAAAAGGGCAGGAAAGCCGAGCAAGTTAGTTATAAAGAGCCTGCCAGCAGAACCAGGACATTCAATGTGTACAGCATGATAATGACGAACGACTCTAATGTCTCTGCCTTTGTTAAAGGTGAAATAAGCACCAAAGAGCGGCGCATTGGCATTAGTGTTATTTATTTGTATTGTGGGAGCACCTGGAGGCCCCACATTAAGGATCTCAGCCTCTTTGTGCCAGGCCCAGTACATGCATTATTTAAAACTAGTTTTACATATGACCTACACCAGTACCCGTGAGAGGATCACCAGGCCCTACGATCTGCACCCACTCCATGGATATCCCCGTAGTAGACTGCTTCAGCAAAGGGGGGTGGGGAGGATGGGGAGAAGAAAACTCCCCCGTCTCCCAGCTGTTTAACACAAGCTGTTGCTAGGTGAATCAAATTCTAAGGACGGTGTGTCATACCTGCTTTTAGCAACTTGATTTACTGATTCTCTCAAGTGCCTGTCATTCTTTATGGCAATCTCCCCACCTGTCTAGAGTCCAGCTCCATTCAAAAGAACCATACATGTGTCAAATAAATTGAAGGTCCTATTCAAATCACAGTGTCCTCTGCCAGGCCTGATCTCCCATCCCATCCTTCACACCATAATCTGCTTAAATTGAACAAAACCTACTAGGGAAGAAGCACTAAATTTTCCACCCTCTAGTGAGCCACCAGGAGGTGACAATAATTATACCTGTCAATCAGTATGTCACAGTAAAGTTCCTGTCCATTGCAAGGAGGGTGGGAATTATTCTTCTAATATATTCAGAGAATAGCCAGCACACATCTTTCCATTCCTTTATCAGGAACTGGTTATTTTTAACAAGATAAACAAGCTTTTGTAAACCAGAGCCTCCCCCTTGCTGATGATAGAAGCTGACCCAGTATATTAAATGGAAACTCATAGATGAACAGATGATACTAGCCTGATGCATATTTCCTGTGCTTCATAGCAGCACTCAAACAATGGAACTTCCACTACAGTTTAAATTCATTTAAGATATTCACATCTGGGGGCCTCTGGTTTCTAGCTGCAGCGTGCATCTAAATCTCTATATATATTTACACACACAGCCTATTATTTGAACTATGCAAATACTATTTCTGTGGTGCACATCGGAATTCCATAAATAATTCAATATGAACAGAGACGTGATGGGGAAGAGGGAGATCTGTTAACAGGAAGAAACAGAACTAGGTTCAATCCAGAAACGTTTTGGCATTACTAGCACCCTGGGGCTTAGGCAGAAACTAAACTTACAAAAACACGTAGAAAAGAGCGGGTGTTCTTCGCTTTTCTACGTCTCTCGCAGTTTGTAAAGTTAGAATCTTGAGATCTTTCAGCCATCTCTTCAACACAACTTGATGTCACTGTATAAACCCCTGATTCACATCTTTTCTAACCTACACATGACACTGATTTAAATCTTTTAAGCACCTCCTTTTACAAACTAAGAAAGCATAGATAAATCTAACTCAGTGAGAATCCATTGCCAAATTAGAAGATGGATACATTAAAACAGAGGAAAGGGAGGAAGGACTGATATCTACATTTCTGCAGGAATTATTTCATTTATGAGACATCATAATGAATGTATTATCTCAACACCCAGATTGCTGTGATTCCGCACAAGCAAGGAAATAAACCTAGGAGCAGACCTTAAATACCATTTCAAGGATAAAGCATTGACATATTGATTTTCTGACTGCTGTTTTCAGATGCCTATCTGTGAGTGTCAGGTGAAACTCCGTTGATTGCTATAAAGACATGTCAGGTTATTGGTATCTGAAAATCATCCTTGCTAATTATGCCTCTTTCCCCCACCCACCCCTCCCGGCCAAAAAAAAAAAAAATCAACTAGTTTAACTGGTATCTGCTGCAGCCAAATCATCACACTCACATAATCACCTGACAAACAATCTTTGCTGCACTCATTTTAACTCAGCATGTTAAGAAAAATTCCTGGACTATTTGTGCTCATAATGCAACAAGATGTTATGTCAAAGACCCACATTTAGGAATGTTCTTCTCAAGTCCAGGGAAGGTCAAAACTTTTTGATATAAAACTTTGTTTGATGAGAATTGGCCCTTTTTTTTTAGGAATGAATATTTCTGTAGAAAATTTTCATTTCCTTCCATTTGTTCCAGTTTTTCAAAATCCCCTAAACTGGAACATTTTGGGGTTTTCCTTCTGTTTTGGATTTAAAAATTGAATTTTTTTTGGCTTTTCACTGAAAACAAATGAAAATTTCTGAAACCCCCCCTACATATTTTAGTTTCTTTTAAATGCTGTTTTCCAAGACCACTCTGAACTGGAAGCATCAGGAAAATGCTGCTTTGATCTCTTGGGGGAAAAAGGATAACATGAACTGCTCCTGATATATCACTCGATATACTTCAAGAGGAAGTAGACACATAATAGTGATAATGGCAGCCCAGATTTTCCAGTTCCACTCTAGTCCACATGCATCTTACAGAGCTGTAGTGGTCATTTCAAAAATAAAATAGCCATTGGTTGCTTGAGTCTCACCATACAGTGAAAACACTTGTGCTACATGCTCCCTCGAAATACACAGCTAGAATACTGCAAATGGTGCCAGTATAAAAATATAGGATGAAAGGTCACATTTCATCATGTGCAACATCTCTGCTAAATGACAAATGCTCCTTTTTTAACTTTTTCCAGTTAGGGCTTGATTCTGCTTCTATTTAAGTTAGTGATCACACCACCACTGGCTTCAATGGGACAGGTACTGGGACTGCAGTTAGACACTCGGAGCTGGCCCATTCCAGCTGACTCAGGCTCGCATGGACGAAGGGGTTGCTAAGGATCCTGCAAGGTGGGAGGGTCCCAGAGCTTGAGTTGCAACCTGAACCCGAACAGCTACACTGCAATTAAACACCCCGCACCCTGAGCCCTGCGAGCTTGAGCTGGCCGTGGGTGTCTAACTACAGTGCAGACCTACCCTTAGTGACTAGGCTGCTGATGACAAGTGCATGTAATTGTAACCATTAATAGGAGTTACGTATGGTTACTTACAGCAGACAGATTTAAGGCTTCTTGTTTGGAAACAAGGGCTTTTAATACACAGTTTACATTTTTCCTAACTGCTTGGATATGTTAAAACCTCACTGCTCTCTGAAATCTCCAGTTCTGCACTGGGCGTAATAACATTTCTTTTTCTTATGGGGTTTTATGGTACCTCTCAGTGTTTGCCACCACAGGAATAGCTATGTCAATCAGGCAGATGCCACTAATTCTTGGGGAAGGCTCTTCTTGCGAGATGGTAAAAGAGCGGTTAGTAGGGACTGTCTGGCAGTGAAGGATCTTACATGTGGAGAGATCATCCTTGCAGCAGGTGAGGCAAAATTCCCCCTTGAAGCAAGGCTACCAAAGGATAACTAAGTAGAAGAGATGCTTCTAGCTTTCCCCCTTCTCTGCCATTTTGGGGCCTGAGATATTGTGTATGTGTGGGAGTGGTGAGGGGAAGGATCCAAAATTTCTTAGAAAGCCTTAAAGCCATGGGAAGGGCGAAGATTAAAGGAACTGGACTGGTTTTCCTATGCTCTAGCTCAGGAAGAAAGCACTCCATGGAGGCTGCATGATGGGATTGTCAGGAAATAGAATGGATTGCAGTTTTCCCAGCAACATGAACCTGTTTAGTTCCTGTTATTCATAATTCTGTCTGATGAAAATTCTAGCCAACTGGAGAATTAACCCATAAATCTATTAATCTCAAAGATTTTCTAGGACCAGGAGAACCTACACATTCCAGGATTCACTTTCTTTCCCTTAAATTAATTTGTCTTTAAAATCTTTCCACTGCATGTTTTCAGGCAGGGTGGCACATAAACCTCTCAGCCCGACCAACAGATTTGTTTTTTACTTCTTGCAAAAAGTAGAAATTTACAACAATTTGAATTCCTTTCCAGCCATAGTTCAACACATTCCCCTCCCGCAAAAATTGGGCCACCTTGAAGGCCAAGGTAAGTACCAAAAGCTGGTGCTAATTTTGCTGCCCAAACTCTCCACATTTCATTATTCATGATCAGAAGACAATTCATCTACTTCCAGAAAGTCATCTTGTATTTTGTTTCTTGTAGTTCTTGAAGAGATGACCAACACTATGAACAAATGCTACTTTTGGTGATGCCCATTTAAGGCAATGACATTGGATAGGTTGTGATGATATCTTGGTTACACTGAAGTCAGTCTGGTGGCATGGTATAACTGGATATGGAATGGCCCAGTGTTCTCTGGGACAGTTCTGCACTACAAAGTTTTGTTGGCATAGGTACGTCAAAGGTGTGAAAAAATCCAACCCCCTAACTGACATAGGCATGCCAGCAAAACACCCAGATGCAGCTATATTGGCAAGAGTCCTTTCACTCATTCAGGGAGGTGGTTTAATTATATCAGTAAAAGATCTCCTTATACGAGTATCAGCTATCTCTCCACGGGATGGTTCTATCAGAATAGTAATATACATGTCCTGTAATGGCCAAGCCTTTCTAGTGTAGACTAGCCATTAGTTTGAGTCATTTCTGGCAGTGCATCCTAATCATAAGCACTGCCTTGTTTTCATTAACTTTACAGGCTAATAAATAATCTGTTGTTGGATTTAACATTCAAAGTGGCATTTTCAGTCCTTCATTTTGCCTGCAATTTGTTGAAAACTTCCATCCTCCCATCCATACAATAACCTGTGTCTGAAACTCCTCATTCTTTGCTGACTCCTTGATAGCGATCATGGAGTCATCTGGATTTTATGACAGCGTCCTCTGCTAAGAGAGCCCACGGGGAGCTGTAATATCAACCAGCCCCAAAACCTTTCTGACATCTCAAAATCCCTCTTATGTAACATCATTTCCTCCCAAGAGTCTTATCACTGGGCAAGGCATCTACTATTTTAGTCAGAGTGCCTGAGAGACTGTACTTCTAGTAACCACACCGACATTTTATGGTTGGCAGGGTCAGACTCTTGTTGTTTGTCAGTGTTTGTAAATGAGAACTCACTTTCCCTTGCAGATGACTGAGTGCTCCTCAGCTGACTCTGACTTGCTTCAATTTGTTTTTACTTGGGTAGTTTGTCTGTACGTTTTGCTACATTCCAAAGGCCATTTGTTTTTACGAGGATGCCTGTGGCTTCTTCTGACTTGGGAGCATCTGTTCCAGCGTTACCAAACCAAGAATGCCAAAAGGGAACTGAGGCTTTTCTTAGCATCACATTTCCCCTCCGTCTCATAAAATCCAAACACGTTCTGGTAAATTTGCCATAGACTCCCAATCCTTTGAAGCCCTAATAGAACCGTTTCCATTGGAAATATTTTTAATTGAGCCATTGACAAACCCATTGGCCTTTCTACATGTTTTGTGTGAGAGGGACACGCCACTGCTTCTTAACACACTTGTGCAGGTTCTCATTCCTGCCTGGGGTTGTCAGTCCATCTGCGGTATTTCTAAAGTGCCCTCCCGAGCAGTACCCAAGTGCCATTACAACTCAAGAGGGAACAGTTCCACAAGTATGAACTACTTGAAATCCCAGGAGTCTCAGGCTTCTTTTAATGGAATTGAGCAGTGTTGAATATTCAACAAATCCCGAATCTTTTTAACAAAGGAACTATAGCTCTTATATCCAGACAGCCTTGCTGCAATGAGTATCTTATACAAATACAAAAAGTGTGCACCTAGAGCGCTGACCATTTGAACCAATGGTCACACTCCCATTGTAAATATGCTCAGTGCAATATGCAGCCTGGACAACAATACATTCCACTGGTTTGTAGCTCACTTCTACAGAAACCCCAGGAACGTTCTGACTTCCAGAATTCAAGAAAAGCTCAGGGCAGCTTTGCTCAGGTCCATTTCTGACAAAAATCCCCCCGATTTATTTTAAACTGAACAATTTAAAAGGTACTAACTCTCCATTCTGGAATGACTATGTCGCCAATTTAGAATGGGCTGAATACTCATAGACTCATAGATATTAAGGTCAGAAGGGAGCAAAACAGAGCTGAGACTTCCTTCTCACAAACCCTCCTGACTTGCATCTTTTCTAATGGTCCAGGCAGCAGGTCCCAGGAGTGGGCGGGGCTCTCTGAACTGCATTTTGAGCAAAAGGGTACTTAGAATCATAGAATCATAGAATATCAGGGTTGGAAGGGACCCCTGAAGGTCATCTAGTCCAACCCCCTGCTCGAAGCAGGACCAATTCCCAGTTAAATCATCCCAGCCAGGGCTTTGTCAAGCCTGACCTTAAAAACTTCCAAGGTAGGAGATTCCACCACCTCCCTTGGCAACGCATTCCAGTGTTTCACCACCCTCTTAGTGAAAAAGTTTTTCCTAATATCCAATCTAAACCTCCCCCACTGTAACTTGAGACCATTACTCCTCGTTCTGTCATCTGCTACCATTGAGAACAGTCTAGAGCCATCCTCTTTGGAACCCCCTTTCAGGTAGTTGAAAGCAGCTATCAAATCCCCCCTCATTCTTCTCTTCTGCAGGCTAAACAATCCCAGCTCCCTCAGCCTCTCCTCATAAGTCATGTGTTCTAGACCCCTAATCATTTTTGTTTTTGAGCCCAGCTGAGATGCAGCCTCATATTGCTGAGTCCTGTGGTTTAACAGCTGCTATGTACGGTAGCTGCAGAAGAACCCACTTGCAGCAGCCATTCATCTCACAGAAGAAGGAGGCCGTGGTAACAAAGAAGGGTCCTGCTGCAAGGCAGTTGGACTCCTTAAATCTTCTACTAAGCATATCAAAGACAGCATGTCCCTTATCACTACGTGGCTGGAAGATGAATTTAGTAGGAAACGCCTCCCCATTACTATCAAACATTTACACTTTCCAAGTCCCACCAAGATGAACTGTGGTGGACTCTGAAGATATGGACTTGGAGAAAACTTCCTCCCTTACTAAGGGCTTTTCATATGGACTCACATGACCTTCTCATAAACAAACTAGGGAAATACAACCTACGTGGAGCTACTATAAGGTGTCTGCATAACTGGTTGGAAAACTGTTCCCAGGGAGTAGTTATCAGTGTTCATAGTCAAGCTGGAAGGGTATATCCACTGGGGTCCCACAGCGATCAGTCCTGGGACCGGTTCTGTTCAATATCTTCATCAATGATTTAGAGAATGGCATAGAGAGTACACTTAAAAGGTTTGTGAACGATACCAAGCAGGGAGGGGTTGTAAGTGCTTTGGAAGATAGGATTAAAATTCAAACTGATCTGGACAAACCGGAGAAATGGTCTGAAGTAAATAGGATGAAATTCAATAAAGACACTTAGGAAGGAACAATCAGTTGCACACATATAAAATGGGAAATGACTGCCTAGGAAGGAGTACAGCAGAAGGGGAACTGGGGGTCATAGTGGATCACAAGTTAAATATGAGTCAACAGTGTAATACTGTTGCAAAAAAAAGCAAACATTATTCTGGGATGTATTAAAAGGAGTGTTGTAAGCAAGACACGAGAAGTAATTCTTCCGCTCTACTCCACGCTGATTAGGCCTCAACTGGAATACTGTGTGCAGTTCTGGGCTCCACACTTCAGGAAAAATGTGGACAAATTGGAGAAAGTCCAGAGGAGAGCAACAAAAATGATGAAAGGTCTAAAAAACTTGACCTATGAGGAAAGATTGAATAAACTGGGTTTGTTTAATTTGGAGAAGAAAAGACTGAGTGTGGATAAAGATTGTTACAAGGAGGGAGAAAAATTGTTCTTGTTAACCTCTGAGGATAGGACAAGAAGCAATGGGCTTAAATTGCAGCAAAGGCGGTTTAGGTTGGACATTAGGAAAAACTTTCTAACTGTCAGGGTGGCTAAGCACTGGAATAAATTGGCCAGGGAGATTGTGGAATCTCCATCATTGGAAGTTTTTAAGAACAGGTTAGACAAACACCTGTCAGGAATGGTCTAGTAGTTATTACATAGCCCTGCCAGGAGTGCAGGGGACTGGACTAGATGACCTCTCGGGGTCCCTTCCAGTCCTACACTTCTATGATTCCCTCTCCTCCTCGACCCCCCATTTCGTCTATAATCAGGTATTGGAAGATCAAGACAGAAAAAAAGCTTGAGAGTCTTTGCCATCAATAAATCTTTGTGGGTTTTCTTTACATCCAGTAGTCCAATATCCACTGTGAACTGCGGCAAACTGACCATGGGTTTAGCCACCAAAACGTCACAACAGAGATACTGGTGTCCCTCGCAAATAAGGAAACTAGCCAAAACACTGTAAGAGTGAGATTATCCCACTCCATTTTTCTGACTCCTGACAATCCAGCATTTCAAGTAGCAGTCTCACTGAATCTGCTAGCTTCCATTTAAACGGCTCTTATAACTCTGTCAAATTCTCCAACCTTTGTACTGATTTTTCTCCTATTCAAAATAACTTTCCTTTACAACAGGAGCAGGCTGTCAGCCTCTTATCTCTTATGTTCCCCTCCACCTGATCCTCCTTCTCCTTGTCAGTCTTTCCACACTCCTATTAAACATGTAGAAAATTAGGGATTTATGTCAAGGGAATGTATAACTCTTAGCCCATCATTAACAAATTGCAATTGCAGTGCAGTTCGACTGATTCACAACAAGCCACAGTCAATCCTTAGGGAAAAGCAGGATATTCCCATCAAACACTGAGGGAACTGTATCTGTGCCTAGCTACTGAGTGGCTCATTTGAAACAAAACTCTGCAGACACCCTGTCATCTGTGAGCTACTGTGCGTTACTTGGGTCCAGCAGACAGCAAGACATCATAAAAACAGACTGCTCTTCCTTCCTTAAATGTTGTGATGGTCTCTGCATGAACAGTCCCACGATACATTAACACCTCCACCAAGCACATTTTAATTTCAGACCATCCTCTCATGTTTCCTCTTAATTATCACAGGGCATTCATAGAAAAGATCAGCCAGATGGAGATTAAATATTTCACTACGAGAAGATGAAGCATTCTGCACTAAAATGGAACCTTTATTGCAATAAAGTCATTAATTAAAGACTCAACCAATTCCCCTGCCACTATACAGGAAGCACTAAAGGCAATCACAAGGGGAAAGTGCACCAGCTATGCCATGGAAAAGGAAAAAACAAGGTAGACAGTTATGCGAGGCTTTGCTTCAGTTGAACATGGACTTGGCAGCTCAACACAGGGGAAACCAAGACAACCATGTACTCAATACATATATCAATATTACTCCTTAAAATTAGACTGAGCTGAACTTCTGCCAATGATAAACCCAGAATGTTATTTCAAGTGGAAGAGGAGGGAAGAGATGCAAAGGCTGGAGGGCAATGGAGGAGAGAAGGTAGCTTCTGGCTTTCCTCCTTCTTTTTGGATGGCCTGTGTCATCCAGGGTGTCAGGGCATTGTGGGAGAAGCAGTAGCTGAGGCTTGCAACAAAACTGCCTGCAAAATGGGAGTTTGCTAAAAAAGAATAATTAATCTAGGAAATACTTGAGCCATTCCTTCCTTGCCTAACCAAGTAAGTCATGGACACAAGAACAGATGAAAAGCACACTGACAAAATTCCCTCTGACAAACAAAACACCACTAGACAACACTGAACCTAGGGTAGGGTTGCCAGTTTTGGTTGGAGGTATTCCTGAAGGTTTCATTCCATGACATAACCTCTAATTAAAGATTAATCTGTGATTCCTGGAGACTCCAGGGCAATCCTTGATGGTTGGCAATCCTACTTTAGGGCCAGATCCTCGCACCCAAAGTAAACTTTGTAGATCTCCCACTGGAGTCAATGGGAGCTCTAAGTACCTCCATATGACTACAGGATTGGGTCTTCAGAGAGAATGCTAAGCAAAAATTCTTCATCTGCTCAAAGCCTCCTGCTGTGAGATATTCCCAATGGTCTCTTTAAATTCCCTCCATCATTTACTGACTTGTACTTTTCTGCATTCTTCCAGATGGAAGCAAGGAAATTTCAAGAGCAACCACCAAAAGAAATACAATGAAAACAGAACCGCTCCTGTCTACCAGTCTCACTAGAAAACTTTACTACTACGTAAAGCCAACTGCAAAACCTTAGCAACAACATTATTCTCTAAGGTGCAGCATGCCAGCAGTAACAAACCCAACTATTGTATGATAAAGCAGCATGGTAGTTCTAACAGTGGACTCCAAGAAAACATTTAGCAATATGCTCTTCTTTGCATAAACCCAAAAAGTACACAAATGTTAAAAGGCTTTCCCAAAACGCTAGCGGACGCGGCAGGTAAACAAACCGGCCGGGCCCGCCAGGGGCTTTCCCTGAACAAGCGACGTCCCAAGTTTGGGAAACACTGCCCTAGGGGGTAGCAAGAGGTATTAATATTGAGGATAAAGGCAGACAAAGATACTAGATCTCAATTTGTTTCCTCTAGAAAGAGCTTCATTGTTTTGAATCACACACATTTCTTCTCCATCAGGGACACACAAGTAGAAATACGAATGGGTCACATGATGGGTCTGTAACGGGGTGCACTCATCTCTCGTGAGCGCCTCCTTGGCCAAGTGCACGCACCTCTCAGTTTGTCCCTGCTCTTGGATAGAGCCGTGCCCCAGAGCTCCCTCCCTGGGGACAATGTCTTCGCCCTCTTGGTGCTTCCTGGCTACAGCTCTGCAGCTGGGCTACCATAGTTCAGTTCCCTCTCTGGAGTGCCTCAATGTCCAGGCCACTTCCCCCAGTGGTTAATTGGGGTTAGGGGGGGACCCAGGCCCACCCACTACTCCAGGTCCCCGCCTAGGGACCCTGTAGATAGCAGCCATCTGCCGTATCCCTTTAATTATGTCACACAACTTCTCTAATTCCTTGGGCCACTTCCACAACCAGCTCTCCCTGGCTTCTGGCAGCGCTGCCCTTTCCAGGGTTCTGTAGCTGCGTGAGCCAGCCAAACACCATCCACACTCCTACAGCTCCAGCAAGGAATGGAACTCCCTCTGGCTGGCCCTGCAGCTCATCTTATACTAGGCTGCTGGGCCCTGATTGGCTGTGTCGGACACAGCCATTCTAGGCAGCCCTCTCCACTGCCCTTTTTGGGTCCATTTTGGTCCACTTTGGCATGGCCATGAGGCCTCCAGCAGGGGGTGTCAGAGGTTCTAGTACACCCCATCACAGGGTCATATGATATCTGTCGCACAACATGATGTATTTATGGGAGAGAATATGGGCATTCATATTTGAGCAACCATCTCCAGGTTTGGGCAACAATGGAGTTAGTCTTACTAGTATAATCTTGGGCCAAGGGAACTACCCCAAAGGGAGTAGGAAGCAGGTTTAAAACAAACAAAAGGAAGTATTTCTTCACACAATGCAGTCAACCTGTGGAACTCTTTGCCAGAGGATGTTGTGAAGGCCAAGACCATAACAGGGTTAAAAAAATTACTAGGTAAGTTAATGGAGGATAGATCCATCAATGGCTATTAGCCAGGAGGGGCAGGGATGGTGTCCCTAGTCTCTGTTTGCCAGAAGCTGGGAATGAGCAACAGGGGATGGTTCACTTGATGATTACCTGTTCTGTTCATTCCTTCTGGGGCACCTGGCATTGGCCACTGTTGGAAGACGGGATACTGGGCTGGATGGATCTTTGGTCTGACCCAGTATGGCCGTTCTTATGAGAGTACAAAAAGGGAGTTAGAGGGCAACACAAAGGCTAATAATCAACCCTGGAAAATGTTCCCAGAAGTGTATTTAAGGAAGAGTAAGAACTGCTCATGTAAATGATTGTTTATGGTGATAATTTAGAAGAAATGGGTCAATCACCATAATATAGAAGCCTTCCATGAGAATCTGGTTAACCAATGGGAAAGGGAACAACTTTTTTAGCTCCTCTCTTCAGCTTTGTTCAATTCAAAGAAACAGAGAGATCTCCAAAAATGCACATGCAGAAGCCTCCATGTGCCAAATTGCAGCTGTACCTTTAGAAGACAGCTTGGGGTGCCAGACAGTACAAGTTTGCTCATGTAAGATTAACGGGATTAGGTCTCTATGGCAAATTGCAGTATGGTCCTTGGAATAAGATTCTCATTTACTAAATAAATTACTGTATATTACTGTATAATGACATTCACATTATAACTGACAATTAGAGCCATTAAAAAGAAAGCTCATAAAGCAGCCGAAGCTCATATCAAATTAACACAGTCATGATTAAAATCACTTCTGATTTCTGCTCTTCACGGAAATAATCAGCATTTTGCATAAAAATGAATAGGAAGCAACTGAAGAAGCCCCAGTCATGCTAAGACCAGCACAGCACTGCCATGTCTATTGCTAGCCTGCCTGAGATGCTGTACACATGTGCTTCCACCCCAGCAGCAGGTACGAAAGACACATGTCAGGGCCCCTGCAGAGGCCAGGCTATTCAGCAGTGCAGTGGCAAGGAGGATTGAAGTTCTGTTGTTATTCCTAAGGGGGAGGACCTGCGTTCTAAGCTGGCCTGAGGGAAGCTTCTATTTTATTTTCTATTTTTCTATTTTAATGTTGTCACTTCACAGTTTAATGGCTTCTGGCATTTGTACACAGATCTTCTCAGCTTTGGCTCTCAGGAAAAAAATGAAGTAATTAGAACAGAACAGGCACACACGCACAAACACGTCAGCAACTCGTTAAGATGAGGAGAACACATTAAAAACTTTCAAGGAAACAAAGAGATTTTCTCCCAGCAGGTCTAGAGCCCACATCCTTCTCCTTAGAATTACTGACACCACGAAGAGCACTGCGTTAATCCCCAGCGTCACAGCACTGGTTAGTGACCCTGCTCAGACACAGGCTCTAACATGGAGAGCGTGAGAGAAGCGATCACGGCACTACAAAGGGCCAACTAGCATTGTTACTGCGGTCGTAGCACGTGGACGAAGACAGAGGTTTGGGGTACACTGAACAGCCACCACAATACTGGCATTTACCCGGGGTGGCGGGTGAAAGCGCCATTGAGGGGAGCTAGCCCTCAGACCCTCCCGCTCTGCCTGAGGCCCTGCCCCGCTCCTTCCGCTGGGTAGGCAAGGAATGCTATAATGTCTGCAAAGAAAATCTAAGAATTAGATCAGTAGTCAAGACCGCATCATGAAACCAACCACTTAAAATGTTTTTATATATGTTATGTATTGAAAACAGATAACAATTACACTCTGTATAAATAAAAGTACTGAAAGATAAGATGCCTTTGATTCAATTTGCCTTTAAAGTATGAAATAAAAGGACATTCTCATATATCCTACCAACTAATTTAGCACATAAATCACAAAAAATGTGATCCAGATGGACTTCGGTGAAGGAAACCAATCAACAAAGACAGCCTCACCATCTGACACATTAGTTGTAATAATAAAAAACAAACAGCATGGTCAAACAATAAGGCTCTGCATTATATATGACATTTCTAATTAGTTTCTGCAATCAGTGCATCCTCCTCAACAAAAAGACTAACAGCAAGTATTTTGTTTTCTAGAGGAATGTGCACCTGAACTTCGTGTTTATCGAGCGAAGTCTATGGCTGAAGCAGATTCATCTGCATTCCCATGGGATGTGCTCTGGAACTAATGGACTTTGTACAGTCCACATCTGGTTTGCCAATTAGGTTCAGAGATCACTTGCTTTCAACTGCTTTGACATTAGAACTGTGCCAGACTTGGAATACAAAGTGCCCCTGAGTATTCCACAGATAACTGACCTGTGTCTATGGGCTTAGATCAGTGGGGTCATCATTGTATGATTCCCCCCAACCCCCCCCGCCGCCCTTTTCACAGCTGTCCTAGAAATACTACCTCTAGAGCACAGCATAGTATTTCTGGCAAGAAACTCCAAGCATAAGGCAGTCAGAGTTGCAGTAGGCACTTGCAGGCTGAACTGCAATTAGCACGACACCAAAACGGTTCCATCCTGTAAAAACTTACCTAGGTACTTCTTCAAAGTGCCTACTCCTGCATTAGGAATACTGGTGTTAGAATGGGCATGTAGGATTGAGCCCGCAGAGCCAAACCTGAACGCTCCTGAGCTCCCATTAAAATCAATGGGGCCTCTTTGGCTGAGGTTTTAGTGAAGAAGCATTGCAGCGAACGTGTGCAGAGAGCATTTGCAAAAGGGGCTCAGGCACGATCCCCACAGATCAGGCCCCAACTTTTTTAATTTGCTTCCTTTCAAGAGATACCGAAGGAAGAATGTGAGTTCTGTGGTACTACAGTGCAGCCTAAAAAGAGCAGGAGTTCAGAAGTCCGTGTTGTAACACTGAATAAAGTCTGGTTTTTAAATCAGATTTTAATTGCACTTTAATTTTAATTTAAAATTAAACCGTTTTGAAAAAAAGCAGACTGCTTTTTGGCAAACATTCAGAAATAAGCACAACCTAAATGCAGAAGCTCTCAGGTTTGGGCCAGGAGGGCTCAACCCTGCATACACATTCTCACACAAGTGCTCCTGATGGGTGAACAGACACCTTAAAGAAGTAAGTAGGGTTTTGTTTTTAAAGCAGAATAAATAAGTATTCTAACCAATGCAAAAAGAAACCAGGAATACACTTTTCTATTTAAAACAAAAGGAAATTATTTTCTATATATCGCTTCTTTCAAAGCAAAATAACTTTTCAGTCTTCAAACGAGCGTGGAATAATTTTGACAGCATGGGAAAAGGAATTACAACACCTGACACAAATGAGGGGTTGCACAGTGTCCTACCATCTCCACTTCCCACAACTTCAAAAGGCGAATGGCCTGGCACCAGAACTTCACATGTTCTTTCTTCCACAATAAAAAAACTCTCTCCTCCATGCATCCGATGAAGTGAGCTGTAACTCACGAAAGCTCATGCTGAAATAAATTTGTTAGTCTCTAAGGTGCCACAAGTACTCCTTTTCTTTTTGCGAATACAGACTAACACAGCTGCTACTCTGAAACCTCTCCTCCTTGTGAATACCAGCATTGCCAAATGAGAGAGAGATGGCAACATGTGTTGAAATACATGTGTTGCCAGTTTATTATCATCATCACATGAGCTCCTAGAGGCTGCAACAGAGATCGGGTCCCTATCATGTGAGGTGCTGTCCAAACACATAGTAAAAGACACTCCCTTTCTCAAAGAGCTTACAGCCTCCATAGGCAAGACAGACAAAAGGTGGGAGAAAAGAAGGACTTCTATCCATAGTCTCCAGATGGGAAAATGAGGTAGAAAGATTCAAGAGGAGATTGTCAGAGGCACAAATGTTTGCGTTTCCAAAACTCTCCCCCAAATCACATAGGAGGAGCCTGGGAATGAGCCAAGGTCTCCTAAAATTTCAGCCCAACACCTCATCCGCAAGGCCATCTTTCCTGTCTATACACAAGCATTCAGCATAAGTCCATTGTTTGCAGACAAGCTTCACAGCCATGTTACACATCTTTAATGTATACTGCAATGAATACTTTATCCAATACAATGGCTTGTATGTAGTGCCTTCCATCAGAGATCATTAGTTATATGTCGCGGTAGAAAACCTACAGTCCATACTGCAAACTATCAGCAAAGTTTAGTGACAAGGCAAATAAATGACATTTATTATTCATTGTGTGTATTACCATAGTGCATAGGAGCCCCAGTCATGCCCAGAGCTCCATGGCAGCAAAAACACGAAAGCAAAAGGCAGTGCCTGCCCCGGAGATCTCACAATATAAACATGAGACAGGAGATAGGTGGATACAGAGAAACGGGAACACAGGGAAACAAAAAAACTATTGATGACGGATAGCAGTCCCAGCCTGCCAGCTGCGTAACCATTGTTTGCTGCAGGCATCATGGCAAAGGAGAGCTGTAAGGAGGATTTGAAGGAGTACAACGAGGTGGGTCTGCAGATGTTTACAAATTGCTCCTCTCGTGCGTAAAAAGTGGCCTGGGAGAAAGCACAAAGGAGCTTGTTTGAAAATGTAACAAGTGGGTGATGAGGGCTGGCACCATTAGCCGAGCAGCGGCGGGAGCACATGCGAGATGACAGGCAATCAGCCGTGAAGGACCTGAAAACGGACATGTCAACGGATGGAACATTGCAGTGCTCCTGATGCCTCTCACACTACTGCAATCCATTCTTCTGCAAGGACATAAACATTTTCTCTTTCCACTCACCTCAACAGGGAATCTCTTGCCATTGATGCTGTGCTCAGAGCCAGCGGATCCATTGCTCTGACCCCAATGAAATTCCACTTTTTCTGCTTTGAATCTACCTGGCAGCCCAGCACCGCTGATGAAATAATCGTCCTTCAGAAGGATAGCGACTGCACACACAAGACAAAGAGAGGGACAAGATTTTGAGTGTATTTTTGCGATAGTGTTTATGATGATTGATGCACAGTTGCTGGTTACAGTGGCTTTCTTTTTCTATCCATATGCAAATCCATGAGGATAGGAAAAGCACTAATACAAGCAATGCAGGTGAATTAGGGAGAGATCAATCCCATGGAAACAATGGGAGATTACTAAAATTTCTCCATAATCTCAGAGAAAACCTCCTAACTGTAAGAACAGTAGGACAATGGCGGTTTCCAACAGGAGGCTGGATAGCCATCTATGTTGGATGGCATCTTGGCAGGGGGTTAGACTAGATGATGCTTGCAGTCCCTTCTAGCCCTATGGTTGTATGACTCTATAATGCCCTCAAAAACATGAGCAAAGAGGAACCTTCTTATCTTATCTAGCAAAACAATTACTACAGTACCCTTCACACAGCTGTCTGACTCCCCACGCCTCAGCCCTGCTCCGCCTGAACTCTCCTGATGGGTGAGGAGGAGCTCTGCTCCACCAGTGGGACTTACAGAAATAGACTGATGGGGAAGCAAAGTTGTCATGTGAACAAGGATCTTCCTCCCTCGTCATCCATAAGTAATCCAACCCCCTTGTTCCCTACACTGGGCCCAGGGCAGGAGAAATCCTACAGTTCTTCCAGAGGGGGAGAAATGGGACCCATGGATGGAGGAGGACCCACAGACGGAGGAAACAAATTTTCTAGGTGGGGCATATTTGCAGCTGGCATCTTCCTCCAATCTGTCCTGGGAGGAGGTATCTTCACCCCAATACACCTGTCTTATCCCTGCCAACCATGTGATTCTGCCCTAGGGTAGCCAGAAGAGATTAGCATTATACTGCCATTCTGAAGGGGATTCCCCACTGCAGTATGGCCTTCATCACACAGAGGCATCAGGGACACGATTCGGTCCTATATTTTCCATCTATGGGCTTTATACAAGCAAACAACGTAACCCTGTGTATAACTTCAAGCACGTGAGTAATCTCACTGCAGACAATAGGCTTATTTACATAAAGTTATGCACATGCTTAAGGGCTTTGCTGGGTCTGGACTATGGTGCAGGAGGACTCTATTTCAAACTTGCCTTCTGAGGCACTGTGTTAAGAGTTTATTTCTCTAGCAAGGGAGTCTGCTTTCATTAAAAAGCAATTAGCTGCATTAAGGCACAGAGATACAAGGATGGTGTCTGCCTGGAACGATCAAAGGGCACTTTGCATGAAATGCCATTCTTTAGAATTCAAAGGGAGGGTCATCAGAACTTTCCACTTTCCAGGTGTGCAATCAACACAACCGTGGAGCTGAGTGTATCTGTTGGAGGAGTGTTTGAGACACAACATAACCTTGCAGGACAGGCAGACACAACCTCAGCGAGCCTCCCCTAAACGCCTCCTCCAAACTGCGCTCCCCTATCTCAGGGTCTGTCCACCCAACGAAAGCTCTTCACCAGCAGTAGCCTACTTGAGAGTGACCGCAGCGGTGAAGACAGCGCAAAAGAACCTGGGTATGTACTCAGCTTGTTAGCCTGCTCTAAAGCCCTTGCCGAGCTGACTTCACTGCTAATGTTACCTGCACTAGCTGGGTTCAAGCTAGCTCGAGTAGGCTACACCGTGCAGAGCTTTTGTTTGCTGTGTAGACAGACCCTCAGATGAACTAAATTTGGCCCCTCCACACCTCCATCTCCCCCCTTTACATTCACTTTCCTTAACCCCTCTCCTGTTTAATTCTTTATTGGTTCGTACACTGTGCTCCTCTCTGCAGTATCTGAGCACCTCCCAGTAGTGCCTCAGGCAATGCAAGTCATGTCTGTTACATGTGTCCTCACCATTAATGTACTGTTTAAAGTAAGGGCTAAATATTTAACTTCCATAGTCATTTGTATTTGACATAGCAGTAGCAGTCAGAGGCCCTAACAGAGAGCAGGGTCCCATTGTGTTAGGCACTGCATGTATACTTAGTCCCGACCCCGGTGAACTTATAATGAAAGGTCGGAGATAGGAAGTATTATTATGTCCATTTTACAGTTGGGGAACTGACACACAGAGAGATTAAGTGACTTGGCCCAAGTTCCCAGAAGAAGTCTGGAGAACTGAGAATTAACTCCAGGTCTCCCAAACCCCTGTCTGTTGTTTTAACTACAAGATCATCTTTCATTTCTATTCCTCCCCTTTTTAGGAGATACAGGGGACCAAGTGAAAGTTTCTTACAAAAATTCCCCTTACAAAACCCCTGTTTAACAATAAAAGGGATTTTTTTTTATCTATTTATTTAATAGTTTTTATCCCAAAGTAGTTCTCCTAAAAGTAGCTAGGGAGCAGCACCGACTGCGTTTGGAACCTCAGGATGAAAAGTTTCCATGAAAAACACAGCCAACGAGTATTCAGGCATTCTTAACCAAACTGTGTCATCACAACACACGCAGATGAACTCAAATCATATAAATCCATGTTTATTATGTGCCAATGGAAAAGTTTTACTCAGTGCCGAAAAACAAACAGGATAGTTGTGAAATAATGTGAAATGGAAATCATACAGGCTAGAATCTCTCCTGTACTGAAGCTCTGTTCAGCAGAGGAGCAGGTGCAGGTATGTGAGGAAGCTAGTTACACTTCCCTGATTTCCAGTGTCAGATCTAGCCCTGATGCAATTACAGCAGCCCAGCAGCACCTCTAAAGTTGCATCACTGATATAGTGGAGCTCTGTTCCTTATTCTCCTGACACATCCCTCTCAATTTGTCCAGGTGGCTTGGGGAAGTATACGGGGCAGGAACTAGCTGCAGCCTCTACTGGTACAAGCAGGGAGTTCACCTGCAACAGGGGAAATTCGCTGCTCACCACCTACAGACTATTTGCACCAAATCTGGCCCTCCATCTTTATTCTAAATTATGCCCATTAAATCAAAGAAGTGACTGAAAGCACCACACCTTTCTTCCTCCCTGAAACATCTCACTTGCTTTTTAAAATACTGCAGACTGTATTCAATCGGTTATAAATCCCACACATAAAATTGCACATGATGAGGAATCCGAGAAAGCAGATTCAAGTGCATCTGTTACAATGCACAGTGGGGATTTCGGTTGCATCTTATAAATATTTGATAGTATCTAAATCATTTATGGCTCTGTCAGGGGTCATTTTACTTGTTTTAGATGAATAATTAAAAGGATAATTAGGAGGACGTACAATCTGAAATGTTCATCTAATTGTTCGTTTTACAGTATTTCTTACTACCCGGTGTCATAGGACATGTCCACTCCACCATCTCCCTGCCTCAGCAGCACTCTGTTACGGCCAACAGATTTTCCTGAATGTAAACTATTTCTAGCATTACCCAGAACCACAATATTCAAGTACCACAGTATGAGACTTCTTGACATTTTGTCTTTACACAATGATTTAGCCAGGGAACACAGTAGAAAAATCAGCCCATTGAAAGTCATTTCAAAGTAGGCAGGCCATTCGTCCAGCTTTAAGCCAAACAGTCCTGTTTTTCAAGGTCTGTCCCCTGTTCCACACTGAGACAAAACTGGACTTGGAGCGTGACTTCACACATGCAGGTATGTGAGGTCATGTGGGGAGAGGCGGGTCACACAGACGGGGGGGTGGGCCCATACTGTTTCTGGAAGGACTGGAATGTCCAGTATTCTGGGGGTGAGTGGCCACCCTATTTCAAAGTACAGTATTGCTAATATCCAGACTTAGATTTAAAAATACTAGGGAATGCAGAGCTAAGGCTGCAGACATCTGGACTGACAACTGTACGTAACATACCCTTTCTTATGAAGATTGCAGGGATCTCAGAACACCGTATACAATTCCATCAAAAAATTGCAACATTAAGAGAATGTTAAGGTTGCATGTTTAAAGGAGACAAGAGTTAGGAAATGCTAACATTGAAGTGGAGTTCCCTAGGGTTTTTTGGTTTTCAAAGAAGATAATAGAAAAACCAGAATTACAGAATGTGGAGTTACTGGACTTACACATCACCAAAATCCCCTTCTCAATAGTTCACAGGATGGCTCCCTCAACCTACAAGCCTTAGGAGATGTGTGGCTTTTACCATGCAAGGTGTATTATGAATTCGTTTACTCTCTGCTGCAAATTTAGCTGCACACTGAATGCTTGGTGCATCCTACCTTCTCTCTGAACGCTGCTATGAAGGGCTGAAAGAGCATGCCAACAGTACTGTGCATACATAAGCATGGTTTTCAGTGGGTTTAATCTGACCAATTTTCACTGGAACATGAAGGGCAGTTCTCCCAATTCAGACTATTTCCACATCAATTTTCAACTCTCTTTCTCGAGGTAGTTTGTGACCAGAACAATCAAAAATAGAATTTTTCCATGAAGAGGAAAATGTATTTTTTCTACTCTCCTGATGCTCTGAAACCCATGGATTGTTTTTGCTCATGCAACCCACTGGTCAGGATGTGCTGTATAGTTTCCCTCTCCTGATCCACAGAAAACAGGGGTCTGTTACAACATACAGCTGCCAAAGCCAGCTCTTTAGTTCAAGCTGTAGAGGCTCGTAATTTCAATGCCAGAAATTACTGGTTCATTCCCCACTGTGTCAGCCAAAAAGGTGACCCTGGCATGTTAAAACTAATGAACAAAAACACCCTTCTTGCAATTATATTTGGTAAGTTCCATTCCAAAAGGGAAGAAATTTGTCAAGTTCTAAGTGACTAGGGGTTAGAATAGCAATGTTTATCAGCAATAGTAGGAGGTGCTGCTCCCACTGGAAAACCTAGGAACAACAGAACATACATTAAAAATATTCAGCCTTAGGGCTGGTCTGCATTTCATGGTTTTAGCAGCATAGCTATCTCAGTAAAAGCCATAGTGTAAAACAGTGATACTGGTATAACTGTGCTGACAGTTATGCCAGTCAGGGAAACCGGCCTCAATTATACAAGATACGCACTATTATACTGCATCCACACTACAGAGTTTTGCCCTACCACTATAACTAAATCCTCCTAAAGTAGACAAGGCCTTAACTGAATTTATTTGCATATTCACATTGAAGTCCTGCTTTCTTATGGGTTACCATACGGTTCTTTATCTCCTAGGGCAAACCCAGTACTGCAGAGCTCACACAGCAACTGTAGCCACATGCATTTCTAATGTAACTTTTTAGTACATAAAAAGTAATTTCTTTCCTTTTTAAGGAAAATATTTTAGTAATGTATCAGCAAAACCAATATCTGAGTCAGGTGTTTCCTGGCAGTTAGAGTGTCTAGGCTAAGAGCAACAAGGAGTCTGGGCATAAACTTATGCCCAAATAAATCTGTTAGTCTTTAAGGTGCCACCGGACTCCTTGTCGTTTTTGTGGATACAGACTAACACGGCTACCCCCTGATACTAGGCTAAGAGCCTTTGACTTTGCCTTGGAACCTCACCTCCTCCACCCAGAGTATGAACTGCTAAGAAATGCCCTCTGCTTGTGTCACTATTGCTTAAATAGACATTTAGTTGATTGACTGTGTCAGTATGTAATATAAAGGTCTTATGGGGCCAGCTGGTTCCATGATTCTTGTGCCAAAAAGCATAGCAATTGACTACAAAATCTGCCACTACCTTCTACCTATCCTACTTGGTTTGCTGCTGCACCACACTTCCAATTCAGAATTCCTCCCAGCAAAAACATCCTGCAAACCCAGGGAATGGGGTGGGGCCTGAGAAAATACGGGAGGAGCGACTGGTGCTCAGGCAGCATGTTGACAGACTCAGCACAATGCCTTAGAATAGACATCAAAGCTAAAAAGACTGTGTGCACACCTCTGAGAAAAGGACATACGGTACTACATAAAAGGGACAGCTGATCACTGATGTTCTGAGAGGTGTTAGCCTGCCAGCAAAAATCCACACCCCAGTGTGAACAATTCAAACATAGTAGCAGTGTCAAGTCTGGTGCCTTTAAAGAAACCAGACTGCTCAGGACAAGCAAGGCTCTTCAGCCTTGGTAGGCAGCCCGCCTGGGAGCAGGAATCCCAAATTCAAACCAGGGGTGCCATGCCCCTCAGATCAGATAATCATCCTTGTGCGACAATAACAGTGGCTGATGGAGAGGGGATGGCCACCACCTACATTACTGTCCATGAAACACGGAGGACAATTCCTGCCCATGCGTTGTGCTTACTGTTCATTGCGGTGGGACTCTATGGCACTTTGCAATATGTGTGAAAAGCACACAGAGCATGTGAGGAAAGGCATGGCCTTCATTTCTGCCCACAAGAAACTTGGAAAAACTCCCTGCATATTCCTGTTCCTGCTACACATGCAGCTAGGCAGCTATCAGCGTCTTCCCTCACACACTATCCAGCGTTCGGCTTTTCTTTCTGTTTCTAGCGATACCAGTTGCTGGTTACTACAAACATTTTTCCTCCGCAAAGCTGGAGGGCAGGGAAGGTAACATACAAGGTATATTTAAGTAGTAAGCTATTGTAGACCTCAGCCCTTCCGGAATCATTTTGCTACAAAGAGGACACATAGCTCAGAGTATCGAAGAAGGTACAAACATTTCTGACTGTAGCAGAAAACTGTACACATTCACTTTTATTGATTTTTTTTAAATGTACCCAAAGGACAAAGGACACATTTCCATTTTAAGAGGAAAACTACATTCTTCCCCTTTCTTTTTTTTAATTATGAAACAACAGTCATCGAGGAGGTATGGGCTAAAGATTGAAGCAGAAGACTGGAAATTGGGAGATGCCACAGACTTTTTATATGATGTTGGGCAAGTCATTTAACCCTTCAGTTTCAGTGAAGTGGGATGCTGCTACTTATCTACCTCAAAATGACAAGGGGAGGCTAAATGATTGACATTTGCAACAACATTAACAACAATAGCATTTGCAGTTGTCATTTGCATCTGGAGACTCCTAGACGAGAGACACAATAGAATTGTAGAATATCAGGGTTGGAAGGGACCTCAGGAGGTCATCTAGTCCAACCCCTGCTCAAAGCAGGACCGATCCCCAATTAAATCATCCCAGCCAGGGCTTTGTCAAGCCTGACCTTAAAAACTTCTAAGGAAGGAGATTCCACCACCTCCCTAGTGAAACATTACAGTGTTTCACCACCCTCCTAGTGAAAAAGTTTTTCCTAATATCCAACCTAAATCTCCCCCACTGCAACTTGAGACCATTACTCCTTGTTCTGTCATCTGCTACCCCTGAGAACAGTCTAGAGCCATCCTCTTTGGAACCCCCTTTCAGGTAGTTGAAAGCAGCTATGAAATCCCCCCTCATTCTTCTCTTCTGCAGACTAAACATCCCCAGTTCCCTCAGCCTCTCCTCATAACTCATGTGTTCCAGTCCCCTAATCATTTTTGTTGCCCTCCGCTGGACTCTTTCCAATTTTTCCACATCCTTCTTGTAGTATGGGGCCCAAAACTGGACACAGTACTCCAGATGAGGCCTCACCAGTGTCGAAAAGAGGGGAACAATCACATCCATCGATCTGCTGACAATGCCCCTACTAAATGCCATTGGCCTTCTTGGCAACAAGGGCACACTGTTGACTCATATCCAGCTTCTCGACTACTGTAACCCCTAGGTTCTTTTCTGCAGAACTGCTGCCTAGCCACTTGGTCCCTAGTCTGTAGCGGTGCATGGGATTCTTCCATCCTAAGTGCAGGACCCTGCACTTATCCTTATTGAACCTCATCAGATTTCTTTTGGCCCAATCCTCCAATTTGTCTAGGTCCCTCTGTATCCTATCGCTACCCTCCAGCGTATCTACCTCTCCTCCCAGTTCAGTGTCATCTGCAAACTTGCTGAGGGTGCAATCCACACCATCCTCCAGATCATTTATGAAGATATTGAACAAAACCGGCCCCAGGACCGATCCTTGGGACACTCGACTTGATACCGGCTGCCAACTAGACATGGAGCCATTGATCACTACCTGTTGAGCCCGACAATCTAGCCAGCTTTCTATCCACCTTATAGTCCATTCATCCAGCCCATACTTCTTTAACTTGCTGGCTAGGATACTGTTTGAGACAGTAGAATCAGAACCAGAAGTTATTTTCTCCTCCAATCCATACCAGACAAATTTTAATAACACTTGTCAAAGACTGTATTTGGTGTCCTACCTCAGATTGCTCTCACCACTGGTTTGATATGCTACCTCCCCGCTGGGGCCTGATTCTGCACCTTCCGCTCCCTTCAACTTCACCTCTTAGGACAGGGCCTTACTGGCAGATGCATCCGAAACACCTCTCACCTCTGGCCATCCAGAGTTCGTGTGTGAACACAGCACCGCCATGGCATTGTCTACCTGATGCTTTCTAGAATGGTTTATCTTTCCATTCTTTTGCTGGTTTCCTTCAAATGTCATAGTAATATTCTTACAAAGAATCTGATTGATTAGATACAGTCCTATTTTTGATACTTCAGGTACTTGTATGGTTTCTACCACCATCTAAGTATCCGAGTGCCTCCCAATCTTCAATGTATTTATCCTCACAACACCTCTCTGTGGCAGGGCAGGGCTATTATCCCTGTTTTACAGATGGGGAACTGAGGCACTGGGAGGCTAAGTGACTTGCCTAGGGTCACATAGGAAGTCTGTGGCAGAGGAGAGAAATGAACCCCATTTTCCTACAAACCCAGCTGGCACCCTAGCCACTGGACCCTTCATTAACTAGAGGAAGTCTCAAAATCTCTATGTAGGCCAAAGGATTCTGAATTCAATAAATGAGGCAAAATGGATCTGTGGCTAGTATCTAGGGCTCTGATCCAAAGCCCAGTGAATTCAGTGGAAGTACTCCGAGTCTGTGCTACAACCCCCTGAGGTATGACATCTACTGCATATGTGAGCAGACCCTTAACTAGAGAAACATGATATAAAGTACTTCAGAGACACATGTTGAATATTAACAAGGATTTAAAAATAGATTTAATAAATAAAATTGAATTAATTATAGATTTAATTCAATTACCTAAAAATTCTTGACCTTGACAACTGAGGAGGCAGACCTTATGATTTCTGCTTTTCACAATTTCAGTATTCAAGTGCAAGCAAATGCAAATAACTTTGTAGATAAATTAACCCTGACCTTTAGGTGAACCATTGAATTTTTGGTACAAATAAGCAACGTCTTCAGACTGTTCTTTTATAAAACAATTATAAAAAAGGGCCAGAAGAGAAGTGCAGTTACAGTGCAGTATTCGGGGCTGTAATAGTATCCACAAGATATTAATCACTACTACATCACTTTGCCCATCTATTGCCCTTTCTGCGTGAGAACCTCCTACCTCCTAGTCTTTTCTTTTATTCACAAGAATACCTTTGAGCCTTGCATTTTGGCACTCTTCACTACTGGATGCTATAGCCTCCCTTAGCGGGTAATTCAAGGTTACACCTTCTAACTCTCACACAGAGAGTTACAGGTCTTTACTGTGATATTCATTTGGCTGCCAAGAAAATGGTTTATACGGGGGATGAACTTAAAAAACTGTTAAAAACTGATCTACTGCACTAATTCTGCACAGAATGCAGAGATAGCGGCCTGGCAACTTATATTGGGAAGTTCTCACGTTAGGATTAAACAGAACAATGGGATGTCTTTGTGGGTTTGTTTGTTTTTTAAATTTATGGCTTGAGTTATTAATTGATTGAAGGCAGGCTTACGGAGACCAACAGGAAAGAACATACCAGTTTTCCCAGTGTTTTTCATCCATGTCTTGTTAGAGGATTCGTTGTCAAAACCATCAAGCTGTAATTCTTGATATTCATCTCCCACACGTGCCTGATGGTCTATGATGTTTACTGGAGACTGGTGAGCGCCTCCACAGTCCACACTTGAAGTAACCCAGTGCTCAGGACCATAAGTACCTGTTAAAAGAAAAGACCAACAACTTATTGTTCTGATGGGCCAACAGTTACAAGACTATCCTTAAGTAAGGCAGCAAGCATGTTAGTTCCCAAGGTAACTACACTGCTGCTACATTTCCTGCATGCAACCTACGAAGAGACTGAAATCCATTAACTTTATACAGTGCTCAAATTTTGCTTCTTGCAATAAGCAACAATACTGTCATTTTAAATTGCCCTTCTATAAAATTATCTGCAATTCACCAACCCTTTCATGACCGACTTATGAGTCAGTATGATGTTACAGGAACTTTCAAATAGCTAGAGAAAGAGTAGGAAGTTATGTAGCTTACCTGTTTGCGTTAGATAATTAATATACTAATAAGGCATTAACTCTAGTTTGTGTGACAGGTTAAGATAATACGACCTTAAATAACTGCTATTTTATTTGAGGTTCTAAAAGCAGGCAACGGGGGGAGAACTTCATTTAAATCAACTGAGAAATTAAGTGTGAACAAACTTGGGTAGTACAAAAAATAAACTACAGGAAGGAGAAATGGTAGAGGAGAGTAACAGCACAGAACTGTCTTCTACCATTTGTCCTTTTTCATGCTTTTATTTTTCTCACTACTCAAATTTGTTTTCACATAATTTCTCAGCTGATTAAATTACTCTTCCAAATCTCCCCCCAAAGTCAAATAGTAGCAGTGTGATGCACCATGGATAGATCAGCAGTGTCTTGCATACTGCCTTGCACAGCAGTGTTTGCTTGATATAGGATAGCTAGCCAACCACAGAAACAGTGCCAGGAACTGACACTTCTCCATCCTCTCTCCCCCCATTTTTATTTTTATACAGCAGGAAGGGGATTTTTACAGTTTGTAAAGTGAGATAATTACCTGAAAGGGGGTTCCAAAGAGGATGGAGCTTGGCTATTCTCAGGGGTGGCAGATGACAGAACAAGGAGAAATGGTATCAAGTTGCAGTGGGGGAGGTCTAGGTTGGATATTAGGAAACACTATTTCACTAGGAGGGTGGTGAAGCACTGGAATGGGTTACCCTAGGGAGGTGGTGGAATCTCCATCCTTAGAGGTTTTTAAGGCCCAGCTTGAAAAGCCCTGGTGGGATGATTTAGTTGGTGTTGGTCCTGCTTTGAACAGTGAGCTGGACTAGATGACCTCCTGAGGTCTCTTCCAACCCTAATCTTTTATGATGGGCAGCGATGCAACACCATGCTTTTGAGTGTCTCTAGACTTCCGACTGTCAGAAGCTGGGTCTGGACAACTGGGGATGGTCCTGTTGTGATGTCCCAGGTCTTGAACCCAGGCCTGGGAGTCCCCAGACAGCTGCCACAGCCTGGCATCCATCATTTTCAGCTTATACTCTTAGTAAAGCCACTTTAAATGAATTCCCAATTAAAGGGAACTCAATTATTAAATCCTAAACATGTTCTGTTTCTAGAGGGACTTTCCTTATCAAAAGTGTTCTAATGCATAACTGTTTTGTGGCGTATTAGTTGGCTACTTAGATAGCCTACAAGCAAGTTTGCATTAAAATGGCAATGAAATTTGTGTTACATTTCAAAAGGCCCAGTAGTGCAGATAACTCTCAAGCTATCACGTGTTGGTATTGTTACAAATTCAGACAAAGATCTGGATTTCCAAAGTGTTCACCATGGGCCTAACAGTCCTTCCATTGAAGACAATGGGAGTTATACCACTCAAATAGGAATTAGTAGCTTTTGAAAACCCCACCGTCTCCCGCAGGGCTGCAATGCAGTGCCCCCTGCTGGGCCAAGCTTGCCACTGCAGGCACTTGCTGCCTCAGTTCACCTGTTGTGGTAGCCCACAGTGTAAGCTCAGTATCAGTCTTTGAAGAGTCAAACAGTAACAAACTCAGAATTTGACGGGCTGCTCCTACAAACAAACAAACATACATCAAAGGCAAGTACTTGAAGCTAAGGCCCTCGGATTCTGGGCTAGTTCTGAGGCACCCCTCCTCTGCCACAGTCTCACTTAGTGCTCTTGAGAAGAAGCATGTAGGCCCTCTTAACTGGCCTTCTGGATCCCAATTTGTCACTGTCTCCTCCTGGTCCTTCTTGGCCTCTGGAGGATTGTGTCTTGTTGGTAGCTTGGCCTGAGCGGGTTGTCCCTGAGCAGGCGGGTGTCAGATTGCCAATGCCTCCAGCTGGGGGCAAAGAAGGCCTGAGAGATCGCATTGCACCCACCCACAATGCTTTGGTGACCATTGCAATCAGTGGGAGATTTGCCTGAATAAGGACTGTAGGGTTGTTCCTTTATGGACATTTGCAAGGCACATACCTTTTCAAAAATCAGAACTGTTGACTAATTTGCAGAGAAAATGTCTTGTTTATTTGATTTGACATATGAGTAAAATTTTCCAAAGTGCCTAAGTGACTCAGCAAAACTAAGTCCCATTTTTAAAAGTGACTTAGGCACTTTGGAGCATAAGTCCCATCGACTTTCAATGAGATTTATGCTTCTAAGGCCTAGATGCTCACAGATATTTAGGTCCCTAACTCCCCTGGGAACCTAAGTCACAACTGAAAGCAGGATTTGGGCTCCTAAATCGTCTACAGGATTTTAAAAATTTTACCCTCTCTGTATTGCTTTAATAATTGATAATCTCCTTCTAGACAATTACCAGCTCCCTTTGGATCTAAATTTAGGATTTACTAATGGAAGTGCAACTGCATCTTTATGTAGTAGTATTATTGTTATATGCATAAAATGCTTCCATACTGGTGCTGAATTATTAAAAAAAAAAAGTAATGCAATAACACACTGAGCAATTCAAACCCACAACTGAAAGCTGTGCTGTGGTTGAGAGTCCTGCCATTGTATATTACTGTCACAAGGCTAAGTTTAAGACTTGCTATTTAGAATCACCATGGGATTTTTTTAAATTGGGGATTTTTCATTAATTTTCTTTCAGAACTTTTTGAAACGCTCTAGTTCCACTAACTGACCGTTTTCACTGCATGCAAGCGTGGCATGCAAATTGCTACACACAATATGATCGGCACTATAATGCCAGCAATTGTTGATAGTGAGAAATGTAGGGCCAGATCCCACCGTTGGTGTAAAGCAGCATAGTCCCATTGATTTCAATGGAGCTATGCCAAGTTTTAGCAGCTGAGGTTGTCCCCCATACCATTTTTACAGAACAGTTTGAAAAGACAATAAAGGGGACACATTTTTCTTTTAGATTTTGAGAATCGGGGTAAATAAATAATACTTCACACTCAGGAAAAATTAGCTTAACACCCTGTAAAAATGTAATCAAGAGGTTAGCCCACACAGATTTATTTATACGCTCATAACCATCAAAAGGTTTAAGTGTAACAGCTTGCTTTTTTCCATGTACATTCAAGTGGAGTTTTAATTGAAACTGATCTTCCACTACAGATTTCAAATTAATTCTTCTTCTAAGTGTCTCATGCTCCAGACACCCTTGCCTTGCAAAAAACCTACATCATTAGTGGAGGAAATAGAACACTTTCTAAGCTCGCAGGTATTGATTACCTATTCCCTACATCAAAGCACAATTGCCATTCTGCACTGTATAAATCTCTTCGGTGTTAGACACTTTATAAAGTACTGAGAATGATATCATTAATCATTCGCAGTTGCACCTGTCCTGCTATATTGAATTCTTTGTTTTTTAGAACTTTAAATAAATGCTTTTAAATAAAAACATGACACTAAATAAAGATTGCATTTAACTTAAACCTAGTAAAAAAAAATCCCTGCATCTTGCGTGTGACATTTACTGGTCTGAAACAGAGAAACGTAAAACTATTTGCATTTCATTTGATCAGCAACAAGCATCGCCATTTTAATCAAGTAAAATTTGGGTTGAATTTGTATTGGGCTTTTAATGGCTGACAAATAATTCAGTGTTCAAAACTTGACACACTGGAAGCCCTCCTCTACTCACAAACAATACAAGCTTCCCCAGGAAACTCCAGGAATACATGTGAATTATAATAAAATGTCAACCACCCCTGTCCTTGAGTTCTAGTGTCAGAAGGAATATCTGCAAAGAAATATTATAGACCTGCACGGTGGTGACCTTCAGCATCATTAGTTATTAATGTTAGTACCCATTCTGTGCTAAGCACTTTCCAAGCACTCAAGGAGAATGCCCCTGCTCTGAGGAGCTCTCCATCTAACCTGAATAAGCCTTTACACTATATTGTGCTAATAAGTCCAATGAGCAACACACTACAAACATAACAGAGTAATGGCATGTGCTATGGTACAAGGGCTGCATTAACCCCCAGGCTAATGAAACAGGGGGTCAAGGGGAGTAGGAACAAGAGGATCAGGATTGGGTAACTGTTCACATAGGAGGTAGATGGGTCACCATTGGGTGAGGTCGGGGGACAGGAATCAAGAACAGAGACTTGCATGGTTTCACCCCATTTATTTTGCATCATTGGGAAGGCTTCCCGCTCTTACGAGTCATTGTACTGAGAGTTTCCCACTGAGGCCTGCGTTCTCTGACTGACTGCCTTATAGACAGAGTTGTCAAGCCTTCCGGCCCTGTTTTCCTCTCCTGAGCTGACCTTCAAAACAGACCAGCTACCTGTGGAAGGCCCAGGAACTCCAAGATTTGAAATTCCTCCCATGCAGAGTTGTTTTCCACCTCCTGCCGCTGGATAGCTGTAATCGGGATCATGTGGTGGTTAGTACTCTCTCTGACAGCTCAAGAGTTTGCTGAGCTATAGAGGTTTACAGATCTTCCATGGGCCAGCAGCCTCAGAATCTAATTTTGCATGATTGGTCTCCAGTGACTTGACCACACTCCTATTGAAGTTAATGGCAAAACTCCTGTTGACTTTAGTGGTATGGGCTCAGAGCCTAGGTCAGTAATCTTAGGAGTGCAACCATCTTTCATCATATGAATTCAGGCATCTTAAGCAACACGTAACAGTCAGGGTTTCTTTCATTTATGCTCATCAGAAACTACTTGTCGCTTCCTAGCTAGGTTCCGTAATGAACATCAAGTTTTCCTCAGGAAGAGGAAATATTCCTCGTTCAACCAGAAGCTCTAAAATCTTTTCTTATGCTAAAATTTTCTGTCAGCTACTGGAGGATTTTTATTAATAGTCTTTTAATATATAAGCTGTTCTTTAAATAGAATCCAAAATTACCTTGTTTTTCTTCCTGCTACTGTACATCCGAAATAATGACTATGCTTCACTAATGAAAAACCATTAAAAATAATGAATTCAGCCAAAATCTAATTAAAGCTGATATAAACTTTCATGGATTTTTTTACTCAGTCAAATGTATTTATTTTTCCTTCATTAAACTATTGTTTAAAAATATAACTTTTTAAAGCTGCATTTATATTCCAACTTTGAAATTTCCCTCATTTCCATTAACTTTCCAATTACCGGCTCAGTTATCTTTATGTAAAGTTGTGGTCTTCATAAATTTCTTTACATAACAACACACTTAAAATTTGACACGTGGTTTGGTGGATGTTCACCAATTACAAGTTATCTTATGCTGATCATTCATTTACAAGTTGAAAATAAAGATAGAATATGACATTTATTTTTCTAGATCTCACTTTCCTTGCACTTAGACATTAGTCATCTCACTCTGAGTCCCGGATCTGGCACACAATGGGCCAATTTTTGATCCCACTTACACAACAATCTCAGTTAGAGCACTCAACTGCCTTGACTCCTAACACATCCTTCATTTCCAATAGCAAATGGGAGTGACATTTGCAAAGTGACCTAACATTTCTATAATTAGGCTTCAGCAACAGCCTGAGGCTCAATTACTTTGATCACATGGTAGGGATACCTATCCCATCCCTGCAGGATACCACTCATCAGTAACAGTACAGACCAGGAGTGATAGTATATGAAACATACAGCTGTACAAGGCAGATATCAACAGAACCATCAAAAACTGGTGGTGGGGGTAGATATGTACCTCTCATTCCTCCTAACCTGCCCTTCTTTTCATTGACCCATATCCAGCCAGCTCTATTGCTCAACTAGTTTGTCTGGCTTTTCAGAGCAGAGAAAAAACAAATCTGGACTGTCATCATATGAAGGCACAATCTACAAGAATTAGCACGCCCAGATTGTGTGAAAACAGTCAGGTTCCTGTTCTCGCTGGGCTGGAGGCAGGCTGCTAGTGGCATTTGGCATTGGGTAGTCCTCCTACGAGGTTTAAGCCTGCTTAAACAACAACTAGAGGGAGTACAAATTTCAGAAATGCATTGGTGATTAAGGAGACTATTAAGAGCCTAAGTCAATAGGATCTAGGCTCCTACATGATTTAGGTACTTTTGAAAATAGGACCATTGATGTGTGAAGGCATGATAGCTTCCAATCCAAGTGAGGTTAGCAGGGAAGAATCCCACGTCTCTTTTAGTGTCAACACCAAACCAACTATTAGGGATTGATGGGAAGAACCAGTCTCTCAACAAAAAAAGCTGTTTACCAGCTCATGGCTGCGTGTCAGCAGCATACTCAGACTCAAGGCTGTCGCAGGGACAGAAGTAAGTAAGGACTCTTGCTAGTCTGGCAGGGCAAGGAATAAAGAGGCACTGCTCCTTCCCATAAACTTGCAGATATGATCTGCCCAAGGACACTAACAGTTTTGTTGAACAAGGCTGCTGGCTTAAATCACCAAAGCTCCACATCAGCGCCCTTGCCATAATTCTCCTGTCCCAGCAAGTACCAGCTCTCTTTATGAAATATGATTCAGAATCTTACCTACTATCAAGTAAACTTTGCACCCTCCTATAACCTTGAGGAATAATGAAGAAGTTGGTGCCAATTCTAAATTCCACGGTTACACTTTCTACTTAGAGGTTGGGATTTTTAAAAGGGCATAAGTGAGTTAGGCCCCCAAATACCACTGAAATCAATGGGAGCTGCAGACTTTTAAGTTCCTTTGGAAATCCCAGTCTTAACACTTCACTGGGAGAAAGGGTTCAAACATACTACTTGACTACATAATTCAAGACTTCCCCATAAATGTAGCAATTTAAAAGCCCTTGTGATGCTAAGGTTAGGAAAGCACCTAAAGAAGGAGGCGCTCAAATTGAAAGGGTTAAATCAGGAGATAGGACCAGCTGATTCACAGCACCCTGAGTCTCTCCACTGAAGAAGGTATAGAGGAAAGCAGTCAAGATGAATCCGGAAGATGGCATTTAGACATTAGGCAAGAAAGAACACTTTGAGTGACTGACTTATCTCTTGCTAAGTAATTTGTCATGAGACTGCAGGGGTAAAAAGTATAAAAATCCCTGGAAGCCTTGATACAATCAGTGGCATCTTTCAGAGGCCTTTCCATCACAGAAGAAGCAGTTGAGTTGTTTGAATTATTATACTGGTAGAGAAATTGCTGAAATTATCCTGTGTTGTTCTAAAAAGAATGTATCGAGCTCCAAAAGATGGAGAAACAGAGGGAAGTAGTTAGAGATCACAATGCTGGTTTGAACAAAGATCCAAGGATTTCCTACCCTGAGGGGAAAAGGGCTTTTCATTTTATTATTCTCTGTCATCACTCTGTTTAACATGAGAGGCTCACGCTTGCAGAAAATTCCAATTACTGCTTGAAAAATGAGAGACCTAATACCAAGAGCAAGATGCTGGAGAGTTGCACTCAGAGGCCTAAACAAGGTTATAAGCATCATCTTTTTGGTTTTGCAAGCTCAGTACAGATAGGGGCTCATGGAGAGCAAGAACAACAAACAATTGATGGCAGTTCTTTGAGAATAACAGAACTGAAGGAAACATCTACCAAGGACAAGATCCACTGAGAGGTATTTGCAATTGCAGTCCTTGGCATGTAAACTCTAGCAGGGTCCTTCATAATCAAAAGGTTGCTGGGTAACAGAGTAAGAAGGTTTGGACTGGTGAACAGACAAACTTGAAGTATTAATCTTTTAACAATTGTTAGCCAATCACAATGTTAATAATCATAACTATTTATTCCCAGCATACCTAGAGGGAATGTCTAAATATTTTATTTTTTAACAGAAAAGCATGCCTAAAAAAAGATTTATTCTGTCAGTGATTAATCACTTCCGCCATGTTTAATCACATAAGTAAGAGATTTGCAAAAATAAGAGCCTCAAGCCACGCTCCTAGATGCATGTTTCCCTGTGTTGTTTGTAACTTTTAAACCTGAAGCCAGAGTGATTCACCTCTGAAATGTTAATCTAAAATTTGTATTTTCTCAGTCATAGTTGCGAAGAATTATTGTTGTTACATTCTTTAATGACAACCTTAAATTGTTTCACAATTGCTTTTGGCAGAAAACTTGCTAACATACATATTTTCTCTTTCCTTGTATTCTCAACACAAATATACATTATAAATATATATATATATATACATATTACACACGTGATGTGTATATAAGCATATTCACATACATATATAATTTCAAAATTCTAATTTTGTTCTTGAATGTTGTATGAAACTCTCATGAATCTTATATGAAGCTCCAATGGTACTGATCATCTGCCAAGGGCACAAATGTATAATAAATAGCCAACATTAGAAAACATCAAGAACTTAAGACAAATGGTGCAGGAAGCTTGTAGCAAAGTGGAATTACCATCATTAGCAAAACAAGCTTTTTATATAAACATTCTAATATTTAGCATTCATGATCTAAATAATTTACCACTATAAACAGGAAAATGGCATTAGCGTAGGTGGAGTGGATAAATTGCTTTTTTTAAAAATAAGGGGAGTGACTGGCATTAAACTGCTGAAAGATATGACTGATGTCTTTGCGAGTTCCTTACCTTTCTGCAATATTTCAGCAATACTTGCATCGTATGTAACACGCAGCACAACAGTATCAATAAAATTAATATGCAGAACTTATGGAGTAGGAGAATAAGTTATTACATAGAATGTGCCTATAGGTAGCCAGTGACTGAGAATACAATTTACATCCTCTATTTTTCATAATTTGCTGCATTTTTAACACATTTTATCTGACATCTCACACAATTCACTGTATAACTGTCTGCCTCTGTGGCCTTTTAAAAACTGCCCATCACTGAGCTGCATTTCATGAATGAGGTGATAATTTACAGTATGAGGAGAAAATACAAGATTAATTTATATGGTGAAAGTATAAATTTACTTCTATGCAAGCTGAGTAAAAAGCCCATAGGAAAAAAGACCAATATGCTTTTTTAAAAATATCATATTAGATACATTTTCTTAAAATACGATTACACATAAATCGTAATGAAAATTACTATATAAAGGTGCACTGTGAGTCAGAACAGTGGCTCAGTGATACGGCTTTGCATTGCTGCAGGGAAGACCTAGGTTTAATTGATGAGTTTGGACATGTATTCCTTCAGCAGGTAGCGTAGGGAAGTGCTGCGGAGATAGAATACTGTGTACATGCAAGGTGATAGTGCCTCACATATTGACTACCTAGCAATGATCCCTAGCAGGCTCCAAACAGAGTCCCCCGTTTTGTCCCCTTTCTCTGGAAGGATGATAGCTGTGTTCCTGGGCCTTGAAAGCAAATGTATTAGTATTTGTGTCTCTGTAGTGGCCTAGAAGCCCTGGCCAGAAGACCTCCTTGGGCTAGGCACAGAACAGCAGAGAATAGCAAAGAGTTCCTGCCCCAAAGAGTGTAGAGTAGAAGAACACAAGACAAACAGTTACAAAAAACAAATAACCAGTTGGTCCAAAGCTGCCTCCCACCTGAGGCTGTGGGGACTCAAGGTCAGATGATTATGGCCTAAAGAGCAACCGATCCTTATAAAGGCCAGAAAGAGCTTAGCTGAGCTCGGGATCGGCAGGGAGCTTTTATGGTGAGGTCCTGGAGCAGAGGAAGCACGCCGCTATTCGGTGACTCTGGGCAGATTGCCTGGGTAATGAGAACGACAGGGAGTAGAAAGCCTCTTGCAGGAGTCCCTGCACCAGGAAACTGGCTGAGCGAGGAGAGGGGGAAAGCCTGTGGGAACTGTGGCCCATGTTGGGCACAGAAACTACTTTATTTTGCCTAAGTTTCTATTTAACCAAGAAATTGCACCCTGAATCAAGGGCCTGAGACAGATCCTGGTATGGCATTGATCCTTGCTGGGCTGGAGAGCACCTCACTGGCTTGCTGTGATGAGTCAAGTGTGCGGGTAAGAGTAATGAGAGCGGGACCCTGCCCAGTGATTTAACCCTGCCGCTGTCTAGGACTCCTTTCTAGCATTGTGGGCAAGTCACTCAGCTGTAGTGTCTCTCTCTATCTATAAGATAGAGGGATGTTGTGAGGACTGGCTAACATTTTTAGCACTCTGGACCTGAAAAACACTATGTTAGTGCATAGACATAGTCCCCTCATAGGCTTAGTTGCAATCTCTAGATCTGTGCACATAAGGAAAACCAAACACTGTAATGATTTTTTCTAGTGTTGGAACAATAGCTTTGAAAACCTATTTTCTCTAAGGAGCGCACTTAGCAGTCTTGCTCTCAATGATGAAAACTGCTAATGTAAACGATACCTTGCTGTAAATTAATTATTTTCAATACAGGCTGGGCTGTGGGAACAGAAAGTGCTGCAGTTGGCTCCTGGCCAACTTATGAGTAGCCAGTTCGAGCCCTTCCCCTCCCTGGAGCCCCGGCTCTGGGAACTGCACTAAAAAACTTCATTCCAAGAACTTTCTATTTTTATTGAATTTTTGCAGGATGTAGATTAATAAAACATCGATTGAGAGCACAGACCAATCTATAAAGGGAATAAACAGAGGCAGGGAGGAGTTACATCAATATAACCCTGCTGAAAGCAATGGTGGAATGGGAACCCTCATGATTTCGAAGGAAACCTGCTTTAAAAAAAGAATGATTTTTATCTTTTTGGTGCTTTGGCTTCTTAGCTTTTAAATTTACAAAACCAGAAAAATCAACCATGTAGCAGGTGGGTTAAAAAAAATAAACAAAACAGGAAGATAAAGATCTACTGCTTGTTAAATGTTGGCCTGACCTTGGGCTCTTAATTACCCCTTACTTGTCCTAATCTGACTAATTAAGAGCTGCACCCTACATTTGGCCCTTATTGCTTAACTATATCACAACAACACTTGTGGATCCTGAATAATTAGTATTTGACAAACCCTGATTCGACAGCAATCCTATTCTTTTAAGTTAGGAACAGTTTTGCCCACCCTATAGACTTAATGTTGTCCCTGTAACAACCAATTATTCAATTCAGCTGTACCTCTCTTCAATATATGCACATTAAATAGTTCTCAAAAAGGCTTACATGTGATTGCCAGCTTTTAATTAATGATACTAAATGCTCCCTAGACTCACCTATCATTAACATTCAATCTATTTTCCCACTATAAATGTAACAGCCGCAGGAATTAGAATAAGACAACAGCACAATACCCACCTTAGGGCTTTTTTTTTTTTTTTTAAGGGTTTCTTTAATCTGACATATGTAGGAGATGTAACTGAATCTATATGTGATGTAAGAGAACTGATTTTATAGTTTTATACCTCAGCTGTTTCTCAATTACCATTTTCAAAATGCTACTTTCAATGGCCTAAATTTTCAGCGGTGTTTTTGGGATGCCACCATTTTTGAGTGCCCAAAGTAAGACCCCTAAAAAGGTTGGATTTTCAAACAGTCAGTGCTGAGCACTTTCTGAAACTCAAAGGTCAAGTAAGGTCAGGCACCCATAATCATTAGTCACTTTTGAAAATTTAAGCCAATGTGTTTAAAAAGCTACAAAGGGAGAGCTGGTGGAAATAGCATTTTCGGCAAAATGGAAACTTCCACAGGAAATGTCTGCTTTAGAAAAATCTTTCAGGTTGTCATCAAACAATCTAACAAAATGTCAGTTTTTAGCAACTAGTGCACCTGTGATCCAGAGCAGTTTGAATCCTGGATAAATTTCCATTTTTGCAACAGCTGCCATCTTGGCCCACACATTGGGGGTTGAATCCAGGTCTTGCCTCAGTGCAGTGGGTGGGATGAGATGACCTACTGAGGTCCCCTTCCATCCTACATTTCTAAGATTTATGACCTTTAGGGCTAAAATACTCATCTCTACAGCTTGGTCTAAGCAGCTGGGGCTGAAACTGGCCTACATCCTGCAGGGGGGGTGTCATAAATATAAAAGGAAGGGTAACCACCTTTCTGTATACAGTGCTATAAAATCCCTCCTGGCCAGAGGCAAAATCCTTTCACCTGTAAAGGGTTAAGAAGCTACGGTAACCTCGCTGGCACCTGACCCAAAATGACCAATGGGGGGACAAGATACTTTCAAATCTGGAGGAGGGAAAAAGGCTTTGGTCTGTCTGTGTGATACCTCTGCCGGGAACAGATCAAGGATGCAAGCCCTCCAACTCCTGTAAAGTTAGTAAGTAATCTAGCTAGAAAATGCGTTAGGTTTTCTTTGTTTTGGCTTGTAAATTCGCTGTGCTGGAGGAAATGTGTATTCCTGTTTTTGTGTCTTTTTGTAATTTAAGATTTTGCCTAGAGGGATTCTCTATGTTTTGAATTACTGCCTGTAAGATTATCTTCCATTCTGATCTTACAGAGTTGTTCTCTTATCTTTTTTTTTTTTGTTCCTCTCATAAAGTTCTGATTTTTAAGAATCTGATTGGGTTTTCTGGGTCTTAAAAATCCAAGGCTGATTTGTGCTCATCTTGTTTATTCTCAAGCCTCCCCAGGAAAGGGGGGTGTAGGGCTTGGGGGGATATTTTGGGGAAATAGGAACTCCAAGTGGTCCTTTCCCTGTTCTTTGTCTAAATCATTTGGTGGTGGCAGCATACTGTTTAAGGACAAGACAAAGTTTGTGCCTTGGGAAAGTTTTTAACCTAAGCTGGTAAAAATAAGCTTAGGGGTCTTTCATGCGGGTCCCTACATCTGTACCTCAGAGTTCACAGTGGGGAAGGAACCCTGACAGGGGGAGACTCACGTCTCACAGGCTGACGAGTGAGTAAGATTACTTTTCCCTGTCATGAACTACTAGGAGCTCAGTCGACATCCAATGGGAGCAGAGGTGGTCTGAGCAACCATAAATAGGAGAGAAGGTGTTTGTAAGATAATCTGTCTGCTTAATACTGCTCCACACTATGAAGTATGAAAATCCAATTAGTGCATGAAGAGAATTCCCTTCCATTTGTTTGTTTCATCCACCTGTTGTCTGATCATGTGCATGGACAGTGAGCTCTTTAGGACAGAGACTGTCCTTTTATTAAATACAGTGCCTCAGTGGGGCCCTCATCACCAGCTGGGTTGTCTGGGCACATCTGTAATGCAAATAAATAGCAATAATAATTTTAAAAAACAAATGCTAAATTGATTGTTAAAAACATTACGCTGATAAACTGGAAGCTCAACAACCGGTCAGTAAATCAACAGTTTCACTTGGGGATAAGCAGAAAATAAATAAAGCCCATGATCCACTCTTCTTGGACAAGGTCACCATAGTAAAACTGTCTCTCTTTGCACAGCATTGGTTTTGAAAAGCTGTCCACATGACCCGGTGCTTGAATTAAAACAGAGCTAATGCTTTTTTCTTCTCTTTTAATGAATTTGTTTGAGACTCTTGTCCTCAGTGGTGGGTGAAGTGGTTTCTAAATATAGAGCAGTAAAGTGATTTGGGCTACCTGTGGATGGAAAGTGTTACATAAATGTAGGGCATTCTCTCAATGTACCACATCCCTGCAGGACATAGGGCATGGGGACCATAAGCACCCGCAGTGTTCACAGGTTTAGTGTTCACACATGGTCTGGGTTTGAGTCTTTCAAGCTACCTTGTCAGCCTAGGCCCACATCCCATTTTTAGAACCCCTTGGATTAAATGTATCCCTCAGCAACACTTGTCTGAATCCGGAGGAAACTCCATTGATTTCAGTTTACATCCGTGTGACATCAGCAGTGACTCACTCTAGAGCAGGGGTGGGCAACCTACAGCCTGCAGGCTGCATCCAGCCCATCCAACCTTTCAATCTGGCCCTTGAGCTCCCGCCAGGGAGCAGGGTCAGGGGCTTTCCCCGCTCTGGTGCTCCAGCTGGGGAGCAGAGTCAAGGGCTTGACCGGCTCCACACAGCTCCCAGAAGCTGCAGCATGTACCCCCTCCAGCTCCTATGCGTAGGGGCAGCCAGGGGGCTCTGCACACTGCCACTGCCCCTGCCCCAACTGCCAGCTCTGCAGCTCCCACTGGCCAGGAACCACAGCCAATGGGAGCTGCAGGGGCGGTACCAGAGGACAGGGCAGTGTGCAGAGCTGTCTGGCCAGCGCCACGCCTCCACATAGGAGCTGGAGAGGGGACATGCTGGTGCTTCCGGGAGCTGCTTGAGGTAAGCGCTGCCCATAGCCTGCACCCGTGACTTCCTCCCACACCCCAACCTCCTGCCCCAGCCCTGATCCCCCTCCTGCTCTCTGAAGCCCTTGATCCCAGCCCAGAGCACCCTCCTGAACCCCAAACTGCTCATCTCCAGCCTCATCCCACACCCCCAGTCGGAGCCCTCACTCCCCCCAGCACTCTCAACCCCAGTCCCAGCCTGGAGCCTCCTCCCGCACTCTGAACTCCTCATTTCTGGCCCCACCGCAGAGCCCGCAACCCCAGCCGGAGCTCTCACCCCCTCCCGCACCACAACCCCCAATTTTACGAGCATTCATGGCCCGCCATACAATTTCCATACCCAGATGTGGCCCTTGGGCCTAAAAGTTTGCCCACCTCTGCACTAAAGCAATTTTCTCAGTCTGAGGGCTCAATACAGTACATAAAACCGATTGAGCAGCCACCATCAATACTTATTGCAAGATTCCCTGCCCCGTTCTTCTCCCTTCGTGCCACTCATACAATGCAAACCAACCAGAAACCATATGCAACTCCCCTGCTTGGGATTCCCCAGCATGGGCAAGGAGGGAGAATAGCTGGAGTTTGCTGCACTCTGGCTATCCCCAGATGGCACATGGTCCCTGCGCAAGTTAAAGCAGCATGGAGGCTGCTCTAACCTGGGCTGAGGCAGAGAATCAGGGAGCCATAATTAGTTGTTGGTTCTCAGCACCATTTTTTCTTTCCCCTTGTCTGCCCTGGGTGACTGAGGAAGGGGGGCCATGCGGTACTAGGAGCTCCCCAAGGTTCAAGCAGAACCAGTCCACCTTCTACCCTGGTCTCCCTGAAGCCCATCAGTTCAGCAGGGAAGCAGGTGATGGGGTTACCAGAGCTACTCTTTCCTCCCTCTTCTGCAATGCAGCAGGTGGACATGTGGAGAGCTGCTAAGCAGCTACTGCAAGGAAAGGACCATAGCTGCACAGAGGACTTCTAGCTCCCCCTGGGACTGCAGGGGGAGCCATGGAAGGCAGCTGGGGAGACTGCACCCCCTATGAAAGGGCAGATTCAAACGCTGGCCAGTATGCACTCTTTTAATGGGTAATCAAATAGACACTTTCTCCTTAAGACAGTCACCCTTGATGGCCACAACAGGTGTCTGGGCCACAGGCTGGTGCACTGCTCTACATTGACCCTGGTGTAAGCGGAGACCATCATCTGGCTCAAAGGGCAGCACAAACTCTGCAATTTGAAGGGCTGGCAATGCCCTGTGCTACTGCAGGGTCTTTCTATCTTGGCCAGTGAGGACAGTCACGCACCAAGGTAGCGTGCTCTCGCACAGTGTTCCCTGCCGCTACTGGCCTCGGGTACAAGCGCCAGGGGGTTAGCCTTGAACATGTATCTCTTATGCTGTGTAGTCATGGCACCATCAGGGCAGCCCCAAGTGACCTATACTATCAGACGAAATCGATAGTGTATCAGTGAGCTTGTGTTAAATCTGTAAGATATTGGATTTATATAGTGTTTGCAGAGCACATTAAAAGATCATCATCATCATGTCTTTTCAAGACAGTCATAATTATTCAGGCTGTCATTTTATCTCAACAGTGCTTTTGGAAAAACTACTTAATATTAGCAGACCCTCGCTAAAAACAACGTTTTGGTTGAGGGAGTAATCTTCATATCAGTACACGGCCATACCTGGTCTTATCTACATTACCAATTCCCTGCTGATTGAGCGGATTCATTAACGCCATCTCTGGAGACTGAAATGAAGTCTCATTCTTCGTATCACTGGTGCCTTGCTGTTTGCTTTTGCTTCACAGAGTGCACACAAGTAATTAACTTACTATGCTCCACTAGCTTCTGACACTTTACTTGGCATAGAAAAATTCACCAGCAGGTAGTTCAGCTTGCAACACATTTTCAGTCCGACGAACTTCATAACAAAATGCTACTTAGGAAAAGTGCACCTCTTTCTGATACAATAGGGAGGGATTTGTTAACATGCACCACGCTGATTGTGCCAATAGGAACTGCTTACTGGAATAGAGTCACCTTTATGGTTAATTTTGCTCAAAATGCAATAAACTAGTTCGGGGTGGGGCGGGGGGGTGGAGAATGGGCAAAGAGTGAAAAATGTATCACTGAAAGGATGAAAACATAGGAATCAGACTTGAGTTGCACTTACAAAGATGTGACATAAGGACAGACACAAGATCTGCAGAATAGAGAAGAAAAATGACTAAAAGCAAGGCAGACAAGAAAGGGCCTCACTTGAATGCAGAATTATTGATTTTATCGGTGTCTAGAGAGACAAAGGACAGGACATATCAACTTCTATTTAAATGAGGGGCAATTTGATATTTTAAACTCAAGAGTGCAGTACAATGTCTTTTGATGATACTAAGACTTCCTTACCAAAAAAAAAAAAAAGAAAAGAAATAAAAAGAAAAAAGAAATGTACTTACTAAGACCCAGATCCTTTAAACACTAATGCACCTGAAGTATTTGCATAATGCCACTGAAGTCAAGGGGACTACTCACTTGAGTAAAGTGACATTATGTGCTTACCTGTTTGTAGGATCAGAGCCTACGGCCTGAGCTGCAAATGGATGAACCCATGTGACTGCACAGAGACCCATTTCAGCCAATGAGCTCTTCATAGGCATTGGGGTCTCCTGGCATGCTCTCCATCGCATGTTGGCAAGACCAAAAGGTGAAATTCTGACCCCACTAAAGTCAATGACAAAACTCCCATTGGCTTCAATGAGGCCAGAACGTCACCCTAAGGATACAAAGGTTATGGGAAGATTCATGGATTGCCATTCTGATCAGGGCATGTACCAAACTGGCACTTTAAACTTTTAAATCATTAGTAAATACAGCAGATTGCACCAGCCTGCTCAAAGCTCTGCTCTAGGAATTATTTTGGGGAAGTTCTCTGGCCTGTGTTCTATAAATGATCACAATGGCCCCTTCTGGCCTTTGAATCTATGAACCTGGTCTAAGATATACATGTCTAGCAGTTTGGACATTATACAGGAAAGAATGATCCAGTTATTTACTTTACGCCACCCTTCCCTTTATTTTCTAAATTCTTGTTGGGGGCAGGAGAAAACAGGATTTCAAAATATTAGACTAAAAGCAGAAACTTGGCCAATAATATAAAGGCCTGTTCACAACATTAATATTACTGGCCACAAGTTCACCTTTTGGTGACAAAACTGTTGCTGAATTCTAGCTTGAAAGGATACGTGGCCCTGATGGCCTAAAATAATGAAAGCGGCAGTCTCTACAAAGTAACTATTCCTCCTAAACAAAAAATTGCTTTGAATTCATGAAAAAAGAAAAGGAGTACTTGTGGCACCTTAGACACTAACAAATTTATTTGAGCATAAACTTTCGTGAGCTACAGCTGAATGCATCCGATGAAGTGAGCTGTAGCTCACGAAAGCTTATCCTCAAATAAATTTGTTAGTCTCTAAGGTGCCACAAATACTCCTTTTCTTTTTGCGAATACAGACTAACACGGTTGCTACTCTGAAACCTTTGAATTCATGGATATTCAGACTTTTTGTTCTTTTTTCCCCTCTCTGCCTGGGCCTGGCACATCTAGCATAGAGGTTGCTCAACTCTGTCCAGAAAATGCTTTGTGTTTTCCTTCCTTATCCCAAAATACATTTGACTTTCTTTTTTGTGACAACACTTAGCTGGATTTAAAAGACTGCGGGTCCACTGATTCTCTTATAACAGGATATTTCTCATGGATACCACGGCTTCCCTCTTTGCTTGTGAGAAAAGCATTAGATCTGAGACAGATATAATTCTCTGGGATTGGCATGTGCTATTTTCACCCGTTCTCAAGCAGATTTCAGTATTTTGTTTTTATCCTTTCAGTCGGCTCATCTGAATACCATTCTTCTGTCAAACCCATCACTTTCAGTTCCCTTCTCATGAGAGACTCTATATGTTCTTCCGTATAAAGCTACTCTTCCTTCTTATTTAACTGTAGTATTCTGGCAGCCTATTAAAATGGATGCTTGGAATTACAAGGATGGATCATGTTCACAGCGAACAAATTAGTGAAAATGTAAAGGTGGCACCAATTATAGAAAAGCTGAGGGAATCTAGGCTTAGATGGTTTGGGCACGAGACGAGAGAAAACAGGCTGTTAAACTTAGAAATGGAGGTAAGAGAAGACTAGGTGGATGGACGTCATACAAAAGGATTTGATTAGCTGCAGAGTTTCTGAGGAACTGCTTCAAGAAAGACTGAAATGGAGGAGGACTTGAAAAGCTGACCTCATATGGGACCACAGCTGGAAGAAGAAGAAAATTTTACAAGCATGTTGTCTAGAAAGCAAATCAAATCTCCTTTTGCTACTTTTTTTTTTGTACGGTAGCCACTATAACCTAACATTCCATGCTTGAACTTGATAATGCTAAAAGCCCTAAAGTTAAAAGGTAAAATTTTCAAATGCACTGTAGTTACTTTTGAAAATAGGCCACTTAGGTACGTTTGAAAATTTTATCCAAAGCCCTATTTCCTTTTAACCAGTTGTGGGTTATGTTAAATTAGTGATCACACATGCTGTATGGTTAAGTCCTTTGCAATCAGTGTCATATGTTTTTCCAGCCCCAAGTCTTGTTTCCCATGTCATTTAAGCATGATAATACTTGGACCCCAATTTTGAGTCTGTTGCAACAATGGCTGCTTATGGTTTCATATGACTTTATTTAAAATTAACCAAAGAAGTGTCTCTAACCAGTCATCCTGAGTAGCAGTGGTCAGAAAGCTGGGGCAGTTGATGTAGAGGGGACAGAGGAACTCCAGTGTAATATTCCTGGCTCTGCCATTGACCTGGCTTGGGCAAGTCTTTCCCCATCTCTCTGCCTTTGTTTCCCCTTCCACCATTTGTCGTCTAGATTGTAAACGGTTCAGGGCAGGGACTGTCTCCCACTGTGTGGTGTTCTACAGCACCACAGGGCCCTGATCTCAGTTAGTGCCTCTCGGCACTGTTGCAATACAAATGATAAATACCAATAATGCATTCTACTGGATCTCAGCCAGGTGCCACTTGACAGCATGACAGCAGGTAAACAGCACATCCCGTCCATTTCAGCACATGGTCTGAACCAGCATTGTTTTGCAGTGGGTCTATTTGCATAATTACTTGGGCCATGCAAGTTTTCTAATCCACTCAGAACCAAACTCTTAAGCCCACACTTGGTTATAACTCAGGTGTTACTCAGGCAAAACTCCACTTGACTGAAGAGACATGGTGCTTGAGTAAAGACTTACGGAATTAAAACCACTCTTCTGTTTTGTTTTGTTCTGATTTTCGTCAGGCAGAAATGAGCCACTGCACCTAAGGCCCTGTGGGTCCTTGAGCCTTATTGGCTATTCAGCCACATAGACTGCTCCCTATTCCAAGGAAGTACTCCTCCTGTGGCTCTGTATGGCTTCTGAGTCTGCCTCCTTCATGGGGAAGAGCCACAGGTTTGGTCCAGCTTTTCTGCCATTTGCATATATATACAGCAATTGGAAACACGGAAATAGGTTAATAGATGTTAAGGCCAGAAGGGAGCATTACATCATCTAGTCTGACTTTTGGTATCACTCAGGCTATAACACTTTCACCCAGTTACCCCTGAATCAAGCCCAATAACTTGTGTTTGACTGAAGGGTATCTTCCAGAAAGGCATCCCATCTCGATCTGAAAATATCAGGAGAATCCACAATTTCCGCTGGTAGTTTGTTCCAATAATTAATCACCCTCGCTGTTAAAATGCTGTGCCCTCTATCTAATTGGAATTTGTCTTCCTTCTGCTTCCAGGCATTGGTTTTTGTTGCACTTTTCTTGGCTAGATTAAAGAGCCCTTTAATACCCAGAATGTTCTCCCTGTGAAGCTACAATTCACCACATGGTGAACTGCCCACTGGGTGCAAAGGCAGGGGACATCTTGAGACTTCTAGACAGACTTATGTGCAGTGCTGGGGAGAAGCCAGTGGTCGTGGTACACGTAGGTACCAGTGACATAGGGAAAGGTAGGAGAGAGGTCCTGAAGGCCAAATTTAGACTGCAAGGTAAGAGATTAAAGTCCAGGTCCTCCATGGTAGCATGCTTTGAAATGCTTCCGGTTCCACACGCAGGACCAGACAAACAGGCAGAACTGCAGGGTCTCAACACGCAGATGAAACAGTGGTGTTTGGAAGAGGGATTTAGGTTTATGAGGAACTGGGGAACCTTCTGGGAAAGGAGGAGCCTATACAGGAAGATGGCCTCCACCTGAACCAAAATGGAACTAGCACGCTCAGGATGTTGCCCAGAGTCCTGCCTGACAGACAGATCCTTTCTGGAGCTTAATTAGGAGTTATCTAATCTTCTGGGCTGAAGATTGCCTTCCTTTCCATGCAGAGATCAAGGGAGGTCCTCTGCTGCACCGAGTAGAGGAGGTCCCCTACAGCCACACTGAGTAAGGACACACTACTCCATTTCCAGAGCCAAGAGGAAAGTATTTTCTCCCAAAAGGCTGTGTTGTACCCCACTTCCACACAAGAGGATACGCCAGCTATGGGGGGAAATAAAACTATCATGTGTAGAACAGCTCAGTGGAGTAGGTGAGGCAGGGACATTCATCCCCCCACTCCCTTTAGCTGCCCTGCATCTCCCCAGTTCACAGGGTTCCTGGGTTATCCGAACTCTCTGTCCAGGTTGGCCTTTCCAGGCTGGCCTCTGTCCCAGGCTGGGGAGAGCTGGGTGCTGAGGGCCAACACCCATTCAGTTATCTTAAGTTTTAAAAGTACATCTAGGACACCGTTTATGGGCACATGTACCAAGAGAAATAACTAAACACAATGTCATTGTTATCAGCTGTTGTGATTATATTGCCAGTCTTGCAATATTTAAAGTTTTTATTAAAGCTCCAGTGACTGGAATCAAGAGACTGTATGACAAGCATTTCATGTATTCTGTATGACAATTCATTCATGAGAAAGAATCACATTTTTAAAGATAAGTTTCCAGCACTCATGTTTGCACAGACAAGCTTGAAAAACATGAATGGAGAATGGCTCAAGCTAAACGGCAAATAAAAAAAAAACCCTCAAATTTTTATTTGTAAATGTCTCGATTTGGGGGAGGTCCTGACTTCTGATTTTTGAACAGCTGGGGTTGGCAATACGGCAATATCCCTAACTATTGACAAATACCAAACAGATGCTAGTGCCAGGAACAAACAAAAACAAAACTGCAAGACATTCCCCACAACCAAAGGCCTGAACAAATGCAAGGAACTCATACCAGGCCCTGAAGGCCAGCCACCTTCTGTTGCTCAGAAGGGCTGCAAATATTTTCTACTGGATCAGACCCTTATTATCCAAGAAGACACTACATTGGTTTTTACTACATGCTCTGTTTATCCCAAGTGGCACCCCAAATACATTACACAGTCTAAACTAGGAGAGGGACATTTTATAAAATACGATTTATTAAGAACGGTCATACTGAGTCAGACCAAAGGTCCATCTAGCCCAGTATCTTGTCTTCCTACAATGGCCAATGCCAGGTGCCCCAGAGGGAATGAACAGAACAGATAAAATCATCAAGTGAAACATCCCCTGTCACCCATTCCAGCTTCTGGGAAACAGAGGCTAGGGACAACATCCCTGCCCATCCTGGCTAATAACCATTGATGAACCTATCCTCCATTAATTAGCTAGTTCTTTTTTTAACCCTGTTACAGTGTTGGCCTTCACAACATCCTCTGGCAAAGAGTTCCACAGGCTGACTGTGTGTTGTGTGAAGAAATACTTCCTTTTGTTTGGATCTTTTATTTGGATCTTATTCACACCTTCTAGAAGAGAGATTTATAAAATATATATGTATACCACATGCAGGTTTTTCCTGTGACTGCCATGGAAGCCAAAACAAATGCATGGTCACACAAATGAGGCTTGGTGCTCAATTTGAAGTCATGTGTTAACTTTAGTGGAAAGGGTCTGATGTTAGTTTTTGGTTTTTGAATATTGATGAATTTCATTGTTTGTATTGTATTTCATTATGCCATTTAAAAAAATTGTGTTGTAAAAAGATTTTCAACTGGTATATGATAGACACTGGAAAAAGAACTCCACACATAACAGGTAAATCGGCCTCCCCAGTTCCATCAGTTTTTCACGGTAGTGGGGAAAAAAAACAAAAAAACCCCAAATCGTGTTCATTCTAAAGTAAATTTGGATGTAACTGCTTATGCTCAGAATATGCTAAAGTGGAAAAACCTAGCAAATCAGTAAGCATATGTTTATTAAATTAGTAGTTACTGAGACCGACCTTATTGATCCGCTTTATTTACACCTGGCCTCCAGACTTTACTTCACAGTTTCAGTTTATTCCTAGATTAAGTGGCACAGGAAAAAAACAACAACCCTCTATTATATTAAGCACATCATACAGTGTAATGTTCATGGCGTGATGGCTTGTAAACTGAGCAATGCATCAGGCTAGCATAGATTCCAGTTTCACTCACTCAAAGGAGCCTCCACAAATATTCAAGAGACAAACTTTTATTATAGGGCTTTGCTTAGAAACACACAGCACTTCCGCATCAGAGAGCTGCCATGCACATGGCTTTACTTTTGTTACGGTTGTGAGAGAACATCAGTTCACTGTAGATTTCTTTTCATGGTCAGAGATCACATGTTTTAGTGGACCCTTCGTTTTCTTGGCCCCGATTCAGCAAAAGCACTTAAGTATACACTTAACTTTAAGCATCAAGTAACTGGGACTACTCACATGCCTGAAGTTGACATAGGTAATTTGTTGAATTGGCTTTATTCAGATGCTTACATTAATCATACGTTTAAGGGCTTTGCTCAATCTGGGCCATAAAGTCAGATGGGGAGTTTAGCATGGCACATACAAATTCAGCTCTAAAGTGTTGACATTTTAATGGGGGAAATAAAAGTGCTAATAATTTCTTCTAATTTATTAATTAGAATTTAATCTAATTTATTAATGCATTCTAATTTCTTGCATACCCAACACCTTGATTTACCACTGACTACAAACACAAAATGATGGATATATATTGACCCTGGAATTCTGCCAGAAAGGGGTTAAAAGAAGAGAGGGTGTGGTTAAATTCCCGGTCACCAGAGCTCATAAGCCTTTTCAGTTTAGGTGATTTAGGAACTTAAGCTGCTGAAGGGAGTGAACAGAATGTTAAGTAAAACCCATTTTAGGCTCTTCCCATCTCAGGTCACATCCCTGCCATATGGAGCTGAGCTTCCACATTGGGTCTAGAGGCAGCGATGATTAAGGGATGCTTCTGTGTTGACTTACCCCTCCTACTTATAGTATTGTCAATCCTGAGTGCTTAAAAATAAGAAATCACGCTCCCCAAAATCATGAGATTTGATTTTTTAAGCAGCGATTTTTTTTTTAAATGTGATACATCATTTTGGGGCCTTTTAACAAGACTTTTGATTCATGAGTCTTGAGAGTATGTGTTGATCACATTTTCATGCACTCGCTACAGCCACAAAGCTGTTTGTTTTTGTTTCTTTGTTTGTTTGTTTGTTTTTTACATTAAATCTGATGAATTTTTATTTGACCACAGGATTCCAGCACTTCAGGCTTCAGGAAAAAACACCAAATATTGTGAGATTTGCAATAAAACTGCAAGATTTGGCAACACTGCCTGTAGCCCTCTGAGCCTTTTCCATTTTCACTGGCTCCCTCGTGCATTGTATAGTGCAAGACACAATATTATGCTCCTCATCAATTTAATATTAGCTACAATCTTAAAAAGTTTCAATAAACAGTGCTTTAATTTATTAGAAGAAAGTGCGCCAAACAAGGCTGCCAAACATAACTTTCAGAAAAGCCTTCTCTCTACATTTGTTGGATAACAATGCAAAAGTATGAAATTCACACTTAATGCACATTTGCTTTTGGAGTAGAAAGCCTTGGTTAAGTAGCATAAATCCCATTGTTTCAGCTGAAAGCCCTTATCACGGGCCTTCAGGTAAAGCAATTTGATACTCTGAAGCTAGCTGCCGAAGCTAAATTAAAATGGGTATAAAATGTAAATAGAAATTCTTTTTTTCACAAAAAGATGCACCTGAAAAAATCCCGAAATTGCCTTAAAGAAAAAAGGATTAAGCTCTTTTGGCCATTAGTTGTAAAATCTGTAATGAATTTAGACATTTCTTTTCTGATGGAAGAAATCTATTTAATGAGAAAAGACCTATTAAGAGAGCAGAATAAACTATAATGTAGAAAACTGTTCATTAGATGATGCCTAATTGCTCTTGCAGTTGGCAAAGAAACAGTAATTACTACACCAAAAAGATTTATATTTAGAGATTGTATGTTTTTGTGCACTGCATAAAAATAATACATGATATCAAATAAAAATTTAGCCCCACATATAAGATATCATCCACCTGGAACTAAACATATAAAACTGCAAAGTATGGCGTAGGAAGAAATATTCATCACAGTGAAGACTTTCATTGCATTCTGAAATCAGGCTTCAATACATTTATAGTAATTTATTCACTGTGAAAAGAAAAGGAGTACTTGTGGCACCTTAGAGACTAACCAATTTATTTGAGCATGAGCTTTCGTGAGCTACAGCTCACTTCATCAGATGCATACCGTGGAAACTGCAGCAGACTTTATATATACACAGAGAATATGAAACAATACCTCCTCCCACCCCACTGTCCTGCTGGTAATAGCTTATCTAAAGTAATCATCAGGTTAGGCCATTTCCAGCACAAATCCAGGTTTTCTCACCCTCCACCCCCCCACACAAATTCACTCTCCTGCTGGTGATAGCCCATCCAAAGTGACAACTCTTTACACAATGTGCATGATAATGAAGTTAGGCCATTTCCTGCACAAATCCAGGTTCTCTCACTCCCTCACCCCCCTCCAAAAACCCACCCCCATACACACACAGACTCACTCTCCTGCTGGTAATAGCTCATCCAAACTGACCACTCTCCAAGTTTAAATCCAAGTTAAACCAGAACATCTGGGGGGGGGGGGGGGGGGTAGGAAAAAACAAGAGGAAATAGGCTACCTTGCATAATGACTTAGCCACTCCCAGTCTATTTCCTCTTGTTTTTTCCTACCCCCCCACCCCCCAGATGTTCTGGTTTAACTTGGATTTAAACTTGGAGAGTGGTCAGTTTGGATGAGCTATTACCAGCAGGAGAGTGAGTCTGTGTGTGTATGGGGGTGGGTTTTTGGAGGGGAGTGAGGGAGTGAGAGAACCTGGATTTGTGCAGGAAATGGCCTAACTTCATTATCATGCACATTGTGTAAAGAGTTGTCACTTTGGATGGGCTATCACCAGCAGGAGAGTGAATTTGTGTGGGGGGGTGGAGGGTGAGAAAACCTGGATTTGTGCTGGAAATGGCCTAACCTGATGATTACTTTAGATAAGCTATTACCAGCAGGACAGTGGGGTGGGAGGAGGTATTGTTTCATATTCTCTGTGTATATATAAAGTCTGCTGCAGTTTCCACGGTATGCATCCGATGAAGTGAGCTGTAGCTCACGAAAGCTCATGCTCAAATAAATTGGTTAGTCTCTAAGGTGCCACAAGTACTCCTTTTCTTTTTGCGAATACAGACTAACACGGCTGTTACTCTGAAACCTGTCATTATTCACTGTGGTCTCACTGTTTGTCTTTTTTGCTTATAAATATTTACCATGCATTATCTTCATAAAATAATTATTATTCAACGGTCCTTAGGTTTATGGTCAATATCTAGCTGAAATCAACGATGCCAAAACAAGCTCTTGCAGTATCATGCAAGAAGGATTTAGTAAAATATGCATATTGGGAGCCATCCTAGGTCATAGCTGTTTGACACTATCAACCAGTGACCTTGCTATCAACGGCATGAACCCAAGACCATGATTCGGATCTGGCAAAACCAAAGAGAGAAAAGCATTAACTTTACAGACCTATAAAACCACATTGGCAGAGAGGTCAAGTGCAGAAACTTAAAGAACTTGTAGCTCAGTGTTTATTTAAATTGACTAGATTTCAAGTGGACGATGCCCCTTTAAGTGATGCATATTCTGTCTGTTTTCCAGGGCCTTCACTGGCTCATCTTTTGTTTCCAATAGCAATTCCAGCTGTTGACTGGGATCCTGAAAGCCCCATAAGGCTCAGTTCCAAGTTCTCTATCTAGGCACCCTGAGTGACATCCACCTCAGTGCAGAAAGCTGCATGAAGCCCTGTGCACTAATGATGTCATACATTAAGGTCTTAAATGAGATTTTAGCACACAGAGGGCCTTTCGTGAATACTTCACAGAGGCCGATATTCACCTCCATTCAAACAGATCAGGAAAAACTCCTAGTTTTGAGCTCCAGGACACTTGTGGTAGGGCTTTGTGAACACAGAGACATACAATCTAGATCCATTCTATCTCTATAAGAAAACCCAAACTTGCTGATCTTGAAGACATGGCTCAACCTTTTATGCAGGCTTTTGTCCTGAGTGGAACAGCTGGTGGAATAAGCTGAGTGTGTTTTTTTGCAGCTAGGGAAGGCAGTTTATTTCAAATATTTCTCCAATGTTCGTTTGGTAAATGACACTGCTTATGCCACATGACGGTTTTTGTTTTTTAAAAACACTGTGGACATATTTTTATCAATCAAAAAATCAAATTCAATTTTTAAAACATGGAACTTTAGAGTTTTATTTTGTGAAAATGTATAAATAACCACACCAGTAACATTTATAATATAGATTTGCAAATCCTGCAATTAAAATTAAACCTCTGATGGTTAGAAGTATGAATTTTAATCCCTGGGATATCATTCCATCATAATTCCTAGTCCCATTCTACTGTGAAGGTAAATTTAAGAGGCGAATATTCTAAAAGAATGGGTAACTGGAGTGTAATTTGATATTCCATTGCCACTGAAAGGGTGCTATTCTCACTAAATGTGTTATATTCAGCATCCAAACCTGCACATAAGAACATTCCAGAGGAAAACCGATTCAACATTTATTTTACTTAAAATGTCACACTGCATGCGTAAGTCACAATAATCTTTTTGTATTTATAAAGTTGTTTTTAAAACCAAATTTCCATTAACGACATAGCATATCAAATATTATTCCAAATTTAAATACAATTTGTTCATCGCTGTAGTCATTAGCTAATGGTTTTATCTTCCTTTGGGACAATGATAAACATTAAAATTCAATTTATTTAACATTTACTTCTCATAAGGGGTGGAGGGCGGGGAGGGGAGAATTTCCTGGCAACAATAAAGCACTCTTGAGGACACAAAACAGATGAGAATTAGGTATAACATATTCTCTTCTGAAGGCTAATGATGTGTGTGTGGGTATCTACATCTTTACATACCCAATACACATGCAGTACTTATATGCCGTATGGGCCCAGTTCTGCAACACTTACTCATGTGAAAACAACGAGGAGTACTTGTGGCACCCTAGAGCCTAACAAATTTATTTGGGCATAAGTTTTTGTGGGCTAAAACCCACTTCATCAGATGCATGGAGTGGAAAATACAGTAGGCAGGTATATATACACAGTACATGAAAAGGTGGGAGTTGCCTTTCCAAGTGGGGGGTCAGTGCTAACAAGACAATTCAATTAAAGTGGAAGTGGGCTATTCTCAACAGTACAGTACCAAGGGAGGAAAAATCATTTTTGTGGTGGTAATGAGGCCAATGTAATAAGGATGGCCCATTTCAAACAGTTGACAAGAAGGTGTGAGTAACAGTAGGGGGAAATTAGTATAGGGAAATTAGTTTTTGTAGTGACCCATCCACACCCAGTCTTTATTCAGGCCTAATTTGATGGTGTCCAGTTTGCAAATTAATTCCAGTTCTGCAGTTGCTCATTGGAGTCTGTTTTAGAAGTTTTTGTTGAAGAATTTGCCACTTTTAAGTCTGTTATTGAGTGTCCAGGGAGACTGAAGTGTTCCCCGACTGGTTTTTGAATGTTATAATTCTTGACATCTGATTTGTGTCCATTTATTCTTTTGCGTAGAGACTGTCCTGTCTGGCCCACTCTGAAACCTGTTACTCATGTGAGTTTCTCTGTTGCCTTGAATTCCGTGGAGCAATTTACATGAGCAAGGGTTGTAGGACATATATCTTTATGAGATACAGATATAGACAGGCGACATTATTATTGTAATCAGTAGGAATTATATTTTATACACAAGAGCAGAGACGGTGGGGTTAATTTTTCCTCAATCTATGATCGCCATAATGTAGATTCCATTGGATACAAAACATGCTGTAGTGACCACAGTATGTTACAGGTTGAGTCACTCAGTTATTACTGAAGTCTCTAGTCTTCCCTCTGACATGTTTGTATGGTTTAATCAAACCTCTGATAAATGCATTCTTTTCACTTACATTGATTTCTTTTCAAAGCTCCCCTTGCCATCTGATTTGTTAAATACTCGCGGACTCCACATCTTGCTGAGTGCAGCTCCCCTGTGTATTTATCCTCTCTACACTTTCCCCTGCAGGGCTATCAGATTTCACTGCAGATTATTTTTCAGTGGACAATTGCTAGAGTTTAGTTTCATATTTATAAATGTATCGAATGAATTGCTTTTAATTATTCCAGCAGAGTCTACTTTTACAGTGGCTATTTAGTTTGACAAATGGAGAAATATTACCGTGAAAAGCATTTTAAAAAATCCATACACTGCCTGGCTTCGAGCTGAACAAATTGGAAATTTAATATACAGCGTGTGCATGCGTGTGATATGTATGAAAACAGCAAATTCTCTCTCAACTGCACATAGGCAGCAACATTGTCTAACATGCTTTGAAAATCCTTCCCCATTTTGTGTTTTCACTTCAGTATTTTCTCATTGTCTTTTTAGACAAGCCTTAAAAAGCCTGTTTGATCATTGGCCTATTACACTTATTCTGTTTTGTTTTTTTAATTTCCAGTATTAAGAGAGCTGTGAACACCAACTCTTGAATTATACGAAACCTGGGGATATGGGTAAAATCAGCATTATCCATATTTATCCCTGTCCCTGATAGCAAGGCTCCTTCAAGAATTGTTATGAAACTCACAAGACATCCCCAATGAATACTCTGATGGGTTTTATTGTTAGTCTAATTCAAATGACTTTATGAGGAATAAAGTAACATGAAGGTGAAGAGGATCCTCTTTCAACAGCCAAATCCAGGAGGAACAAGGATGGGAGGCAGAGAAGATGATATATGGAAGCCTGTCTCAAATTTTATACTGGAGCTATCACCTATGAGAATTACTACCTTTGAGTACATTTGGAACTATCACTAGTCCCCTAAAATCTTTTCAAACATTTATTAGGTTTTGCAGGTCAGAATTAAGACAGAAAAGTCTGAATGTTGAGAGATGATAGCTGCACTAAATGTCTTTCTAATAACTATTCATTTTATTAGTAAAGGATTTCATGATACACCTACAAGACCGAAGACCTAAGGAGGAAATACCTACTCTGAGAACATATCCCCAATACATAGCAACCGAATCACAACTTCCTTGCAATCTTTTATAGAAACATAGGAGAAATTTTGATATTGTTCATGAGTAGAAATCATAGCACTTTTGAGAACCAATCTGACTTTCAGCAAGAGACCTCTGTGTAATGAGGAGCTTGTTTGTTCTTCAGCTCACTCAGTTATTTAATATCTACCAGCAAGATAAGGAGGCAGAATAAAGATTTCTGATAAAAAAAAAAACTGACACTGCAAAGATATCTGTAAAAACGTCCCTTCATAGAAATCAGATAGAAACATCCTATTATGGAGACCTGGTTGAAATTTTACAAATGGTGTAGTGCAATCTCACTAAAATCAAGATCTATTGTGAAATTCAAAACAAAATTTGTTTTGTTCAATTTGAAATTTAAAAAATCAATTGTTTGCGAATTTTTTTTTAAAACAAATGTTTCATTTAAAAATTTTCAGGGAAATAAAATTGGACTTTTTAACCTACTTTACTATTAAAGCATCTAGTGCTTTAGCACCTTTACCCCCAGCACCTGATCAGGATTGTTCCATCCAGTGTTTTGTCTAATCCAGTTCTAAATGACTCAATTAGCCTCTAATCCTGCAATGATTTACATTTGGGTTTATCTTTATGAACCACAAGTAATTCCATTAAAATCTATAGGACTAATTCCACGTGCATCAAGTTAAGTTTTTGCAGGACTGGGGCCTTGGTGGGGCTTCCACTGCTTGACTATGGGAGGCTATTTCCAAGTTTAAAGCATGGGCCTTGCAACCTTAGCAGCTTTTTCAATGATTAAAGGTTACGGTTAGTGTCCTGTTGTATTAATTTAGATGGACTAAATGGGCCCAAAGATTCAAAGGTGTTAACATGATCCAGAAACTATCCAACATTAAATACTTTAAACAAGGTTGGAGTTTCATACACTGAGTTTCGTGGCAAACACTCTAAGAAACTCATACCAAAGTTTAGGAATTTATTAACTAAGATACAAAAAAAAAAAAAAAAAGCAGAAACATGAAAGTTTAAAATTGAAATTAAATTATTATATTAGACAAATGTAACCAGCACCTATCAAAGTCCCTTTTTAAGAGAGGATATCAGTTAGAGTCCCTTATTTAGTTGGACAACACTTCTCCGTGGTGAGGAAAGGGTTAGTTTTGTTGCTCAGTTCTGAGATGTGAAGGATAGTTACTTTTCCTGCTTTTGACAAACAGACAGGCAGGAGGGGGAGAAGAGATAGGATAGTAAAGGCAGAGGAAATACAGCATCTGTTGATGTTCTTGGGATTCCAGGTGGCAGGTCATCCATAGACAGATGCTTTGGGTTGGCAGATTAGCCACCAAAGCATCACTCTGAGCTCTGGCTCATTTCCCGGTTTGGAACATCATTGGGTAAGTCCAGTCCCTTTCCTTTACCCATGGCTCTCAGGATGGACAAAGCTGGATGGGCTGCTTTGTCTCATTGTGCTGGTGCTGTGTGGTACAGCTGACCTCGGGATCAGATAGGATGGAAAGCAGAGAGAGAAATGAACAGGAGGAAAAATGGTGGGGCACAAAGGAACATACAAGGGAAAGGGAGACGAAGCATGATCTCGCATCCCCAGCTGGTAGCCAGGTGTCCCCACTGGTGTGTCAAGGTCTGGACCAGGTCCCTGGAATGGAGCAGAACGGAGACCTAATGGCCTTACTCCTCCTCCAGGAATTCCCCCAGTCAGTTCACCAGCCCCCAACTCCAAAAGCCTCTTTTTAAGGACCCAAAGAGGGTCGATGGAGGGAATAGTCCATCCTTTTGTTATTCTGATCACCACTCTGGCCTAAATTCCTGCATCCCAAGGTTAATTCACTAACTTCCAGTCCCATACTTTCCTTATTTACCAAGTACGGTCTCAACACAGCCATTGAGTTATTTTGGTAAAGCCCTTTTGTTTAGACTAACTCAGTCTCTTTTTCATTTTTATTATTTTTTTAAAACAACCTTTTGCAAGATTGAGTTGGACTTTGGTACCTTTCTCCCATCAACATGTGTTACGACATGTGACTAAACTATTTTACAAACTTCCATCCCCATTTCCCATGGTTAGCTCATGGTTAGGCTCACAAATGATCAGGACTGTTCAATCCACCCCTGCAGACCCAAGATTCCTCTGTTACAGCAGCCCCCCTGAAGTCTGCTTCCTGTTTTTTTTCAGGCTTGATAATTCTAGCTGGGGTTGTGAGGTATCACTTGTATCCAGCAAAAACCACTAACTTTTCCCTGCTCTTGTCCATCATATTATTTACCCACCCCATTAAATGCTACCAGTGTCTTCAGTGAACACAAGATAAGTAATTCAAAAGAAACTGTACTACAGAACTCTGATTAACATAAGAACGGTCATACGGGATCAGACCAAAGGTCCATCTAGCCCAGTGTCCTATGCCAGGGGCCCTAGAGGGAATGAGCAGAACAGGTTATCATCAAGTGATCCATTCCCTGTCACCCATTCCCAGCTTCTGGCAAACAGAGGCTAGGGACACCATCTCTGCCCACCCTGGCTAATAGCCATTGATGGACATATTCTCCATGAATTTATCTCGTTCTTTTGACAAAAAACAAAACATTAAACATTTAACAAAAGAAAAGTATAAAACCAAGCTCACCAGTCGTTTTTAATCTACACTGGTTACTGTACACAGTATTACCTCAGTCCCTCATATCACCCAAAGAGTCTTTGCTGACCATAAACCGGGAATATTCCATGCCTGCTTGTCTCGCCTGGAGGAGAGGTACATTAGCAGTGTCCGGGGAGACAGACCACCTCTTCCCCTGAACACAGGAGATTCTCCTCTGTCAATCTAGATGTCCAGTTCTAGAGGTCTTACTCCAACCCCACAAAAATAATTAGACGCAGAATCTTGGTTTCTCTGGAGTCAGATCCTGTGAGATAAGTTTCACAGGCTGTGCGTAATAGCCACGCTGCAGTCCTCGTGCAATATTTAACACTTTAATACTTAAATATTATCTTTTACTCATTTTAAATATTTCTACAATTGACTGCAAAGAAGGGAGGGAGAAGATGTCCAGGAATGATTTGACAAATTTGCCTGTCACATTTGGCTACATAAGGTCCAAGGTCTTTCCTCCACCCCAGTAAATGAGTTCAAGCAAACAGATACTTTCAGCTTTCTAATCTGACAATGCAGCAGAGCATGCTGCCAAGCAGCCACCTAATCCACCAAAAGAGGCATGTTAATTACAGGTCACACCACCACCACCACCACCTGAAAAGTTCCAGTCTTCTGGCGAAACTCGAATCATGTCACAAAGCCACAAACGTGGGAAAACCAATCAACGGTGTCTCCAGCTCTCACTGATTCTTTCTTCTTTGCTAATGAGCAACATAACAGCTTCATCTAATTCCATCCCTGTGCAGAAATCAGCAGAGAACTACTAACCAGAGGAACACTTTAACACTTTGCTGGAAAATCAGAATGTGCTTTCAGCACACACTTGTTACATTTTCATCTTCTTAAACCAGGGGTGGGGAACCTAGGGCTGGCAGGCCGGATCTGGCCCAGTGCCGAATTTCATCCAGCCTCAGGCAAGTCTCTGTGCCACGGGCCATAAGCCCAAGCCTCAGTGCCCCCGCCCCACCCCCCGTAGGGTTGGAAACGCAAGTGCCAGCTCGCCCCACTGCGGGGGGGACCTGGGGTTGCCAGGCTGCTAAAACTCCAGTCGGCTCCGCACAGCTCCCAGAAGCGACCGGCATGTCCCTGTGGCCCCTAGGAGCAGGTTCAATCAGGGAAGCTCCACGCACTGCCCCTGCCCTGAGCACTGCCTCCGCAGCTCTCATTGGCTGGGAACTGCGGCCAATGGGAGCTGCGGAGGTGGCACCTGCGGGCACGGGCACTGCACAGAGCTGCCTGGCCATGCCTCCGCCTAGTTGCCACAGGCACGTGCTTCCGGGAGCAGCACAGAGCCAGGGCAGGCAGGCAGCCTGCCTCATCCCCGCTGCATCGCCAACCAGGAGCCGCCTGAGGTAAGCGCCACCCAGCTGGAACCCACACCCCGAACACCCTGCCCCAGCTCGGAACCCCCTCCTCCGTCTTAATTCCCTCCCAGAGCCCGCACCCCCACCTGCACCCCAACCGTGAGCCACAACCGCACCCTAACTCCCTCCCAGACCCTGCACCACCCCCACACACCCCAACCTCCTACCCCAGTCCTGAGCCCACTGCCGCACTCCAAACCCCTTGGCTCCAGCCCGGCCCTCCTGCACCCCAAACTCTTCATCCCCGGCCCCACCCCAGAGCCCGCACCCCCCGCCAGAGCCCGTACCCCCTTCCACACCCCAACCCTCTGCCCCAGAGCCCAGAGCCCCCTTCCACACCCTGTACCCCTCATTTCTGGCCCCACCCCAGAGCATATGGGGAGCGCCGAGTCTCCACACCCCCTCACAAGGCTGTGTGTGGCCTGTGACTGATTTTTTTCTGTGGGTCAATGGCCCCTGATAGAAAAAAGGTTCCACCCCATCTTAAACAATAATCTATCCATGCTAGGTTCTTGGATTCCTAGTAGCTGCTAACTTCTCTTGCCTGTTAGCATCACATACCCAGTGTTTAAAGCACTGCAAGTTCTTTCTGGCTCACTACTTTTCCGGAAGGCACCCGAGTCTCCCAGTAATAGGGAAGGAGACCTCTGAGCTCCTAAAGCTCCTGGCAGTCACTTTAAGAGAAATATTTCTGTGTTCTCAGATTCTGATTTCTCATCCATTTAAGCTCTTCGTTTATTTTCAATTCTTCATTGGTTTTCAACAGATTCCATTTTGCTTCTTAAGAGTTTTACTTTCATTTATTAGCCATATTTCAGATGATCATTCCAGCCTCCCACTCCCCCCCCTCAAATTTACTTCTGGAGCAATGACTCTCTCATCTGTCTTGGTGCCTACATTTTGATCTCGTTTATCAAGGCAGAAAGGCATTGCCTTTAGAGTTGGGTTTCAATAAGGCAGGATTAGGTCTTTTTTCCACTACCCAGATGCTATGACAACCTTTCTGAGGGCTTTTTGAAAGCTGAATTCACTGTGTCTCTGGTCCCGAGAAAGACAATAATCCTGTCAGTAGTGCTGTTCCTTCAACTGTGTTTGCACAAAATTGGTGGAAAGGGAGAAGGGAAAAAAACTCTTCATGTTGACAGGAACTTTATTTACTTTTGAGCTTCTGATTGGCAGTCATAATTGTTTCTGCCAATAATACCTCTATTGATCATGAACAAGTATTTCCAAAGTCAGAGAGGCAGCCATATAACAGGAGAAAAACATCTCAGAATAGTATTTTTGGTGCTCAACAGGTCACACGATCTGTGCTCACAAATCCATATTAACTGTCATTTTAAGAGCTATTCTTTTCTCATTGAAAGTCCACTTGCATTTTCCTCTTACTTTACGATCTTTTGAAATCAAAAGAGGCAAGCATGTAATGTTTTAAAGCATAAACCCAGAGAAGTTAGGTTAAAAACAAAGTGCTCTTCCTGGAATGTGGCTAGGTAACACTACATTATTTCTAAGAATTCAAATGATAGCACACAAGAATCCCAGAACATACAGAAACAAAGCAGGCTGCTCCCTAAAACAGAGAGGTGCAGCTCAACCCACCTTATGCTAATCTGGCTGGCTGCAACCTGACTGCTGCTAGGCCCAGTTTGTGTGCTTCCCTACAGAGCCCACGAGCCTGCAAGTAAGCTCAGGAGAACCCTGAGTGTTTAAAGTGACAGATCACAATTTTTCAATAATCCACAAAGCATGTCACCATGGAGCTCAACTATTAAGGTCCAGGAGTATAAAACTTCATCATAAAGTAGACTGGCTCTTTAAAGACATGCAAAACAGATAAAGAAAAGGAGTACTTGTGGCACCTTAGAGACTAACCAATTTATTTGAGCATAAGCTTTCGTGAGCTACATCGGATGCATACTTCATCAGATGCATACTGTTTTTATACACACAAACCATGGAAAAAATGGGTGTTTATCACTACAAAAGGTTTTCTCTCCCCCCACCCCACTCTCCTGCTGGTAACAGCTTATCTAAAGTGATCACTCCCCTTACAATGTGTATGATAATCAAGGTGGGCCATTTCCAGCACAAATCTTGCCCACCTTGAATATGCATTTGCATGATTTAATAAATGCCCATTTGCAGTGCAGACAAACTGCTAGGGGAGTTTATTGCTCTTTTTACTAAACACTGCTAATAAGACACTATGCCAATGCATCCTTCTCTCAGGAGCGAAATCTGTTTTTACAGTTATGCCACCGCTTTGGAAATGGCCAGCTGGCTGCTGGAAGAGCCATTCCATCAGTGGACTTGGTGGGTGGCTAACGTGAGACCTGGACCCATGCAGATGACTCGATCCTGGTTTCTAAACAATTTCCTTTTGATAATTGGAGACATTTCTGTGGAACAGAACTCTCCGTCCTTCACAGCATTAAATATTTGCGCCCCCCTTTTCCCCCCCCCCCCCCGAAGAGAAGGAAGTTGCCATTCTGACTGGAAGGTACAAATATGCAGACACTGAACAAACCCGGAAGCTCAGAAATCTCTTTTCATTTCCACGTTTTGCAACCAGCCATTAGCTCACCCGTTGCATTTGGCACAGTAGTGCCTACATCACTCTGCATCCGCAAAACAGCTAATGAGTGGGGGGGGGGGAGGATTTATTTAAGCAACTTCGGGCAGTTGAGTCCCTTGGCAGGGCACCTGTATGTTAAAACTGACCCTCTGCAGCATATAGCTATCAAGCTTGGCGCAGATGCATGCATGAGATTTCTCGCTGGTGAGGACAAGTTGGTTTTCTGTTTGGTGTCCTCCTGGCAGTAGGTGCAGTGCAGAGGAGGGAGGGAGGAGGAGGAGTAAAGTAGGTGATGGAGGGACAAAGACACCAGGGCAGCTGGAGGAAGCCAAAGGGGAATTGGGTTTTACAAGAAATACTGGGAAAAGCAAGGGGAGAGCTGTGTGTACAGCGAGAAAGCCTGGTGGAATGATTCTGCAGGCTAGGTGATTATTTGGGAGGGTTAGGAAAGCTTGGTGCAACCTTGATGTCCCTCTTCCTTCATCTCTTCCTTGCTCCCCCATCCTGTACCCCCTTTCAGGCCCCTCTCCCCCATCTATATATGATTTCCAATGCCCGTACAACCCCTGTTCTGTCTTCCACCCCTGGGTCCCCATCAGGGATCCCCGATGCCACCTCCATGCTAGCTGGGCTGCAGTGAGGAAGCAGAGGCAGAGGAGGGGTCACAGCTGCCTGAATACAAAGACCTACAGCATTTCGCAGCAGCCAGGGAGTGAAAACATAGGGAGATCACTGCTGTCTCTGTATAGCCCGGCTAGATGGGCAAGACTCCAGCAGGGAGAACTGATCATCAGAGATACCACACCTGGGCCAGCCCTGCTTCTGGACTATCAGTAGGAATCCGTAACCCTGAGGGAGCCAATGCTTATCCACATAGGAATTAGCAGTTCAACACAATCTGTGGGGTTACTTGCAGTGGGAGCAAGATGGTGATTAGATTTTTAATTTATTTTGTGACTATGACATTTCTAATCTCGTTTTTTTTCATTTTTTTCTAAAGAAACCGCCTCTAGCCAACATCATGCTGAGAAACATCTAAGAAATGCATCATCTGATGTGGGCTGCAGGGATTGGCTATCCTGACCGGGGTCCCTGGCTGCTACCACAATGCATAAAAACAACAGTCACAAGTTATTACCAGGATCCATCTGTTTGAGGATTTGTGAATTGAGTTTAGCATGTGGTCTCCAGGCTCATGTACAAGAATATATATGGTTTATTGACAAATGCCAAGCGAAATAGACTTCCCTTCCCAGATTAACGTTTATCACAATCTCCTCAATCAGCCCCTTGAGCATAAGCCTGAGTGATAGATGAGCCTGCCACAGTGTCCTGAAAGTGAACAGATTCGGCTGCTGACGAACAGACAACGGAAGGTAATTCCAAGCCAAGGCCCCTTCAGTGAATGGACCCGCCCTCTGGCACATAATTGTAGCAAAAGGCTCCCCCATCGACCTCCTCTGTCCTCACAGTACATCGCAAGAGAGGCCGTCTCTCTGCCAGCCAGGAGCTAAGCCACAAAGGACATTATAGATCAATATCAACACCTTGAACTGTACCTTGGAATGCACAGGAAGCCAGGGCAGCCTTTGCAGAATGAACAGAGTACACTTCCTCTGCCTAACAGCCCTAAGCAAGCAGGCAGCTACATTCTGCCGGAGCTGTCATTTTGTACCATCTGTAAGGGCAACCCCGTTTAGATCATATCACAGCGGTCCTTTCTGCAGGTCCTAAACATGAGGACACATAAGGTGGGGTCCACAGCAAAGGGACGTGATTGGGACTTTCTAAAAAAATGATGGTGGAAACAAGTATTCCACTTCACTGCTGGTATCTGGGATACACAGAAGCATCCCCAGACTACAAACCTACTTGACAATATGTGGGCATGCTATCAATAGCGGGGCAGACAGCCACTGCACATCCTGGTACCCTGTAGCTATCAGCACTACCTTCTGTGAACTGCGTTTCAAATAGCTCACTCCCACCCATGCCCACCCCAGCAGTGGGAAAGGAGAAAGACTGCACCATCAGAGGTCTGACAAAGGGATACCGATGCTCCAGGGACATCTCTGACAGAACATTACCACGAGCAGTGACGTGCATGACAGCTAGTGTAGACTAGTGACAGGGCACTGGACTGGGAATCAGGAGACCTGGATTCTATTCCTAGTTCTACCACTCACCTGCTGTGTGACCTTGGGGAAATCACTACCCTCCTACCCTTTGTCTATTTAGATAGTCCCCTGCCCTGAAGAGGTGGCAGTCTCCTATGTATGTGCACAGAACCTAGCATAATAGGGTTCTGATTTCAGCAACTATACAGTCCAACTATCAAAAACAAACAACAACAATAATAATGCAACTCCATCCAGCCAAGCTGGGTCCTCAAAGGTATTAGGCACCTAACTGCCATTGGTTGCAATGAAGTCAACAGGAGTTAGATGCTTAAATATTTTTAAAGATCTGAGCCATAGGCCTGTCATTAAAGCCCCAGGGTCAACAATATCAGAGTTGCTGATAGAGCTAAAAGAATTATTATGGACAGTATTCAAAGATCATCAACCAATAGGGGAAAAGTCTAATATCAGCATATACCAGCCCAAAGTCAAAAAGAAAGAACTATTAAGTAGTAAGTACCCTAAAATATTTCTATATAGATTCTTCAGATGCAAACGATGTTCTATGATGTAGCCAAGATTTTTTTTAAAGGACATTTCAGTCTAATATTGAAACAATGTTTGTGCTAATAGCTTCTGCCCAATAAGAATTAAGGCTACGCTGAATCATGGGCTTACTGCATCAGACCAATGATCCCTCTAGCCCAGTATCTTTTCTTCCAGCAGTGGCGGGTGTGAGATACTTCATAGGGAATGAAGAGAACAGGTGTTATGGACTGGGACACACCATGACTACTGGGTAGAGCAGGCATCCAGGTTGGGGAAAAAAGCCAAGGGTCAGCACCAGAGTTAAATGCCAGTTACCAAGAGCCAGGACTCAAGCCAGCGTCAGAACCAGGAATCAAAGCTGAGGGTCAGTGCCAAGATCAGATACCAAATGCCAGAGCCAAGGGTCAAACGTCAGTAGCTGGAGACCAGGGCCAGAGCCAGGACTGGTCACTGAGGACTGGAGTAAAGCATAGGGGCAGGAGGAGAGGCAAGGATCAAGCAGGGAGCAGGAGCATGGTGGGAGCAAAGGCGGGGGTGAGCCAGGAGCCGAGCAGAAACCAGGAACAGGTTGGGTGCAGTAGTCAGGCACAAGCAGGGTCCAATGCAGCCACAACAGGAAACCACCCAGTTTCTCAGACAAACTTCCCCTGTTCCTCCTCCTGGCTTAAAAAGAGTAGCTGCACCAATCGGTGGAACCAGACGATTGTCCAGTCAGAGCTTCTGTGAGTTGTGCCTTGGCTCAGGCTATAGCCCTAGTAGCTTCCCAGCCCAGCTGGTTTCAGTAGCCACTGGGTGGATGCCAGGCTGTGGCAGCTGTCTGGGGACTCCCAGGCCTGGGTTCAAGACCCAGGACATCACAACAGGACCATCCCCAGTTGTCCAGACCCAGCTTCTGACAGTTGGAAGTCTAGAGACACTCAACAGCATGGTGTTGCATCCCTGCCCATCTTCACATAAAAGATTAGGGTTGGAAGAGACCTCAGGAGGTCTCAAAGCAGGACCAACACCAACTAAATCATCTTACCCAGGGCTTTGTCAAGCTGGGCCTTAAAAACCTCTAAGGATGGAGATTCCACCACCTCCCGAGGTAACTCATTCCAGTGCTTCACCACCCTCCTAGTGAAATAGTGTTTCCTAATATCCAACCTAGACCTCCCCCACTGCAACTTGAGACCATTGCTCCTTGTTCTGTCATCAGCTACCACTGAGAACAGTCTAGATCCATCCTCTTTGGAGCCCCCCTTCAGGTAGCTGAAGGCTGCTATCAAATCCCCCCTCACTCTCCTCTTCTGCAGACTAAACAAGCCCAGTTCCCTCAGCCTCTCCTCATAAGTCATGTGCCCCAGCCCCCTAACCATTTTCGTTGCCCTCCACTGGACTCTCTCCAATTTGTCCACATCCTTTCTGTAGTGGGGGGACCAAAACCGGACGCTATACTCCAGGTATGGCCTCACCAGTGCCAAATAGAGGGGAATAATCACTTCCCTCAATCTTGGCTAATAGCCATTAAAGGATCTATCCTCCATGAATTTATCAAATTCTTTCTGAACCCTGTTATACTTTTGTCCCTCACAACATCCCCTGGCAATGAGTTCCAAGGGATGACTGTGCATGTGTGGAGAACTACTTCCTTATATTTGTTTCAAACCCGCTTCCTATTAATTTCATTGGCTGATCCATGGTTCTTGTAGTATGTGAAGGGGCAAACAACACTTCCCTAGTCACTTTCTCCACACCAGTCATGATTTTATGGACCTCTGTCCTATCCCCCCTTAGTCGTCTCTTTTCTAAACTGAACAGTCCCAGTGTTTTCAAGCTCTCGTCCTGTGCAAGTTGTACATGTCACAATGAATCCTGATTTAAGCAGGAAACCAATATGGTAAGTAGGAAGAAAGGGTATATTCGCTCCTCATAAAGCCCTTGCTGAATTGTTCCTCAAAATTAAGATCCAGGGTGATTTTTTTTCTCTTTTATTGCAGTGTCTAAAAGTTTCTCAGCAGCACCAGCAATTTGTAAAAATGAAAAAAAAATGTGTTTAACAGGTAATTGCAATGGTTTTGGAGATTGCTGAAAAAAACACTAGGGAGTTTGGAAGAGGAAAATTCATTCAAGCCCACTACTGCCACAAACAAGCAACAGTGCTTTCAGTTAACTGCTATTTGATAGCACGTGGGATACAAATTGATTTTCCTGAATCAACTATTAGACAGGAAATTCTAGCTGTTGAAACTTTTTCAGAAGACTAACTTTACAAATGGAGTTTGCAAGGCAATGATGTCTAGTGGTCAGAAGCAGTGCGAAATTTAGCATCACATCCATGTGGTTATTTATACTTTATAGAATAACTAGATTTTGGTGAATGCCATGGCAAAAGTCAATCTGATAAATATATTCAGCACTAAAATTCAGCTGTAGTCTCAAAAAGAGCTGTAATTTGCAATGTTTATGAGTTGTATCAATTATGTGACAAGTTTCTCAACAAAGCTGAAGGTGGAAATGTATGCAGACAGTCCAAAAGAAGCCCCTTCTAGATTAAAAATTACTTTCAGCAACACCAATGATGGGTTGTTAAAACTGTGAAAAGTACAAGAAGCAGGCACACAATAAAACCTATCAACAATAGTGACATAGCTTGTAGGGATTTTAGCTGCTTCTGATCAGACTGCATTACTATATCTGGCTGCTGTGAATTGGCTCGTGGGGGGAAAAAGCCGTTTATGTCTGATATGATTCTTTTGCTGTCTTAAGATTCAAATGCTCCGCTTAAAGACGTTTCACAGCTGAAGGGAGCGCTGCTTATATAAAGGGGCCATAAGCCTTTCCCACTAGACTCTCTTTCTCTTATTTGAACAGAATGGACAGCAATGCTTCTTGCATTTTGAAAATACCGCTCCCTGTTTTAGTTAGACATTGGCGAACAGCAAATCTAGAGCAACTTCTTTATCTGTCCACTTGATTCAAGCTATTTTGCATGCATTAAACATGGTTTCCTTGTAGTACAACTATTATATGTGTATTTTAAGATATGTTTTATGTCTATATGCAATTATAATTATCTTTCTTTATGGAGACTTCACCAGTGATACCATTCAAACAAGGCGCTTTGCCGAAGGCAACAAACAAGAAACAGGGGTATGATCACATAAGAAAAGATGGAATGCAAATGCAAGAATTCTGAAACCATACTGAGCAGGACATCAACAAAACAAGAGGAGGAGGTAAAATCTCCCAGGTGATTGTGGTTTTGGCACAAGAAAAGTTTCTCCTATTTGTTGGCTAGTATGTGTGTGATATATTGTAGTGAAGAGATGTTTCCTGAGTAAAATCAATTTTAAAATTCAGCTGCCTAATACTGTTCTGGCAATGTCAAAAACAATCTAACTACTTGGTATAGCTCTATGGTGCTTTTACACAGGAGCTAATATAACATTTTTAACTCAGTTAACCTATTTCTCTTAAAGGAAAAATATATTTTGTTAGAAAACTAAAGATACAAGCTGCATAAAAATATTAAGACTTTGCCCCATTCAGCTATATGAAGACTAAAATTTCTATCTTTTGAGATTCAAGCTGGCATTAAATTTTGCATTATTTTTTGCCTGCTATTGGGTGCACCACTTTGGAGCCGGTCAATCTGCAGGTGACATATTTGACTATGACACTGAGCCAAATAAAGGCTGATGCTAATGGTATGTTTAAAAGGTATGGAACTAATGGGGTGTATGTTGTTAAACAAGGCAACTTGTATCCCAGTAACCCCACTTTGAACATTAAATGATTCTCTTTTCGTGCAACAGAGCTGCGATTCCCAGCCTGTTGATCGTAACCACCAACAAGGTTAGGAGCAGTAGTTGGCAATGAAGGAGGTTGCCAGGCTATTACCATGACCTATCTCCAGGATTCTTCTATGTGACTTTCTTCTGTCCTTCTCAGACACCCACAATGTCCTATGCACCCTGGCTTCAGGACCTCAGCACCTCCTGTGTGTCACCAGAAAAGCCAGCACACAGAACTCTGGGATATGTCTGGGTCAGCCTGACAAAGTGGGTGGTGATTGGGCTATGGAATGAAAGGAGCTGAAAACTAAGTGTGTCAGGCCATTGTTCCTCTAGAAATAAGAAGTTACTATTTCACTGCTCGACGCTCTCCTTACATCTAGTCATTCCAAAATAACCTAAGAGAAACCTTCTAATCCATTTACACAAACCAACCATCAAACAGCATTAGTTATCACTAGCCTGAGGATTGCCTTCAATAAAAGAAATCAGAGCTCTTCTCACAGCTGAATCACTTCCCCAAACCAGGCCTGTTGATGTGGTCACTAAATCCTGCTGGGTAATCTCCAGAATCCTTCTGTCCTCTTCATTCCCACCAGGAAAACACTCACATAGGCCCTGACCACAGCCATATCCTCTTCTCTGGCTTCACAGACTTTTGCCTCACCCTCAACAGTCTGTCTAAAAAAGACAGCTGTAAAGGATGATCCAGCCTGCCTGATGCCCTGACTGCCTCCAGGTTCCCTTCAAAAACCTTCACTGTGCTTCAAAGGGGGAGGGGAAAGGGTGTGGAACAGAGCAGAATGGAGGTTCGTCAGGCATCAAATGCCCCGGTGTGCCATCCTGGGAAATAAGATGTAGATATGTTGGTCATCATACACTATTCTTACCTTTACAAGCGTTACTAGTGGCACAAGCACTAGGAGCCCAAGATCAGCTGAGTCTAGAATCTCTGCAGTCAATGACGAACTATGAAATACTGTGCCATACAACAGAGTACATTGATTGGCTGCCCAGTACCACAAGATAACTAGAACTCTTCTCAAAGTTCATCATCAACTATCAAAAGTGAGCCTAAAAAAGGCCAGCATTTATCTAGTAGTTCTATAGCATCAACAAAATTACAGGAACACACATCGTCTCCTGCTTTGGCCAATACAGCTAGCACATACGTGCGTAAACTGTATTGCGCACAGATGCGCAAAACATGCCCTGCTTCACCTCAGTTAATTCACTGGTGATCTTAAAAGTGGTAACTGCATTGCTCGCTGTTCTTGCAAGTTCTGCTGATACATAAAATCAGAAAACAAGCATAAGACTCATGACGGATTCTAAATTTAATTATTCCCTTGTATTCCATTATTGATTTATTTGAAACTTGAAGCCCCACCATGACAAGTACAGCATCTTGCATACATTCCCACCTGGTTTCTATATGCTCTTGTAGAACTAAAAGGTGCCAAAATTGAAGCAGTAAAATATATAGGTCTGCAGACTGCCTCTGATATCTTAATGATTACAACATTAATGCTGCTCAACATAAGAAACATGGGAATGTCAAAGGGCTAACATTGCAGCTAGCTTGGAACTGCTGGTTTAATGTTAATCATTTCAAACAGGACAGGTACTGAATGAATTTACGGTACTTTAGAGTGATAGTCACAGACTGCCAACCAAGAGCCTTCACTTTTGTTTTCAAAATAGTTTTGCAGGTCACTATCAAAGTGATTTTAACACCTAATTTATCACCTTTTGGGCAGTGATCCACATGGAAAAACTCACATCCAAAGGCCAATTTGGCTCAATTAATGGCCTTTTCTCAAAGGAAGTGAATAATTAAAAACATATGGAAATGGAACAAGCTGCTCACTTTTCAAATAAATGTTTGGTCTAGTTCTGGGAAATAAATTTAGGCTCAAACTGCGCTAAATTTAGTCAGTGGATTAAGAGAGGATTGAATTCCCTTATAAACCCAGGCCCTTTGCTTTTACAACCAATATATTTTCCACAACATTTTATTTTTCCATGGGGCAGTGAGAAGAAACTGGAGATGCCAGGGGCCCGCCGGGCCCTTTATCGCCTCAGGTGAAACCAAGATGCGGCACAGGATGCATGCGTGGACCGCCGAACACTAGTACTTTCAAAAGCTCCTGCTCTAGGCGCATGTGCATAACCCTCAGTGGGATACAACAGGGACCATCACGGGAAGAAGAAAAATGTTTTTCCAATCAATATTTTCCAACAATGCCCAACAATCGTGAATAACCTCCAGAAAGAGTTTTATACAAGATTCACATTTGATTTGTGTTAGTTCCAAGAAATAGAGGTCTTTACACACGAGAAACATTTGACATATTTAGGTGTCTAGATATGGTAATAGAAAGTGTCAGGGTAAACAAGTAAAAGCATCAAGGCAAAAATAGTTTTAAAATGTGTACATCAGTGTACATTGGCTTTGATTATAGTGGCAATCAATCATGCGGTTTTTTTGGTAGAACTGACATTTTATTACATCTGGAAAATGTCGTGGTACAGTTGATACCTTTACAGAAACGTATACAGCTTGAAAACATATATAGCATTTCCATTTTTTTCATTTTCTATAAGACGTGACAGTGGCCCTGCAACAATGCAGAGTGACTTGGCAGCGCTTGGTCAGATCAAGCTCTCACTGAATTCTTCCCATTGACTTCCGTGGATGAGGCCCTAGAAGAGGGATTTCATTTCATGTCAGCCTCGGTTCTTTCTTCTGCTTATCTGGTTTGGCTTCGCCCAGATCACCATAGATATTGCTTCTTCCCCTGAACAGCTGTGTATAGCACTGTTGATAAAACAGTTGTCATGTTTCAGGGGGTTGGTGGAGTGACCCCGTCTACAGTTTGCACGTACGTGTGTTAAATCTGTGACATCCTGTCAGAGCCTCCAAGATGAAAAGAGAAGATTGTGTACTGTAAAGCAGGTGGCTTCCCCAACCTGCCAAACGCAATCCACACGGGCTACGGTGGGTCAGAACTAATTCCTTCCCTGGGTTTGGCTTTGTTCACAGGAGGAACTCAAAGTGAAACACAAAATCCAGCCCGATGCATGGCTGTGCCTCAAGGAGGTGGGTCTTCTAGTATGCCCTACAGGTAGTCAGGCTCTAAATTAGCCTTCTGTCTCTGGAAATTCATTTACTAAGCCCACTCCAACAGAGGCAGCTTCACTTCCAGCTTTCACTCACTACACCTGTGCTTTGTCAGCTGCAATAGCCCTAGAGAAGCACAGTTGTCCCCACTAACTATGTAATATGGATATTGATATACCTGGCTGCTGATCTATGGCTAACTTAGAAGACCAGGACCAAAGTCTTGAACTGATTGGGAGCCAGTGGTTTACGTATTTATTCTCTGTACATTCATATTGTTAAAGCTGCAACTCATCTTCTGTGCTAAAACGTGTGGGACAAGAGACCGAAGGGGGAAACAAATTATTTCAACTGCAAAAAGGCCCCTTGTAGGATTTGCAAAAGCCCCTAAGTGATTTAAAAGCATTAGTGCCATTGATTTTCAGCAGATGTGTGTCATAAATTACTAAGGCGTTTTTGAAGTCTCTACCCACCGCTCTTATGGAATTTTTTAAACCTTTAGCTGGTAAATTATCAGCTCTATTAAACTAATGTCACACCACTGCTAGACCTAAACCATTAACAAAAAAGTCAATATTACCTAGCGATATCTGTGTTTGCTTCACCCTCCCATGTAGATGAAAAACCTCCCAGAATGTGAGTACAAATTTAATTTTACACTGCCACTATTATCAAAATATTTACTAATTACCAGTTGGTCAACTCTCATTGCCGTTCATTAGTGAGTGCCGTGTTTATAACCTTGGGTGTAAGCATGACGGCCACTATATTGGCCAATACACTGGAATTGAAGCAGAGACCTCCAGAGCTAAAAGCAACAGTTGTTACAGCTTGAGCTAAAGCTCTCGAGCTTGGGTTATAACAGACTCATATGCTCTGCAGATCAGGCAAGCAAGGGGACCTGTAACACACACTTATCAGTCACAAGTCATTTGAGAGGCCCTGTTCTGAAGTCTGTGTATGTACTCCAGTGCCCCAAGTTTTAACTATCTGTTTGATGTCCTCCCACTGAATAGCTGCAGAACTCTTGTATTTGCATTCTCAGTCCCACAAGATTTTTTGGGGGGATGGGGTGGGGTGGGGGGGGGGGGAGTGCAGGACCAGTTGTTCTTCTGCAGACCTCTCCTTGGTAAAATTTGTTTCAGCTTTAATACCTATTTGTTACAGTACTGGACATGGATATCCAAAAACCATGTAGAATCCTCTTCCAACTGTGTACTACAGGTGTGCTTGTATGATCAGCAAGTTCTGGTCACTCAAAGGCAAATATTCTGCCACACTTCTGCATGCACGGTTCCCAGAGAAGTGAATGGAAACTGGAATTAAAAAATGGCACAACATTTTGTGCCAGAATCTCCATTCTTTTAGTGGAGGGTCCAAATTCTGTTTCCACCAAAGCCACTGGGAATCAACTTCAATGGATCACGAATGGTTTTCCTCCTGTTTACTCCCCAGATCTTTCTTGCTTATGTGATGGCCACCATCTTGACTAGCATCAGGAATCGAACTGGTGACTATCAGGGTTAAAAAGCACGAGTCATTACAGGTTCAGCAAAAGAGCCAGGGTTTCTAGATAAGAGTTGTAACATACTAACATCCGCTATGGATCAGGAATAGACAAGGACCCATAACAGACATTGACCAGTGGGTTACACTAAGTATTTCCATTAAAAGTAATAGTCATCAGTTAGAGCAGACTTGTGATGAAAATACAAAGAAAAAATGGAAGCTTTACCCTTGAAATGTCTTTTAATGTTTATATGTTGCAATGAGTCTCAGTGTAATTTGCTGGATGAAAATATCAGAAGTAAATAAAAATCAGGACCACCTAATCTTATCTTCACCTGCCTTCTCCTAATATCCGTTAGCGTTGGTCTTATTTACAGCTCAAGATCTGTTTTAACCAGCAAGAGAAAGTCCTCAAAATATCCTTTGTGCTTCTGTCTCTTAAATGAAAAATTACAGAAGAGATCAATTAAGGGAGACAAGAAGAGAAATAGAACCCAGAGTCTTGGTTCAGTAAGTCATCTGCTTACTGTGCGTACCATAAAGACCAAAGGTTTGATCGTAATTTTCTGTGATGCATTTTCCAATAATCCATGACTGTGAGCTTGAGTACTGACAGGAAAACGTGTGGTATTTCACAGCCACACAGGAGCAGACAGTTTTAAGATCATTTATTTAATTATGCAAATACCGCTCCTGCGACAACAAGAAACAGGCTCAAGCTCAAACCTTACATTCAATAATAAAGTTCATACCCACCTGAAGATTCATTACCTGCTGCATCAACTCTCGCTATTATCACATTATTATAGCTTTGCAGTGGCAAAGCTACAGGGTAGTTAAAAATTGAGAAAGTCCTTCCATTCTAAGCCCTTATTTTAGCTCTTTTAAACTGAATGCTCTTTATGTGTGTTCCTTTAATTGGTTATTGTATATGAGACACCCCAGAATATACACGGGGGAAAAATCATTTGCTCTAAAGTTAATCACTATTGAATAATCAGCGTTCTTTCTATTTCATGTAAACTCCATTTCCTTCCTTCATTTTACGGTAAGGAGTACACAGAAGAGGACAGGTTTCAGAGTCATAGCCGTGTTAGTCTGTATTCGCAAAAAGAAAAGGAGGACTTGTGGCACCTTAGAGACTAACACATTTGTCCACAAGTATTCCTTTTCTTTTTACAGAAGATGATGTATAGCTTTTTCCCCATTTCCTTCCCCCAGTTATCACCTTAAAAAAAAACAACCACCCTAAATCCTACCTGGAGAGCCAGCTTGAGGAACTCTGAACACAAGCTATGCAACATTAGATCAAATGAAATCTCTGCCAGGCTGTCATACCGATGAGTGGCAAAACAGTATTTTTAAAAGAGCTGAATTACTAAACTGATTTTTACTTTAACTTTAACCATCATTTTGCTGCATTGCCCACTACTGTGCCAAGGTCAATGCCAGTCATGCCGTAGATATTCCAGCAACGCAGGGAGTTGGACTAGATGACCTCCTGAGGTCCCTTCCAACCCTGAGATTCTATGAGATTCTATGAACGCCTGGGACCTAACAACTCCTCTCCACACTGTGGTTTTCTTATTTGAACAAGAAGCAAGCAAGTGGATTTTAAACTGTAAGGTCTTTGGGGTAGGGACTGCCATTTTGTGTGTGTTTATACAGCACCTCGCACAGTGGGACCCAACCAGGTTGTTGTCTCTCGATAAAAGGGCAATAAAAATGTTAAAAATTAATTCCTATAGTTTAAAAGTGTTTCTGTTGAGTTGAAAAGTCTCTGTGTGTGTAAAGGAACAAACCTTTGCAATTGATGGAGTCTCAGGCACATGTGGGCTGTGGTGAGGTATCCTAAAATATCTGCTCGTTTTAACATTTAATCTGAGACACTGTATATAATGTGAGATGCAACCGTTACTCCAATATGCGTTGTCATTGTTCTTACTAGTATATTAAAATGTCACTTTTAGAGAAATCTAAACTGCAACACCACAAATTATACATGCCACACAGTAAATACAGCTTCTACTTGGCCTTTTTAAAAGAGGGCTTTTATTACCAAGCTGTTCTTAATTACATCTAATCTCTCTTTCTCTCTCTCTCACACACACACACAGTACATGCATGTAACTAATATAACGTAAGGCCCCAATCCTACAAAGGCTGCTATTCATTCCTAAATGTTCACATTGTTACTAAAACGTTTGGCTTCCCCCTGGGGGCAGGTCTACACTTAAAACTCTGCACTGCTGTAGCGCTTAAGTGAAGATACACTTACACCAACAGGAGAGCTTATCCCGTTGGCGTAGGTGATCCACCTCCCCGAGAGGTGGCAGCTATGTCCAAGGGAGAACTCTCCCATCGACACAGTGCTGTCTACATATGGTTGATGTAATTATGTTGCCATGGGGTGTGGATTTTTCACACCCCTGTGTGACGGTTATACCAATATAGCGCTGTAGTGTAGACCTGGCTTGGGGCTACTCATTGTATGTGAAGTTCAGCGCATGCATAAGTCGTGGCAGGATCAGGGCCCATATGTTTAAGAACTATGATAAGGTTATTGTATGTGTGCATAATATACTCATATTTAGTCAGGAGAAAAAAGTATTTCAATGAGGCAAATATTACATTACACAAAAGTTACGAGGTCCCTGGTCCCTGCATAACTGGCTTCTTTCCAGGAGCATCACTGTACTCCTTTCCCTTTGTTTGCTATTACCTCCCCACTGCACTTCCCCCTCCCGGCTGGAGTCATGTTATTCACTGGGATGCGTTAAGTTTAAAACTTAAGACGTTCGCATCAAGGAACTTGGACATAAACTGATCCAGCCCTCACTGAAGTCAATGGATTCCATCCTTATCTCCATCTTTGAAGGCATCATGCACACCTCGAGCACTACATAAACAACAGTAATTACTAATATCCTCACAATATATTATTTTATTTTCCTCTCATCCTTTTAGTCTTAATTTTTTCCTGTGCGCTGTTTTTGCGATATGTCTTTGATGAAATATTTTCCCAACACACAGACATCATCCAAGCGATACTTTTCCCCTGGCCTTTCAGCTCCTTATGTGCACTTCTTCTATAGTGTGGAAAGCTTAGATGATTTTCATTGCATTACAACAACCACATGTTATGGTAATATTTAGCATTTTTAGAGTGCCTCACATTTGAAGATCTCAAGGTGCTTAAAAGCTTAGTAAATTAATCCTTACATCCCCAAGAGGCAGGGAAGATGGGAAAACTACAAAGTACAAAGAAGTACAAAGAAGTGAAGGGTCAGACTTTCAAAAGTATTTAGGCACCTAAAAATGGTGATAGGCACCTAAAGGGAATTGCAAAGTACCTCAGCAGGTTTGGCACCTAATTCCCATGGAAATCACGGGGAGTTCAGAGTCTAACTCACTCAGGCGCTTTTGAAAATCTCACTAAGCACCTATCTTTGGGTGCCTGTAAACAAGTCTCCTCCTCCCCAGTGGCCACTCCTGGCCTCAGGATGGCCCTTTGCCTCAGTTTCCCTCTTGGATAACCCAAAGAACTACGCTTCAGGCTCTTACTTAAATAGTACCTCTCCTGGTGCCAGTTTGTTACCAAAACATTGTGCAAGCAGTTTGTAACAAATGTCCCAAAACACAGTCCGTACAGTCCTTGTTCCCACTACATCCCAGCAAACCCCTCTTTCTGCTCTTCTGCTTACTCTATCAGCTCTCATCTCCTTTTCGTTTCCTTCCTGACTGACCTATTACAGACCCCAGGTGCTGCCCCACCCTCTTAACTGACCCACCTGGGAAGATCTGGTCTGGAACAGACGAGTAGAGACCAGTTTCATTTAATGGGCCAGCTATCCTGTTACAGCACCTAAATAGCTCTGAGAATCTGAAAGACAAGGCCCTACGTGACTTGCCCAAGGTCACACAGGAGACCTGTAGCAGAGCTGAGACTAGTACCCACAGCTTCTGCCTCCTGATCCTGAGCCAGCTCTTCAGCTGGTGCAAAAAATCAGCACAACTCTACTCAAGTCAATAGATGCAAGATGTTTTAACGCAGTTGACCTTACCCAAAGGAACAGCTATAATGAAATTTTATGTATGAACGGGGAAAGAGACAAACCACCTCAGGTCTCTCTTGCTCTTGTAGCATTTCCAAACCCCGACAGTTGAAAAGGTAACTCACACCAGAAGGAAACCTGGATTTGTGCTGGAAATGGCTTTTAGATAAGCTATTACCAGCAGGACAGTGGGGTGGGAGGAGGTATTGTTTCATATTCTCTGTGTATATATAGAGTCTGCTGCAGTTTCCACGGTATGCATCTGATGAAGTGAGCTGTAGCTCACGAAAGCTCATGCTCAAATAAATTCGTTAGTCTCTAAGGTGCCACAAGTACTCCTTTTCTTTCTGCGAATACAGACTAACACGGCTGTTACTCTGAAACCTATCACACCAGAAGGTTATACAGAAGCGACTCTCCCTGTATAATGGGAACACGTCACATCAAGCACCATTTCAACGCAATGCAAGAAACCTGCAAGACTAAAGGGACATTATAAGAAACGCAACTGCCTGCATGGCATGCTCATCACTTAAACACTCCATTTCATTCCAAGGTACCAAAACGATAATAGACTTTATTCTAATTGGATTGTCTGCAATGAGCCAATTTAAGTGCTAAATGCTGCGAATTATTCAGCATGACAAAGCAAGGCAATGCTTTGAGGCTCTGCAGGGCAGGAAGCTTGTTGAAAGCTGCAGTTCCTGAAGCGTACGAAGAAGATGCAAGTCTTACTTGGCCTGACTCCACTAACCAAACTCATATTGTTTCAACAGCTGCCGTGTGTCTACAAAGCATTAGCTAGGGCTCTGACCTAGAATGCAACCACTGTCAGCGAACACCTGATTAAAATATGATTTGCTGAACAATGCCCCTTGAAAGCCCATCTCACTGTAATTACTGGCTTTATGGAAGGCTAGGCACTGATGATGCTATATGTAGATTTATATGGATTTGTGAAATATCTGATCTAACTACAAGCCTTAAATATTATTCCAAGTTAACCCAGTTTGTATTTTTGTGGTCAAGGTAAGAACATCAGCATTATTTCTAAGGGATTTATGGAACCACTGACAGGCAAGTGATGTTTAAATATTTTAATTTTTTATTCAGGTGAGGTTCCAGTAACCCTGCATTACAAATGCAAATTAAAGATTTCTCTGTTATTGCTCATTTTTGTGTACAATACACAGTTCAACAGACAATGCTTATTTTAGAGTTAATGTATCAATACTCAGTAGTTAACATACAGTTTTCTTGTAACATATTCAACATTATGTGTTTCCATACCTTTGGTACATAGGCTGAATTTTATGCTATGTTTTGAGATCTTCATTGAGACTACTGCAGTGAGCCACAAAATTGAAAAGAAGAAAAAATAAAATAATCCAGGGATTGGATAAAGTGTCAAAACAAATATCGTTTCCTTGTATGATAGCCATATGAGACTGTCAGAATGTGTCTGTGGCATAGGGTTTTAGTGCAAACGCCATGGGGGTTTAGGAATTAAGCTCCTTTAATGTTCCGGGTTGACTTGACTTTATTCCTTGGGTCCTCAATTTGTTAGACTTAACATCAATGGATGAGTAGTTTATTGTACTTTATTTCCCCACATATTTTCTAATCCATATAAGCAAAGGCACATTAATTCAGGAATTGGCTGCAATTATTTTTGCTATTCAGCTAGGAGCAGTAAACACAAACAGAATTGGCTGGAGTTCAATGTCATTGCATGGGATTTTCTCTATTGTTCCCTTAAATGCAGACGTGAGAGTGGGTAATGTTAACTCAAAATAGTGACAATACCATGCAATTTCTAATGGTTTCCCACCAGAGGTTTTCTTGTCTTGCTGGAAAATTAGGGTTTTTTTACTTAAAGTACTTAAAAATAATCAAGAAATAACTGAATTAAAACCACTTCCTCCCTTACCATAATGTCAGGAGGCAAATGTCTCAGCTGCCCATCTTTCATCTGAAGCTCATGATATAACTTCTAAACTAAGATTAGCAAGCTTTGTGCATTCATCTCTATCATGAAGGCTGTGTAAATTATAATAAGATACAGAGGATATTCCACCATTCTAGTTCCATAATGACTCCTCTTCTCCCGAACCCTGATGCCTTTTGTCTTACAAACACAGGGGACGCTTCCACAGCTTGAGAAATAATCAGGGTTTGAGCTCAATTCTTCAGTTTCTTTAGTCTCAAACCAACCACTGCCAAGTTCTGTTGCACTCCCAAAATGCTTAAACCCACATAGCAAGGGCAGGCTCAATTCTTCCGAATGTGTAAGTTATGGGTTGTGGTTTTGTCTTGTAAAAGAAATGCCAAGGTGTACACAATTATTGCCACTGCCTTTGAATGGATTATTTGCAGAATTGATATTACTGCTGTTCATCACCTAAAAGTTTGCTCTCCAAGGAGCAAACTGTGTGGGAGACAATACAGAGACTGAGCAGATACTACCCAGGCTCTCCCTTTGCTACAAATGTAACTAAAAATACCAGTTTTCTTCCCAAAACTCTCTTTACAGCACCTGTAGACAAAAGAGGGGCATTGCAACAATACCCCCAAGAGTCGGTGGCTACCTTTCACTTTAAAAAAAAAAACAAAAAAAACCACTACCAGGAAGAATTAAAGGAGGAAAGAGTGGGATTAGAAACACTCTAAGGAAGGTTGCCCACATGAAAAGTCCATCCTCCTCCCTTCGGGATGCCTCAGGCAATGGTTTTTACATCTCCTGGTTGTGAAATTCACTGTGCGCTTTTAAAGAATACGTCACAGCCATAGGAGTGGCGTACTGAGGACCATGTCAGAATTGCAGTATGTCACTTTAAGAGCTGGGGCGGGGGAGGTCCAAGAAGACCACTTCTTATTGAGTGCCCCCCTGCTGGCCAGGGGTGTCACTACAGGATCCCCACTTCTGGTTTTCCTCTCTATGGGGCCGTTTAAGAATTCACAGAGGCTCTCCCTGGTTAACAATACCCTTGCAGAGCAAGTTTAATTCCAGCACCTCTTTATAAAAGCCCTGAGTCCATTCCTATACTACAAAGAAAAAGTCCATACTTAGCTCTGGCGTTTTCTTTCACTCCAAGGGCTCTTCTTCCATCCCAGTCTGATCTTCCAGCCAGTCCTCCCAGCTCTGCCTCACTGGAGCTCTGGTGTCCAGCCCCAAACACGGTCAGATTGCCTGCCCCCCAGGAGCCTCCTGCTCGCTGGAATTTACCCTCCAAGCTCCCTGGTGACACAGTCCTGTATGAGCCTTTTTTTTCCCTGCAATGTCCAACAGCTTAGCTGAAGCTCCCTGGGCTTCCTTCTCTGTTTTACTGCAGCCACCTTCTGCTCTTCACAGGGAATTACCTGATTCCCCACAGGTGAGGATCATTCTTGTAATCAGGGTTGGCTTAGCCCTAGGCTGTCCAGTCCGTGGGGGTAAGCCTGCCTGTTAAGGATCAATGGTCCTGCTTGCAGGGTAGGGGGCTCTACAGCAATGTGTAGGAGCAGAATTAGTTTGCAGACACCCAGTTTATAGCAAGGTGAGATGAACTGCGCCTCTCTAGATTAGGGAGCAGCCTGTTTTTCTCTCTGTGTGTTTTTGGGTTCTTGTGTGTTACATTCTGAATTCTCAGAAATAAAGTATTGTTAAAAAGCAACCTTCCAGCAAGAGTATAGTATGTTTTTATCACCTTCTCTGTGTGCATGAGACTAAACGTAATCATAGGTTATCAGATTAATAGTGGTGGGGAAAGAACATGCCATAATTCTGTGCACAGACTGGATGTTACTTGAGTAGTCCAAGTTGCCAGTGAACCCCCGATAATATACATCACCACTGTAAAAGAGAAACCAATGTAAAGATGAGCACACTCCAGAGGTAATGAGCTCCACGGGGATGAATCAAGCATCCTAGCTTGAAAGAGGTCCCCAAAGAGTAAGATTTTATTTACGCTACTTTAAAATGCCTCTAGTTTTACAGCCTGAAGAGTGCAACATCTTGACAGTGCTGGGTGATGACTCCTACCCTTTTTAACCCTTCACTAGTGACCTTCAGTGGCTACTCAGTTGCAACTAACCCACTTTGTAAAATTAAGGTTTACATTTTAATGCACCAATCTAGCTGTTTGAATAGAAGATGAAAAGCCACATAGTACAATTGAGAATCATGGCCTGCCTGTCTGTTTCTCTCTCCCTGGTAGTTATTTTCCAGTGCAGTACTGCAGGGCAAGCTAATGCCTTCAATAAAACTTCAGTGCTATCCAGGCTGCTTTGAACTCATGGTTGTTGGTTTTTGGTTTTTTTTTTTTAATTTTAAAACATCAAACATTGAGGGTCAGTTGGAGACTGGTAGTGGGGGAAATATGAGGAGGCGTAACACTTCCCTCACAATCACTGTACACAAGTACCGCTCCCTTCCTCCTACCCTGCAGTGTGGACATTTTTGCAAAGCAACGCAGGGAAGGAGTGAGCCAAGGCCATGGCTCATCCGCCAAAGCAGCCCCTGGACCAGGCTGTATGAGCCACAGGAGCAGGCTGTGCCAGGCAGAAGACACTTGTGCACCTCACCCCAGAGCCCAAGGGACAGAGAAGGCCCAATCACTTCCTGAGCTATCCCTGGGGCCCTGTGCAGCTCTATCTGGCACTAGCTAGCCCTACAAGTGCCTTCGACTCAGGTGAACTTTCTTGTCGCCCACAGATTAACCAATAACAAGAGCAACATCCAAGAGGAGAGTCAAAGCAGGAGAGAAATAGATCAGAGCTCTGAAGATGCTGCAGGGTCCTAAAGCTGACGGAGTTCTTGTATGCCGCTAAACTGATAAAGGATGTGCTGATATATGGGAGAGAGACTGTCATGAGTAATAACAGAACCCACATGCCAGTTAGGTTGTTCTCTCCATCCAAAGCTTTTCATTAACACAAATTCTCCAGCCTAGTGATTAGAAAGCTGTACAATATTTTTCCTCCTAGAGGTGTTTTCTTCAGCATGCCACCATAGACTTGTAATGGTCTCCAAAGGAAGATACGCGTATCACAGTTTCAGGGTAACTGCACCTGTATCACCCTCTCCGCAGTCCACTCCAGGAGTGCCCACTCAGGTCTCCAAGCCATCACCTGTCTCAGGGTAAGGACGCTAGTCCCGCTCCAATCTGACCAGGGGTTTTAAAGCTGCACGTCATACATTGCCATGTCCCCAGCAAGCCAGTTGGCCTAACAGCCAGAGTTTGTGCTTTATTTTCTCTCAGAGGACTATGAACAGTGCATTTCCAGCAGCCACAAGTTACCATACAGCTCTTTCTAAGCAAGCACATTTATTCTTAGGTACAAGCATTACAGAGAAAACATCATAAAAACAATGAACAGCTTGAAACACACACTAAACATACCGGGAGACACCCAACAGTGTATGCATGCTTCCCGAGAGGTGGTACCTCTCTGGAGGTGTTTGCTACATGAGTGATTCACTTTAATCACCCCACCCAAATTTTGCTGCAGTATCTGTGGTAACCCTCCCCACTGGAGTTGCATACAATCCCTGGCCCACAGCAATACATAGAGCATTCACAAATTTAACACACTACGGAACAGAGAGATATACAGGACACACATGCGTATGGTAACTCAGCCCAACCTGTGAGAAAAATCAAGCTTGCCTGTTAAGAGTTCTCCAACTGTCCCAGGAAGAAGGACGATCCTTGTTGGAGCGTCAATCCTCAGAAAAATCAAAAGAACATTCTGCAAGAGACAGGCAGACAACAGGACAGCATGCTGCCTTCCCAGAACCAAGACACGAGATGTCACTCGAAGGCTGGCTTATCTTCTGAAGTTGACAGACAAGAATCTATTGGTGAAGGTTCATATTGGTGCTAATGACACTGTGTCACAGGATATCTCACAGATAGTAGAGGACTTCAGGGAACTTGGAAGCATGCTAAAGAAGAAGAATGTCCAGGTGATCTTCTTGGAGATCGTTCCTGTCCCGTGAGCAAAGGAAGACAGAAAGAAGAAGATTCTGGAAGTGAATCACTGACTAGGTAAGTGGTGTAAGGTGGAGGGTTTGGGTTCTGTGGAACTTTGGTGCAACTTCTATGGGGAAAGGGGTCTGTATAGTTTGGATAGCCTCCACCTTAGCAGAAGCAATCTCCTCAGGACAGGCTGGCTAGAGAAGTCAGGAGGGGGTCAAACTAATAACAAAAGGGGGGGGTAAAGAGGGGGAAGATATAAGCACTAACGTAGCACAAAATCGAGATGTTGAGAACAAAAAAGGAACCAAAGGACGTGAAGAAAGAAATTATTTAAATTGCTATACACCAATGTTAAGAGTCTGGGTAACAAACAAGAGGAACTGGAATTGCTCGTTTATGAACATAAATTCAATCTAGCTGGTATAACTGAAACCTGGTGGGATGAGTCACATGACTGGAATCTTAAAAATCAATGGTATAACCTATTTGGAAGGGTTGACTGGCAAAAAATGGAGGTGGAGTGACACTCTATGTCAGAAATGGCATTTCCTGTTTCCAAGTCACAGAGAACTTGGAAGAAAGTGATCTTGAATGTTTATGGATCAATTTCCTAACTGATAAAGCATAAGATGGGGTATTAGTTGGTTTCTGCTATATACCACCAAATCACACTAGCAAACAGGATGACTACTTCCTTATGCACTTATCTACAATGTGTAAGAAAAAAACCTGCATGATCATGAGGAACTTCAATCTGAGTGAGATATGCCTGAGGTCTCCTGCTACCAGTACTAAAACATCCTTTGAACTTCTATACATTATAGATGATAATTTCCTAACTCAAAAAGTGTGGCAGCCAACATGGAGAAATTCTATATTAGTCCTTGTCTCAGATAAAAAGTAACTGATGACAGAACCAAAAATTAATGATAATTTAAGTACAAGAGATCACAATTTTCTCACATTTACGACATTCAAGCAGAAAAAAGTCCAGAGCAACAATATATATTCTTGGTGCTTTAAGAGGGCCAGTTTCACAAAGCGGAAAACAATTATGAGCCAAATCAGCTGGGAGAAAGAATTTAATCAGAAAAACATGAATGATCATTGGGAATCATTTACAAACACCTTACTAGATGCCCAAAAAGACACAATCCCACAATCGAAGAAGATGGCTGTACTGGTCTAAAAGAAAGTGAAGGAAGCTGCAAATAATAATAAGGTATAACGAATGGAAGAAAGGGGAAGTTGATGGTAATTAATGTAAATCAGAAAGTAGGAATTGTACAAAATTGATAAGGGAAGACAAAGAACACAAGGAGCTACCACTAAAGTCAGACATTTTTTAAATCAACAGGTCTAGATAAGTTTTAAAAGAGCTGGCTGTAGAGCTTACCGGACTGTTAATGTTGATTTCAATAAGGCCTGGAGCACAGGGGAAGTTCCGGAAGACTGGAAGAAGGCTTATGTTGTGCCACTTATTAAAAAAGGTAAATGAGATGACCTGTATAATTATAGGACCATCAGTCTGACACTGATAATGGAGCAGCTGCTACAGGACTTGATTAATAGAGACTTAAAGGAGGGTAATGTAATTAATTCAAATAAAAATGGGTTTATGGAAAATAGATCCTGTCAAACTAACTTGATATTTTTTTATGAGATTACAAGTTCGGTTGATAAAAGTAAAAGTGTTGACATAATATGCTTACACAAGATATGCTGATTAAAAAACTAGAACAATATATAATTAACATGGAGCACTTTAAACGGATTAAAACCTGGCTAACTGATAGACTCAAAATGTAACTGTAAACAGGGAATCATCATCGAGCAGGTCTGTCTCCAGCTGAAATGTAAACAAGATGTAAATTTTTAACAGTGAGGGTAATTAAACAAAGTGAAACAAGTTACCAAGGGTTGTGGTGGATTCTCCATTACTATTTTTAAAATCAACATTATTGGATCTTTTTTCTAAAAAATCTGCTTCAGGACTTGTTTAGGGGAAGTTCTATGGCCTGTTTTCTACAAGTGATCAGACTAGATCACAATGGTCCCTTCTGGCCAAGTTTTATTAATCTCTGGTCCCCAGAGATATTGCATGTGGTTGGAGGATCTGTCACAATGTGCACATCTAGAGGTAAGCAACGATGGGAGTCAACAAAAGAAGGTTAATGCTTTTAGCGGGTAGTGACAACTCCACTGCAAAGGGGGTTGAATTGATTAGGGTAAAACTAAATGCCTACTTGCGGGAGGAAAGGAATAAAGAAAACAGGATGCAGAATGCATGATGAAGCAGATGCAGACTCAGATTTTGAGTGCACTCCCAAGAAACCAGTTTACTAAGCTCACATGTCAGGGATACCCTTGGTCCCGCTGTCTGGGTGACTAACCAATTCAACAACCCCCCACACATACTATATTCGAGAAGAAACTGCAACAGCCAGAAGAGGCAGCAGAGTAATTGAAAAACCAATTGTAATAAAAGGTATTTATTGAGTAAATGATAAAAAGAGCAAGAGCTTAGCTAACTATCATTCAAATAAGAATCAGATCAATGTAGCCCTTCCATGTCAGCCTAATGAACTTGTTTTCAAGCCCGAGTTATGGTCTACGTTTGTGAAAACAGCACTGAATTCATTACTCTGCAGATTTCTGCAATGATTCAAAATTCTGCAGAGCAGAGAGGATTTGTTAATTAGAAGTATGCATAATTATGAATTTTCTATTTTTCTTTTATAATTTCTGGCCTTGATTTAAAGTAAAGGTTATGAACAAAAGAACGAGAACAACATACCAAATGTACCATACAAAAAGACAAGCCAAGAGATCAAAACACAAACATCAAAGTCTCTTGAAATCTCACTGGTCTTTAATGTATAAAAATCAATCATAATGACAAAATCCTTTATTTGACATTAAAGGGTAATTGTTTTGTGCTTAAGTGAATTTGTGGTTTCAGTTCAGTAAGCAAAACCTAATTCTTAAAAATGACATTGACTGTGGAATATAGATCCATAATTAAATTTTAATTTAAAAAACAAAAGCAAGGAAATACTATCTATAGTGTGTCAATTTGCTTTTCAGACACATTGTTTTAAACAAGGAAAATTAAATATTTACATTGCTCTGTAGTGCAGAAACAGCAGCATTTAAATATAATGATTATCTAGAAGGTAGTTAGCAGTTTCAGGAAATTCTGCAGTGTGCGTTTTTCTCTCTCATTAAGACAAAAACCACCCCATTACCCCACTGAAAATGTCATCTTTAATCCTGAAGGAAACCCCTCTAAGAATATTACCATATACACATTCCATGAACAGTGGAAGACTCATGTATCATGTGGGATGCCTTAATACAGTGGTTCTCAAACTTCTTTAACTGTGACCCCATTCACATAGCAAACCTCTGAGTGTGACCCCCCCCCATTATAAATTAAAAACACTTTTAAATATATTTAACACCATTATAAATGCTGGAGGCAAAGCGGGGTTGGGGTGGAGGTTGACAGCTTGTGACCCCCCATGTAATAACCTTGTGACCCCCTGAGAGGTCCGGACCCCCAGTTTGAGAATCACTGCCTTCATACATTATTAACATCATTGTTTTGTTTTGCTTTTCTGTAATTTATGAAGTCCAATGAGCATGTTCTTCTGGAAACTTCAGTTTCCAAAGGCCATTTACTGTAATGACTTACTGGTGTTATTTATATTTTGTAGACTAAAAATTCTAATAAGGGCTGTCAAGTGACTAAAACAATTAATCACTGTTAAACAATAGAATACCATTTATTTAAATATTTTGGATGTTTTCAAATATATTGATTTCAATTACAACACAGAATACAAAGTGTACAGCGCTCACTTTATATTTATTTTTGGTTACAAATAATTGCACTGTAAAAAAACAAAAGAAATTGTATTTTTCAATTCACCAAAGTACTGTAGTGCAATCTTTTTATCATGAAAGTTGAATTTGCAAATGTAGAATTAAGTACAAAAGATAACTGCATTCAAAATAAAACCATGTAAAACTTTAAAGCCTACAAGTCCAGTCAGTCCTACTTCTTGTTTAGCCAATCACTTGGGCAAAAAGTTTGTTTACATTTGCAGGAGATAACGCTTCTTATTTACATCATCTGAAAGTGAGAACAGGTGTTCGCATGGCCCTGTTGTAGCCGGCGTCGCAAAATATTTACATGCCAGATGCACTAAACATACATATGTCCCTTCATGTTTTGTTTTTGAGTGCAGTTTTGCAACAAAAAAAATCTACATTTGTAAGTCACACTTTCACAATAAAGAGATTGCACTACAGTACTTGTATGAGGTGAACTGAAAAATACTATTTCCTTTATCATTTTTACAGTGCAAATATTTATAATAAAAAATAATAATATAAAGTAGGGGTCTCAAACTCGAATCACCAGGAGGGCCACATGAGGACTCATTGGCCCGAGGGCTGAATCCCCCTCCACCGATGCCCCCGCCCCCAATTCTGCCCCCGCCCCTGCTGGCGGGGTGCAACACGGGGCTCAGGGCAGAGGGTTGGGGTGCAGGAGGGAGTGCGGGGTGCAGCAGGGGGCTCAGGGCAGGGGGTTGGGGTGCAGGAGGGAGTGCAGGGTGTGGCAGGGGGCTCAGAGCAGGGAGTTGGGGTGCAGGAGGGACTGCGGGGTGTGGCAGGGGGCTCAGGGCAGGGAGTTGGGTGCAGGAGGGAGTGCGGGGTGTGGCAGGGGGCTCAGAGCAGGGAGTTGGGGTGCAGGAGGGACTGCGGGGTGTGGCAGGGGGCTCAGGGCAGGGAGTTGGGGTGCAGGAGGGAGTGCGGGGTTCAGCAGGGGGCTCAGGGCAGGGAGTTGGGGTGCAGGAGGGAGTGCGGGGTGTGGCAGGGGGTTGGGGTGCAGGCAGGGGGCTCAGGGAGTTGGGGTGTGGGGTGCAGGAGGGGTTCAGGTTCCGGCCCTGCACTGCTTACCTTGAGTGGTTCCAGGGTGCAGGGGCGTGCACCCGTAGCCAGGGTAGGCTCCCTGCCTGCCCTGGCCCCGGCCCCAGCCCCGTGCCGCTCTGCTCCGGGAAGCGGCGGGCACCACTTCCCTGCGGCCCCTGGGGGAGGGGGAGCAGAGAACTCCGTGAGCTGTTCTTGCCTCTGGGTACCTCCCCCAAAGCTCCTATTGGCCGCGCTTCCCCGTTCCCGGCCAATGGGAGCTTCGGGGGCGGTACCCACAGACAAGAACTGCTCACGGAGTTCTCTGCTTCCCCTCCCCCGCCGGGACCGCAGGGAAGCGGTGCCCACAGCTTCCCGGAGCGGCGCGGGGCCCTCAGCACCACGGCGTTGGCAAATCCACGGGCCGGATCCAAAGCCCTGAGGGGCCGGATCCATCCCGGAGCCATAGTTTGCCCGCCCCTGGCCTGGAGGTAGGCTGGGCACATGGCGTGCTGGGGGGGGGGGGGGTGGAGGGGGGCGCGCGGGAAGCTTGGCGGGCCGCAGAGAGACCCATGATATAAAGTGAGCACTGTACACTTTGTATTCTGTGTTGTAATTGAAATTGAATATTTGAAAATGTAGAAAAACCTCCAAAAATATTTTATAAATTTCAATTGGTATTCTACGGTTTTACAGTGTGATTAAAACGGTGATAATTAATCACAATTGATTTTTTTAATCACGATTCATTTTTTTTGAGTTAACCGCGTGAGTTAATTAGCCCTAATTCTAACATTTAAAATATGCATCTTTTATTCCCAAAAGGAACTCCCCCATACCAGCTTCCTTATTACACCTTGTGGCAAGAAAAATGGAGATGACATGTCAAAGATTCATGTAAATCAACAAGCGAAGGGTGAACTTGGTCTCAGAGCATATGTTTCTCATCACAAACAAGCCTTGTGTAAATTCTCCCAATGTGTTTAAGCTCTTAGTTGAATGGAATCTGTACTTCTGCAAATACATGGCTTGATTTTCAGTAACCCCAATCACCCACAAATATTACTGAAATCAGTGTAAGCTAGAAGTGCCCAACACCTTTGAACATCAGGCCACTTGCACTTAAACAGAAGAATTCGGGAACTGGTAGAAGATGTTACATGAGCAAAACAAAAATGGCATTAAAGAACAGATTTCATATTCCGTAGAGCGATGAGAATGTTATAAATCATACTCTGCAAAGCTTTGCTGGAATCAGAGATTTTTTCCTTCCATCAGGATGTTTTCATATTGTTTTGTGGATAGCGAGTGCTGTAGAATTCACTGAAGTTTGCCACAGAATTCTTGTATAAATGCTGCAGAATGCGGCAACAAAACATCACATAATTCCAGGGACCCAGCTCACATTGTAAATAAACTTTATATCTGCTGTGTTTCTTCCCCTCCTGCTTCCACCAGAGTGAGGGGATACAATGGTATTACCTCAGTCTGGGGCTTCAGTCTTCATGTCACTTCAGTGTTACAAACATTATTTTCACATGAATATTCATTGTATGTAGATTAATGATAATAAGTATGTGCCTTATCAACAGACTTTTCCTTAAGGCTCATAAAACATAATTAATTCCTATTTGTGCTATGTGATCGATGCTTGGGGCTCATTGCTGGACTCTGTCAGAAAAAAAGAACTAGCTAAAAAAGAGCTAAACTAGCTCTGTGAGCCCACATACTCCACTTCCAAGAAGCCTACAATTTGCAGTCTATAATATGCACTTGAGCTGGAATCCTCACTCTGTATAAAAGACAGAATATCACTGGCTGAGCTTTTTCCTTAGAGGGAGTCCAGATCTTCTGGCCTTCAGGCTATGCTCCAAGGCTCAGCACAGGCTGGAAGAGACTAATAAAGAATTTTCTTTGTGTTTCCAAATGCCATGACCTCTCACTACAGATTCAGCTGCATATGGACCAGGAAGTGCAGTGCTCCCTATCTTCCATGCTCCAGTATTTGCAGCTTCTCTTTCTAGACACACCCACTGTCATTTCCTCAGGACTGGAAGGCATGATACTGATACTCATTTATACAATTCCACTCTATCCCTGAACTGCAAGACCATATCCCCTTCTGAAATTGTCGTGGTTACTTCTTGTCTTCCGAGTACTAAATTAAACAAATTCAATTAAATTCCAAAGGCCATTTGCAACCCTAGGTGCTGCAACTTGTGGTGATAGGGGTGCTGCAGCACCAACTGGCTTGAAGTGGTTTCCAATATACCCAGGGTTTACAGTTTGGTTCAATGGTTCGCAGCACCCCCACTACAGAAACTGTTCCAGCGCCCCTGTTTGCAACCAATTAAAACACTTCAAAGGGAGAGTCAAGTAGATTAGGACCACAGAGTTCATTAAAACATATCTTGTCTTATTTGTTAGTCCAACATCTTCAAGGAAGATATCAGTAACAGGTTAAGGAAAACTGTCTTCCATGGAAGACAAGCAGAACTTTGTTCATTCACTCTAGAGACTGGGAGATGAAATGTAGTCTGTGGAATTTTGTTTATTAGCAAGTAAGAGTCTGATCTCTATCAAGTAGTCCAAGTACCACAGTAGACCCATCAGTGGCATAACCTCACATGCTGCAGCCTACAATAAGTACTGATCAACCCGGAGTGAACAAACATAAAAACAGCAATGCTAAATGCAGTACAAAATACACTGTGTTCGCTGATAGTAATTATTTATGATACTTCACAGTATTACTAGCAAATATTCTGCAGTAAAAGTATCAGTCATAGTAATGCAATCTCACTTCATTCAGCACTTTTATTTACATCTGTGCTGAGTAGCAGAGTGGGGGTGGGGGAGAGGAGGGAGAGCGTCCCTGTGCGTGAATTATGGGGTTTATGGCTCAGCAAAGACTGGATTACTGAAGTTCCGCTGTATTTTTATTTTTCTGGAAGTTTATTAGATTATGGGAAGTCACCACAATTCCCAGAACATCACTGTAGGGAATCAGTAAGCTGACAGGGGAGCTCTTAGATCGCCAAAGAATGCTTAGACTTAGGGGAAACACAAGTATGCTATTTTACACTCAGGACCACAGCCTGACACATAAGAGTGCTGTCCATAGAAGTCGGTATAAATTTTCTATGTTATTTATGCCAGGATACAACCCTTACATATTAAACCCTTAATTCTTGAATTCTTTCAAATGATATGGCTCTTGGGGACTGATTCAATGGGTGTTAAGGGCCTAGGTACTTTTGAAAATCCCACTATGTGCCTAAATACCTTTAAAAATCTGTCCCTTGATAAATAAGAGGTTAATATCTTAACTATGGCAATCAGTTGGAAATCGAACTTTCCAAAAATATTGAACAAAGCAATGAACAAAACATTAACATCAATTCCTTACAGCAGCTTAGAGGATTCAGCTAATTTCCTTTTTCTAACTTCAGAAACCAATGTAGGAGTTTGAGCTGCAAAACTGTTTTTTTTTTTTTAAACAAAGCGTTTTCTCTAATCCCTTCTCTTTAACTCTTGAATACGACAAAAGAACCTCGGAAACAGATAAGGAGATGACCAAGTGTCTTTTTTTTGTAAAGTTAAATATTTGAATAATATGGTGCTTAAATATATTGTAAGCTTATTCCACGATTTTATGAAAAACTATTATTCCATATCTGAAAAATGTATTTCTTGCATATAGGCCAAGTGTGAAACATGAAATGAATGAATAAATACAGCGAAGGAAAATTTTAGAATAACTTTTAAAAGTGGGGGTGGATGGGTAAACGTGTTGGCTAGTTGTAGAGAGATTTTTTGCTTTTTGAATATATTATTTTATTTATTTTTGCCTTATCTTCCCATTAAAATCTTTTAACTGGAGGTTGGAATAAATAATAAAATGTGGGCTTTTAACTAACACGGTATCTGTTAACCAAACCATTAGGGTCAATTTTACCATGTGGACGAAATGTTCTCCTGTGTATATAAAATCAATTTAATGTTTCTGAGAACGTAATTCATTGTAATTTAAAAGTTCACCTACCCTGCATTTCCCTTGACAGGTTTATCAATTTTTAACCTACCCTGGGTGTAGTAATATTTAATACCATGCACTAAATGTTAACCAACATTTAAGAGCAATGAAATGCGCCAAAAGATACTTTAGGGTTTAGAGATGCAGAGCTGACCAAGGAAGGTAATCGCCTCCGCAGGAGACACACATCAGGAGGAGATGAATAAGGCGGGAGAGCTTTGTGTTTAACTCTTCCCAATAACCATGCCACACTGAAGATCTGAAGAGACAATTAAAGGAAAGTGAAGTAGGCTTTCCAAAGAATTCTTGCTGTGAGACAGTGCTGGAACAAATCCGCCTTCTCCCACTGGGACAAATTGGTTGGATGGCAGAACAACTGTCAGGCAATATAGCCTGAACATGCCAGTAACACTGGCTCAGAGGAAGAGAACAAAGAGCCTTTGCACTTTCTCCTCCCCGGTTTGTAGGGAGACTTTCCTTTTATTAGAGACTGTGATGGTCTCTCAGCCCAGCTGGAGTGGTAAGTCTTGGCAACCCACGCACCAGCTGGGCACATACAGCTGGCTCAAACGCTTCAGACGAAGAACAAGGACAGGGTCTAGTTACGCAGCAGAAGAAGCAACGACACATGGAATCTGTTCCGATCATGACAATTCCTATGTTTGCGAGACAAGGGGGAGGGAGCGAGGTAATATCTTTTATTGGGCCAACTTCTATCAGGAAGAGAGACAAGCTTTCAGGTCTGGGAAATGTACTTGGAATTTCACAGCTAAATACAGGGTGGAACAGGTTGTTTAGCATAAGCAGTTAACACATATTTCAAGGGACCATTCAAGGTGAAATGGCCCTTAACACCCCTCCCATCATACAGAGGGAGAGGGGGAAGGAAAAAATTCATAACTTCACTAGATACCAAAATCATGGATTGAATAAACATTGGATTTATGGCTTATTAGAACAATTTATAACACACTAAACCCCTCTGCCCCACTATGACTGGAAAGGTATTAAATAGGTCATTTCGTCTTGAATGGTCCCTTGAAATATGTGTTCACTATTTATGCTAAACAATCTGTTGCACCTTGTATTTAACTGTGACACTGGTACATTTCCCAGACCTGAAGAAGAGCTCTGTGTAAGATCAGAATCTTGTCTCTCTCTCTCTCTTTCCAACAAAAGATGGTCCAATAAAAGGTATTACCTTGTCTCTCTTATATCTGGGGACCAACCTAGCTACAACACTGTATATACCCGAATAACTGTCGGAGAACACTTCAATCTCTCTGGTCACGCAATCACAGACATGAAGGTCGCTATCTTAAAACAAAAAAACTTCAAATCCAGACTCCAGCGAGAAACTGCTGAATTGGAATTCATTTGCAAATTGGATACTATTAATTTAGGCTTAAATAGAGACTGGGAGTGGCTAAGTCATTATGCAAGGTAGCCTATTTCCTCTTGTTTTTTCCTACCCCCCCCCCCCAGATGTTCTGGTTTAACTTGGATTTAAACTTGGAGAGTGGTCAGTTTGGATGAGCTATTACCAGCAGGAGAGTGAGTTTGTGTGTGTATGGGGGTGGGTTTTTGGAGGGGGGTGAGGGAGTGAGAGAACCTGGATTTGTGCAGGAAATGGCCCAACTTGATTATTATGCACATTGTGTAAAGAGTTGTCACTTTGGATGGGCTATCACCAGCAGGAGAGTGAATTTGTGTGGGGGGGTGGAGGGTGAGAAAACCTGGATTTGTGCTGGAAATGGCCTAACCTGATGATCACTTTAGATAAGCTATTACCAGCAGGACAGTGGGGTGGGAGGAGGTATTGTTTCATATTCTCTGTGTATATATAAAGTCTGCTGCAGTTTCCACAGTATGCATCCGATGAAGTGAGCTGTAGCTCACGAAAGCTCATGCTCAAATAAATTGGTTAGTCTCTAAGGTGCCACAAGTACTCCTTTTCTTTTTGTGAATACAGACTAACACGGCTGTTACTCTGAAACCTGTAATACTTTAACTGTATCACTGAATTTATTAATCTGAATTTGGGATACTGTAGATTATGTACATCTCTACCCCGATATAACGCTGTCCTCGGGAGCCAAAAAATCTTACCGCGTTATAGGTGAAACCGCGTTATATAGAACTTGCTTTGATCCACCGGAGCGCGCAGCCCCGCCCCACCAAAGTGCTGCTTTACCACGTTATATACAAATTCGTGTTAATCGGGTCATGTTATATTGGGGTAGAGGTGTACTATATGTATCTTATGTAGATGGGACGTATGTAAGATACTATACATACATATACATACGTATGGGATACTGTAGATTATGTACTATATGTATCTTATGATTTATATGTATCTTATGACATATCTTCTGATTATGTACTATATGTATCTTATGACTTTCAAACCAAGTCTGAAAGTTTGTACTTTTGGATCATTTAAGCATTATATCCAGACGTCCAGACACTCTTTTCTTAACCTATGTATTATATAATTTTAACGTTAGCTTTAATCAAAATTTTAATTCCTATGTTTGTCAGATTCACTTGAAGTAGAGGCAGGAGAAACTTAACCAGATGAATTTCGCTTGCTGCTAAAAGACTCCGAGAGATATGTCTTTCTAAAGCGACTAGTTTAAGCTATCTCAGCAATGTGTGAAGATTGGATTGGTGGAGATGGAAAACAACAGAGGAAAAGTAAGAATTTAATAACACATTTCCTGTTAGTGAGCATTCCCCTCCTTACTGAATGCAGGGCAGAACTATTCAAGAGTTAGGAGTGATGTTTGTTAGGCAACATTATGGTACATTTTCAGTTTAGACTCTAAACTACTCTTGCATGAGTGTGTAAATTGGCAGGCATAAATACCTACAACCACACATTACAAATGCAGACACCTGTGTTGGCTATATAAAAAGCCCTAACAGCTGAATATGCACTTTAGCCTGAACACACACCTGTGAAGTTAACATTTCGCCTGCAAATCCAACGAGACCAGTTTCTCCACCAGTGGGTTGCGATGCACAGGGTGACTCCTGAAAGGAAATCAGGGGAGCTGCGAGACACTGAAAATTGTCTTACAAGCTAAAGCCAAGAAAATCTGGCTCCTGCACTCCCTGTACATCCTCACCTCACCTGCAGGGTCAATTACTCTCTTCAACCTCTGAAAACACAGCCACAGATAAATTATAAAAAATGAGGAGTACTTGTGGCACCTTAGAGACTAACAAATTTATTTGGGCATAAGCTTTCGTGGGCTAAACCCACTTCATCGGATGCATGCAGGGGAAAATACAGTAGGAAGATATATATACACAGAGAACATGAAAAAATGGGTGTTGTGAGACTAATCAATAAAGGTGGGCTATAAACACATAAACACCACCGTATACCGGGAACCTACTGACCACTATACTTACCGACATGCCTCCAGCTTCCATCCAGAACACACCACACAATCCGTTGTCTACAGCCAAGCTCTAAGACACAACCACATTTGCTCCAATCCCTCAGACAGAGACAAACACCTACAAGATCTCTAGATAAATTATAGAGGCTGAGCATTATCCATACATTTTTTCCTCTTGCTTTATATAGTAAATGTAAGGGGATCATATAAAATGTTGACCTCAAATACAGGGGTGCTAGCCTGAAAAGGTTGAGAAACACTGATAAAGACTCAATGAAGTGTTCTCATCGATACTTTTATATCAATACCCTATAAAATTAATCGCATTGTGTGCTCTATTATGGTAATTCGGTGAGTTCAGTGGGTGCCAACTGTAACATTGGCAAGCACGGATGCTATTTAAAGTGTGCACACAAATGTTAGATAACATTGTTACAGCTTATGCAACAACCAACAGTGTTTGTAACTACAAAATGTGACTGCAAGTATGAGCTTATGCAAAAGGGAAGCTGGTCTTTTTAACACTGTTGTCAATGCTCAGGATTTCATCACAAGACTCACAATATTTAGTGTTTTCCTTCAAACACCCAGCACCTACAATCATGGGATTATGTGAGAAGCTCAGCTTTCATTATTTATTTATTTTTAACTAAGTACATTTTTAGTCCTCATGGTTGCAGAAAAAAAATCTTGAAAACATGAACCCAAAAGCCAGGAGGCAAATAAAAAGAACCACAAATTGGTTAATTTTTAATCTCCTGATTCTTTGGGCCCTGACTTTGAATGCCGGAGGCTGGCAGTACCGTCCTATTGTGTATTAAACAGTTCAATGACCAACAGCTACAGTGGCAGAAGAAATGGGCTACAGACTAGATATTTGGCCCTTTACATGGCGCTACTTAAATTATGGATTGAGTGGTGAATGAGTCACAGTTAACAGGCATGTAAGTGAGTAAGTGACCATGTTTCTGTACACGGACCTACGAAAGAAATTCCAGGGTGGGTCAGGTGAGGGAGGGAAAGGATGGAGCCTGTGAAAAACCCAGAAGGGGTTAGAGGGAGAGGGTCTGGGGACAGAGTGCTTGGGTGGTAGGAAAAGTTGGGAACCAATGAGAGAAGGTAGTTGGGGGAGAAATCAATAAGAAATTTAGTAGCCTGACCAGGCCTTGGCTAGTGTGACGTTATTGTCATGAACTGTGACCATATAGATCATTGTTGCAACTAAGGTCCTATAGTTGCACCAAATCTTGTAGAAAAGAGGTTAAGTAAGGTGTCTATAAATAGGTTGTAATTTTCTGGTTATGATTTTGCTGTCTGAATGCGTGTATCATTTTTGTATTTGAAGTTATAAATACTGGATATGTACTTGTATCTCAATGTGTTTGATTCTAAGTAGCACCAGTGAAGCATTTGGTCAGCTTCACTTGGTGCCCAATCAAGAAACACTTAACTGACAATGAACCTTGGGAGACTCCAATCCACATATGAGGAGCCTTCCTGGGAACGTTCAAGGTAGCATGTAAGCAATGGCTGGCGCCTGCAAACTCAGTCATGCATGGACATGTGACTTGCCGATGTGACTCCAAACTCCATCTTTCTGCTGTAATTTTCCACAGTAAGAACAAAGGGGTCCTTCCACATGGCAGAGGATATAAAAGTCCCTGGAAACCCCTCCATTTTGTCTTCATTCTTGCTTATTATCTCTGGAGGAACTTTGCTACAAACTGAAGCTCTGAACAATGGACTGAATGACCCATCCCAGCTATGGATGTATTCCAGAGACTTGACCTAATCCAACAGTTTATTCCACCACTGCTACAAGCCCAAATCAAGAACTTTGCCATCACTGTATGTAATTAATTCAATTTAACCAATTTTAATTCTCATCTATATTTCTTTATTTTTATGAATAAACCTTTAGATTTTAAATTCTAAAGGATTGGCAACAGCGTGATTTGTGGGTAAGATCTGACTTGTATATTGACCTGGGTCTGGGGCTTGATCCTTTGGGATCGGAAGAACCTTTTTTCTTTTACTGCGGTATTGGTTTTCATAACTATTCATCCCCATAAGGAGCAGTGCTGGTGGTGACAGTGGGAAACTGGAGTGTCTGAGGGAATTGCTTGTACAACTTGTGGTTAGCCAGTGGGGTAAAACCGAAGTCCTCTCTGGCTGGCTGGTTTGGTGTGCCTTAGTAGTGGAGGAACCCCAGCCTTGGGCTGTGACTGCCCTGCTCTAAGCAATTTGTCCTGAATTGATACTCTCAGTAGTGTCCCGCCAGAGGCCACTTTGTTACAGCTAGATCTTGTAATAAGATAGGCCTGGTAGATTCCGGGCTTTAAGTGGGCAGGTTAAGCCCACAACACATAGGTTGCTTTGGATTCAAGCATCAGAATAGGGGGAAAAGGCCAGTGATAACTTGATGCAGCTGTTTCCTTCCCCACTTTTGCTGCTGCCAGAGCGTATTGCCTTCCAGAAAGTATCCAGCTTAAAGCTACAAGGCTTAATAAAGTTGTGGCCAAAATCTAAATATATGTTTCCATCCCAGTGGCTTCACAGAATCATAGAATCATAGAATATCAGGGTTGGAAGGGACCTCAGGAGGTCCTCTAGTCCAACCCCCTGCTCAAAAGCAGGACCCATCCCCAATTAAATCATCCCAGCCAGGGCTTTGTCAAGCCTGACCTTAAAAACTTCTAAGGAAGGAGATTCCACCACCTCCCTAGGTAACGCATTCCAGTGTTTCACCACCCTCCTAGTGAAAAAGTTTTTCCTAATATCCAACCTAAACCTCCCCCACTGCAACTTGAGACCATTACTCCTTGTCCTGCCCTCTTCCACCACTGAGAACAGTCTAGAACCATCCTCTTTGAACCACCTCTCAGGTAGTTGAAAGCAGCTATCAAATCCCCCCTCATTCTTCTCTTCCGCAGACTAAACAATCCCAGTTCCCTCAGCCTCTCCTCATAACAGCAAGCATGGATTCACCAAGGGAAGATCATGCCTGACTAATCTAATCGCCTTTTATGATGAGATTACTGGTTCTGTGGATGAAGGGAAAGCAGTGGATGTATTGGAGAGAGTCCAGCGAAGGGCAACAAAAATGATTAGGAGTCTAGAACACATGACTTATGAGGAGAGGCTGAGGGAGCTGGGATTGTTTAGCCTGCAGAAGAGAAGAATGAGGGGGGATTTGATAGCTGCTTTCAACTACCTGAGAGGGGGTTCCAAAGAGGATGGCTCTAGACTGTTCTCAATGGTAGCAGATGACAGAACAAGGAGTAATGGTCTCAAGTTGCAGTGGGGGAGGTTTAGATTGGATATTAGGAAAAACTTTTTCACTAAGAGGGTGGTGAAACACTGGAATGCGTTACCTAGGGAGGTGGTAGAATCTCCTTCCTTAGAGGTTTTTAAGGTCAGGCTTGACAAAGCCCTGGCTGGGATGATTTAACTGGGAATTGGTCCTGCTTCGAGCAGGGGGTTGGACTAGATGACCTTCAGGGGTCCCCTCCAACCCTGATATTGTATGATTCTATGATTCTAAGTCATGTGTTCCAGACCCCGAATCATTTTTGTTGCCCTTCGCTGGACTCTTTCCAATTTATCCACATCCTTCTTGTAGTGTGGGGCCCAAAACTGGACACAGTACTCCAGATGAGGCCTCACCAATGTCGAATAGAGGGGAACGATCACGTCCCTCGATCTGCTCGCTATGCCCCTACTTATACATCCCAAAATGCCATTGGCCTTCTTGGCAACAAGGGCACACTGCTGACTCATATCCAGCTTCTTGTCCACTGTCACCCCTAGGTCCTTTTCCGCAGAACTGCTGCCTAGCCATTCGGTCCCTAGTATGTACTGTGCATTGGGTTCTTCCGTCCTAAGTGCAGGACCCTGCACTTATCCTTATTGAACCTCATCAGATTTCTTTTGGCCCAATCCTCCAATTTGTCTAGGTCCCTCTGTATCCTATCCCTGCCCTCCAGTGTATCTACCACTCCTCCCAGTTTAGTATCATCCGCAAATTTGCTGAGAGTGCAATCCACACCATCCTCCAGATCCTTTATGAAGATATTGAACAAAACCGGCCCCAGGACCGACCCCTGGGGCACTCTACTTGACACCGGCTGCCAACTAGACATGGAGCCATTGATCACTACCCGTTGAGCCCGACAATCTAGCCAACTTTCTACCCACCTTATAGTGCATTCATCCAGTCCATACTTCTTTAACTTCCTGGCAAGAATACTGTAGGAGACAGTGTCAAAAGCTTTGCTAAAGTCAAGATACAATACATAGACTGCTTTCCCTTCATCCACAGAACCAGTAATCTCATCAAAGAAGGCGATTAGATTAGTCAGGCATGACCTTCCCTTGGTGAATCCATGCTGACTGTTCCTGATCACTTTCCTCTCACGTAAGTGCTTCAGGATTGATTCTTTGAGGATCTGCTCCATGATTTTTCCGGGGACTGAAGTGAGGCTGACTGGCCTGTAGTTCCCAGGATCCTCCTTCTTCCCTTTTTTAAAGATTAGTACTACATTAGCCTTTTTCCAGTCATCCGGGACTTCCCCCGTTCGCCACGAGTTTTCAAAGATAATGGCCAATGGCTCTGCAATCACAGCCGCCAATTCCTTTAGCACTCTCGGATGCAACTCGTCCGGCCCCATGGACTTGTGCACGTCCAGCTTTTCTAAATAGTCCCTAACCACCTCTTTCTCCACAGAGGGGTGGCCATCTATTCCCCATGTTGTGATGCCCAGCGCAGCAGCCTGGGAGCTGACCTTGTTAGTGAAGACAGAGGCAAAAAAAGCATTGAGTACATTAGCTTTTTCCACATCCTCTGTCACTAGGTTGCCTCCCTCATTCATTAAGGGGCCCACACTTTCCTTGGCTTTCTTCTTGTTGCCAACATACCTGAAGAAACCCTTCTCTGTCGTTCATAACACTGCTTGCCTTTATAAAGTACTCCGAGATCCATGGATGACAAGTGGTCATTTCTCTCTCTCTCTCTCTTTCTCACACACACGTATTTCCACATAAAAATGTGTAGCAAAGTCAGGGTTAAGGATAGAGGCATCTTCTCCTAGCCTGGTTTTCCTGCTACTTATGCTCCTAACCCCTGGGCACAACACTCTCACAGTGGGGACAACAGTAAGAAAGGCAGAAAACCTGTATTAGCTGAACCCAACCCCCAAACATTACTTTGTGCTGGCACATGGGGTCAGATAATTGTATGTCTGTCTATGGGGTCATGGAACTGGATTTATCTGAATACACAGGGATTCAGATTTATGGCTGTACAGTCTGTTCACCGAAATTGCTGCTTTGAGTCTGGGTTTTACTAGCATTTGTCACCTTAAACAAAACCTTTAACACTGTCTGAATGTATCTGGATGTGTGCAGGAATGTAATGAAGCTCTGCTTCCCAAAAAGTCTATTCCTGAATAGCCCAGCTGAGAATTTATTTGAATTTATAGGCAGCAGCCAAGTCATATATTACTTTCTTAAATGTCTTACATAAGCAAAAATGCACAGCTGGGCTATGGAAAGGTCAACTTACCGATACACCACTCTTCATAAAAGCATACATTTTAGAATGGAACTTTTCAAATGAGGAGTCTTGGTAAATAAACTTCACATTTTAAGTGATAAAAGAAGACAATCAAAGCCTATCTAATGAATTTCCTGAGCATATAGTACTTTTAGTAAAGCTCTGCTTTGAATAGCCTTTGTACTTCTGCTGTATATCCTGCTATCCATTATGGACCTGCCATTAAAAGGAACTGGACTGAACTTCCTGGGCATGAATTTCCGCCAATAATGTACCACGGTAATCCTCTACTAAAGTGAAATAAAATATTCTAAATTCTCCAGATCTAGGGCTCTTTCCTGTGTTAAAACGCATGGGCATATGTTGCTGCTTAATTTACAAAATTAGCTACAGTACAATGCTAGTCAACACTGTATCTAATTTTATGAAGCACCCGGTGATTCACGTTTATGTATCCGAAGGCAAAATGAAGCCACTGGACGTGCTCTACATTTAACGGCTGCAAGAAGAACGTGCTCAATATACAATACATGGAGAAATTTCCAAGTTCAAACTTCCTTGCAGAAAAATAGAAGATTTCATAGTGGGTACAGGGAAACAAATGGGGCATTTGATTTTGCCAAACTTGCATAGATCAGCTGTCACTACATAACATTTTCTAGTGCTAAAGCTTTCTGTAACTACAGAAATATTCTTTTTCCCAAAATACACTAGTTCTAATAACCCAGATAACAGCTTTTAAATTTTTAACACACACAGATAGAAGCGTATTCCAATTAGGGCTTCTTCACCTGTACAACACCATGTTCCTAGGGCATTAATATGCACTTCATCAACAGTTGTTGATAATGATGTGTCACCTATCAAGATAACAGTCTGGATGTAATAACATCTGTTACATTCCTGTGTTAGGAAACTGGGAACATAGTTTCTGAACACATCAAATTTGACTTTTAATTACCCTATTACACCTTCTGTTCATATATTCACCAGCATTAACCCATAAGGTCATTTCAAGTATTAAGAACAATAAAATTCATTCCTATAAAGTTAAATGTCTCCATGTGAGTGAAACACAGAAAGGATTTTTCATGTAAAGTCATATCTCACTTGCAATTAATATTCTCTTTCATAATTTTGGAGTCCAGTTGTAATGAATTGTCCTGGTGCAGCTTTATATTAGAAAGAAATCATATACACTACCTCAGGTCAAACAGTTAAATATAATTGGACTAAGAGTACTAAATTTTAATTGCCATAATTTAAATACTAGCACACTCCAGTAATTTAAATAACGTAGGTTACCTTTTTATATTTTATTATTTAATTAAACAAGACATCTTTTGGCAACATATTAACTAGGCACATAACTAAACCAGTGGTACATGTATCAGGAAGAGCTGTACTTTATATAATTACTTTTAGCCAGTTATCATCCATTGTTTTTTACCAGGATTGATCTTTCTGTTCATAACTGCAGTATGCCCATTCTAATTTAAAAGAATCAGCTAGTTATCCTACTGAACGTTTTCCTCACTTTCCCCATCTGCTCTCACAAAGGAATACTTCACCGATATCACAGGAAAATAACATCTTATTTAAATGAAGTTAAAGTTACAAATGCAAGGTGGTGTTCCAACAATCTTGAGATTTCATAGGAGTCAGCTGTTGAAAAGATCTACTAGGTTATTTGCTTCATGTTCCTGCCAATGCAGGATTATTCCTTATAGTATATTTTCAAGTGCTCTATTCAACCTTGTTTTAAAACCTCACAAAAGATTTGACTTCTACCACCATCACACATTTATTGACCTGTGGTTACCTCTTCCCCATCATTAAAGTTGAGAACATGTAAGTCAGGGTGTTAAGGGTTACCAGTGCAACAACATACTTTTCACTGATGAGCCATATGCAATATTATCTTTGAAACAGGTACCAGTAAACGCAAAAGGCCAAACTCTGCAGCTTTTAATCAAGAAAAACTCTCATTACTCAGTGAAGAAGCACAAGACAGCTGATTTAGCACAAAGCATGAACATGGATAATATGGGCTTATGGGATAAAAAGTTTTTAGCACGACATCTGTAAAGAAATATTTAAATGACAATAATAAATAAGACACAAATATAGCATTTTCTGTTTCCAAAGTGCCATGCACTCACTAATCACTCAGCATTGCCAATAGCAGGCAAACATTATCTCCATTCTATATGCTAGAAAACAACCGCCACAGCAAGATGAAATCTATCCATCTTAATACGTACAGGGCCTTTGCCACCCTACAATCTGAGCACCTCACCATTTTTAGTGTATTTTATCTTCACAGAATCTCTGCAAGGCAGGGTAATGTTATTATCCTCATTTTATAGATGTGGAACTGACACACAGAGAGGCTACATAACTTGCATAGGTCACATAGGATGTGTGGTAGAACTGAGAATTGAACCCAGGTCTTCAGAGTCCCAGGCTACTGGCCTAACCCTTGGATCTTCTCTTCCATCACCAACTTGGCCAAGGTCACACACGGAGCAGAATTCATGAGTTTAAATCCACTGCAGCGAGCTCATCATTTGAAATAGAAAGTAAAAACATCTACAGTGCTTTTTACTTGCCTCACACTTAAAAACAAAGTGTTTGCAATAACATCAATACTAATCTTTTCTTCATGCACAGACAATAGCAACTCTTATCTATGAGGGCGTCTCATTGTCTGACTGTGTACTAGACTGTGATTTCTAAAACTTTTTCGAGGCCTCTCACTTTACTTTGCTTAGTTTGAAAGTGAGGGAGAAAGAGCCATTTTATAGAACCTACTCCCAGGTGATTTACTAGAAAAACCATTTCACGGCTAACAAGTGCAAATGCACAATGCTCAGTGAAAACAGTCATCACCCACTGCTGAAGACGCTGCCACCCTGCAGGGCTCTGTAATGCCCATTACAATGCAACAGCTCTGCCATGGGTAATGTAACAAAGGAAACTTCATTTACACAGCCTTAGAGGTCCGAAGTATGAAATCGCTTGAAATATGTTCAAACAAGCTTCTACGAACACTACATGAACAACTGGGAAAGCCGTAATTGTTGGAGACTTAACTTTAGTCCTCTAAAAACTCTCACATAGCAGAGACTAACTTTTCCATGACAGCACATTACCATTAATTTCTACCAACACAACACAATGCAATTTGTTAAATTAACAGAGCTGGGTTCGATCTGGCTTAAAATTTACATTTTATAAAAATAACCATTTCACCTAACCTAAGGTGTGAAAGACCCAACAGAAATGCTGCTGTGAAATTCTAGTTTTGCCAATCCCAAGCATTCAAAATGAATGAGTCAGGCCTCTGAAAATAATGAGATTGCTTTGAAAATCATGAGTTTCTTTTAAAAATAAAAACAACAAACTTTGGGTTCTTTCTGTTTGTCTGTGGTTCTTAAGCCCTTAGTGTGGAACTGTGTCATGCTTCCCAGCTCATCTCCACAAATACTAGGGCTAGAAAATTCCTTTTCCTTTTAAATGAAAAATAAGATCCCCATGTATTCACTTGGCTCCTGTCGCTGGCCCTTTAAGGATAACAACAACGATTGTGAGACTCGTGAAGAAATAGTGAGAGTTGTTTCACAGTAGGGCTCCATGTATGTGCAAGGGTTGGGCTACACTATTTTGTTTGCAGGATCAGTGTCTGTGGAACAAAGTGGAATGGACTAACCTACCATCCATTGTCCAAGAATGCAAATGCATAAAGAGTAAAAGTAAATTATTTTTAAAACCCACAAATGTTTAGTTTTAATAATCTAAGGTATTTTCAATAACATAGGTCAATAAATTTGTTTTGATTTTTTTTTAAACAAAGTATGTTCTTAAGCAGTACTGGATTGAACTCAATAATATTTTATAAAGTTATTCTCTAAAATTCAAAATTTTTGTTGTTGAAAATAAAATGATAAAATAGCCTCTAAAAACACAGAGCAATGAGGAGGTCTATGATTTGTACTGTAGCTTCTCTGTTAATTTCTTTACAGACTCCAATTCCTGAATAAATCTCAAACATATGTAATACCTTTTGGAGTTAAATGGTGTATGGACAATACAGTTCACATTATCCAGTGAAATCTGCAATAGATACATTCTTCCAGCTCACAATATAGTTAAACTTGCGCTCCCACTAATTTAGCCAAGGGCAGGCTTGCATTGATCCAATTTGTCAAGCAATTCCATGCCATTTTGGCTAAAGCACTTTAGAACTCAGTTTAAAAAAAAAAAGTTAAAGATTAAAAGAAAAGAGTGAGTTGACTTCCAAATGCATAATTCCAACAAAGAAATTAGAAAATCAGAACCATTTTTCATCTTTTATTGGCAGGGTACACATAACTCTTCATTATTTACTTGATCCCCATGAACTGCATGCATGGATTGACTACAACCTTGATCAAACCTTCACTTGTTTAAAAAGACCAGGCCATTCATACATCAAGTTTCCAGTAATGGGTGGTGGCAGGGGGCAGGTGGAGAGGTGTTTAAGCTAAAAAAACCCAAAATCATATTTTCACACCTTTGGCCATCTCTAAAGCATGGAGGTATACAGCCAAATCCCGCCCTCCACGGTCAACTTCCACTCTCACTGGAGATGAAAGGATGGTCTAAGCAGCTCCAGTTGCATTAATTACTTGAGGGCCAGACTTGGGCTGAAATCTCAAACTGAACTGACACGGCTGAGGTCAAAATTTAGCCATTAGCTCTGGAATGCCAGGGGTTTTATAACTCAGGACTGAAGTGTATTAGCAGAACTATGGGCCATGCTCTTACAAAACAGAGTATTGACCTTCTTCTGGGCCGGTGATAGAATATCATAGAATCATAGAATATCAGGGTTGGAAGGGACCTCAGGAAGTCATCTAGTCCAACCCCTTGCTCAAAGCAGGACCAATCCCCAATTTTTGCCCCAGATCCCTAAATGGCCCCCTCAAGGATTGAACTCACAACTCTGGGTTTAGCAGGCCAAAGCTCAAACCACTGAGCTATCCCTCCCCCTTGTTTGTGAGAATAGTTATACCTATCTCCCAGAAGAATAGGATCAGCTGTATTGAATCTCAGCTCACCTGCATTTTTACATAATGTAAAAAAGCATTTGTATTCTGTATGAACACTACAACTTCATGTGTTGTGTTCATGTGATGTGATGGAGAGACTGCCAAGACTCATCAAGCCCTCGGATCGCTACCCCTTCCTGCTTCTCCACGTGGGCACCAATGATACTGCCAAGAATTACCTTGAGCGGATCACTGCGGACTATGTGGCTCTGGGAAGAAGGATAAAGGAGTTTGAGGTGCAAGTGGTGTTCTCGTCCATCCTCCCCGTGGAAGGAAAAGGCCTGGGTAGGGACCGTCGAATCTTGGAAGTCAATGAATGGCTACGCAGGTGGTGTCGGAGAGAAGGCTTTGGATTCTTTGACCATGGGATGGTGTTCCATGAAGGAGGAGTGCTGGGTAGAGACGGGCTCCATCTTACGAAGAGAGGGAAGAGCATCTTTGCCAGCAGGCTGGCTAACCTAGTGAGGAGGGCTTTAAACTAGGTTCACCAGGGGAAGGAGACCAAAGCCCTGAGGTAAGTGGGAAAGCAGGATACCGGGAGGAAGCACAGGCAGGAACGTCTGTGAGGGGAGGGCTCCTGCCTCATACTGAGAATGAGGGGCGATCAGCAGGTTATCTCAAGTGCTTATATACGAATGCACAAAGCCTTGGAAACAAGCAGGGAGAACTGGAGGTCCTGGTGATGGAATTATGATGTGATTGGAATAACAGAGACTTGGTGGGATAACTCACATGACTGGAGTACTGTCATGGATGGATATAAGCTGTTCAGGAAGGACAGGCAGGGCAGAAAAGGTGGGGGAGTAGCACTGTATGTAAGGGAGCAGTATGACTGCTCAGAGCTCCGGTACGAAACTGCAGAAAAACCTGAGTGTCTCTGGATTAAGTTTAGAAGTGTGAGCAACAAGAGTGATGTAGTGGTGGGAGTCTACCATAGACCACCGGACCAGGGGGATGAGGTGGATGAGGCTTTCTTCCGGCAGCTCGCAGAAGCTAGTAGATCGCACGCCCTGGTTCTCATGGGTGACTTTTATTTTCCTGATATCTGCTGGGAGAGCAATACAGCGGTGCATAGACAATCCAGGAAGTTTTTGGAAAGCGTAGGGGACAATTTCCTGGTGCAAGTGCTAGAGGAGCCAACTGTGGGGGGGGAAAGCTTTTCTAGACCTGCTGCTCACAAACCAGGAAGAATTAGTGGGGGAAGCAAAAGTGGATGGGAATCTGGGAGGCAGTGACCATGAGTTGGTTGAGTTCAGGATCCTGACACAGGGAAGAAAGGTAAGCAGCAAGATACGGACCCTGGACTTCAGGAAAGCAGACTTCGACTCCCTCAAGGAACAGATGGGTAGGATCCCCTAGGGGACTAACATGAAGGGGAAAGGAGTCCAGGAGAGCTGGCTGTATTTCAAGGAATCCCTGTTGAGGTTACAGGGACAAACCATCCCGATAAGTCGAAAGAATAGTAAATATGGCAGGCGACCAGCTTGGCTTAATGGTGAAATCCTAGCGGATCTTAAACATAAAAAAGAAGCTTACAAGAAGTGGAAGATTGGACATATGACCAGGGAAGAGTATAAAAATATTGCTCGGGCATGTAGGAATGAAATCAGGAGGGCCAAATCGCACCTGGAGCTGCAGCTAGCAAGAGATGTCAAGAGTAACAAGAACGGTTTCTTCAGGTATGTTGGCAACAAGAAGAAAGCCAAGGAAAGTGTGGGCCCCTTAAAGAATGAGGGAGGCAACCTAGTGACAGAGGATGTGGAAAAAGCTAATGTACTCAATGCTTTTTTGCCTCTGTCTTCACTAACAAGGTCAGCTCCCAGGCTGCTGCGCTGGGCATCACAACATGGGGAGTAGATGGCCAGCCCTCTGTGGAGAAAGAGGTGGTTAGGGACTATTTAGAAAAGCTGGACGTGCACAAGTCCATGGGGCCGGACGAGTTGCATCCGAGAGTGCTAAAGGAATTGGCGGCTGTGATTGCAGAGCCATTGGCCATTATCTTTGAAAACTCGTGGCGAACGGGGGAAGTCCCGGATGACTGGAAAAAGGCTAATGTAGTGCCAATCTTTAAAAAAGGGAAGAAGGAGGATCCTGGGAACTACAGGCCAGTCAGCCTCACCTCAGTCCCCGGAAAAATCATGGAGCAGGTCCTCAAAGAATCAATCCTGAAGCACTTACATGAGAGGAAAGTGATCAGGAACAGTCAGCATGGATTCATCAAGGGAAGGTCATGCCTGACTAATCTAAACGCCTTCTATGATGAGATTACTGATTCTGTGGATGAAGAGAAAGCAGTGGATGTATTGTTTCCTGACTTTAGCAAAGCTTTTAACACGGTCTCCCACAGTATTCTTGCCAGGAAGTTAAAGAAGTATGGGCTGGATGAATGCACTATAAGGTGGGTAGAAAGTTGGCTAGATTGTCGGGCTCAACGGGTAGTGATCAATGGCTCCATGTCTAGTTGGCAGCCGGTGTCAAGTAGAGTGCCCCAGGGGTCGGTCCTGGGGCCGGTTTTGTTCAATATCTTCATAAAGGATTTGGAGGATGGTGTGGATTGCACTCTCAGCAAATTTGCGGATGATACTAAACTGGGAGGAGTGGTAGATACGCTGGAGGGCAGGGATAGGATACAGAGAGATCTAGACAAATTGGAGGATTGGGCCAAAAGAAATCTGATGAGGTTCAATAAGGATAAGTGCAGGGTCCTGCACTTAGGATGGAAGAACCCAATGCACAGCTACAGACTAGGGACCGAATGGCTAGGCAGCAGTTCTGCGGAAAAGGACCTAGGGGTGACAGTGGACAAGAAGCTGGATATGAGTCAGCAGTGTGCCCTTGTTGCCAAGAAGGCCAATGGCATTTTGGATGTATAAGTAGGGACATTGCCAGCAGATCGAGGGACGTGATCGTCCCCTCTATTCGACATTGGTGAGGCCTCATCTGGAGTACTGTGTCCAGTTTTGGGCCCCACACTACAAGAAGGATGTGGAGAAATTGGAGAGAGTCCAGCAAAGGGCAACAAAAATGATTAGGGGTCTGGAACACATGACTTATGAGGAGAGGCTGAGGGAACTGGGATTGTTTAGTCTGCGGAAGAGAAGAATTGAGGGGGGATTTGATAGCTGCTTTCAACTATCTGAGAGGTGGTTCCAGAGAGGATGGTTCTAGACTGTTCTCAGTGGTAGAAGAGGACAGGACAAGGAGTAATGGTCTCAAGTTGCAGTGGGTGAGGTTTAGGTTGGATATTAGGAAAAACTTTTTCACTAGGAGGGTGGTGAAACACTGGAATGCGTTACCTAGGGAGGTGGTAGAATCTCCTTCCTTAGAGGTTTTTAAGGTCAGGCTTGACAAAGCCCTGGCTGGGATGATTTAATTGGGGATTGGTCCTGCTTTGAGCAGGGAGTTGGACTAGATGACCTCCTGAGGTCCCTTCCAACCCTGATATTCTATGATTCTATGAATTTACACGTTGAATTTTCACACGTTTGGATTGGCCACAGGCAGATCTTCCACATCTAACCCTCCAAAAATACAGTTTAACTCATAGATATGCCCATGCTCTATATAAGGAATGACAACTGTATAACAGATACAATCTCTCACCTGGCTGTGCAATTATTTTCTTGCATGCTCACAACTGGAGCAACATTCTGCCCATGAAGGCCGAGGTTGTGAACAATAGTGAGCAACTATGAACATGAATAGTCCCACTAAAGTCAGTAAGTCTACTCACATGAGTAAATGCTCACTAATACGAGTAAAAGGTTTGCAGTCTGACCCCAAATCATTTCTGCCATATTTTCTATGCTCCCTATCCCTGCCAAAAATACCCTTCAAAACCCCACACAGCATGTCAATCAAGAGAGGAAGGGGAAAATATAGCAAAGTGGCATAGCACTACTGTACCCTCTGAAATTTGGGGCCCAGGGCGAACATCCTGCTCCCCTGTCCCTAGGTCCAGCCCTGGACAGGACTACTTCTAACATCCCAAACCTCTGAGCAACTTTCAAATATCCATTAAGAAAATATTTAAACACCAAGTAACACAGAAATAGGTTTTCTTCTCTCCCCCTCAAATGAGAAGCTTCCCTCCCAAGATTTATACTTGGTCGATGTGCTCCAAGTTCAATTGAACAGACAGCCTCTGGGGATAATGGCTTCCTTCCTTCCTTCCTGCTCATTCAGCCCTTGACCTCTCCATTGAGACTGCCAGCTGTGTGGGTTGTTAGGTAGACATGTGGGCACTGCAAATTGAACAAAGAAATCTAAACTCACTTTGCAGAGAACAAAGACATAGCACCTCAAAAAGCAAAATCAATGGGAGTCCGACATCTAAATACATCTGAAGATCTGGGCCAAATAGCCACTAGCTGTCATCTTTCAGTCACTCTTAACTTGGGCTGGATTTTAGCTTGTCACCTAGAGGTGAAAGCCATCTCATTACCAGTCTCCCAAACAATCCAGATCTTTCCTTTTCCAATTTATTTCTATAGTTACAACACAGACCTTCATTTTTTCCTGCAGCCCTTCCCCCGCCACACCCCTCCTCTCCTTTTATACCCAATATGCTCCAAAGGCCAAAGATACAAAGACCTCTCTTAGATGTGGACAGTTGTAGATGCCACCCTTTCTCGAGAAGCCATTTTCTATGACAGTTTACAATTGGTCAATATTATCATGCCTTTAAAGCTGGGGTCTCTAGTTCATCATCTTTGGTTACTTGCCAAAGGCCTGGAGATTTCCCTCTAGTGGTTTCTGTGTTCCCACAGAAATAATATACTGGGAGTTTGTATTAAATTCTGAAATATTTAGCTGAAATTAGTGACTCAGACAAATCTGGAGGGTATAAATTCAGACTTGTACCTTAATATATTAAATAGCTGCCTTAGGGCCCCAATTTATTTTACAAAATTTGAGCTACTCATTTTTTGCACATTTAGAATGAAATGCTGTGATCAGATCCACACATGCTTATCTCTGAAAAAGTCTTTTGTGGGCTACATTGGGAAAGCTGCGCCAGTTTAACCTAGATCACTTTTTAACGTAAGTCCATGTCCTTGTGTGGACACTCCTACTGAAACTTAGTTTAAACTTGTTCCCAGTTGATTTAAGTGACAGAAAAATAAGTCATTCTTAACCGAAATCAGCATCCACTGGTTTGCACTAGTTTAGCTAAAAGGTTTAAATTCACATATTAAGTAAAATTGGTGCAAAATTCTTATGTAGACTTGTTTCGAGAGACCCTTAATTTTGATTTTATTGGACTCTTCTATGCACCAAATGTGCTTAAGTCTATATTTTGATCATGTCTTTCATGTTTTAAGAGGCAGAGCATGGAAAGGGAGATCTTCAGCACATACAGCTTGTGCAGTTTTTACCATGCAAAAATCCACTCACATTTTTCTTAGATGAACAAATAATTCACCCTTTGTGCAGCTGCTGTTCTAGGCCCAATGGTTCTAGGCACTGCACACATGCTTAGTAAGAGACATTCCCTGCCCAAAGAACTTGCAATCTAAATAGACAAGACAGAGGATGAAGAGGGGAAACAGGAACACAAAGAAGGAATGTGACTTGCCCAGAGTCATGCACCAGGTCACTCGCAGAGCCAGGAACAGAATCTAATTAATCCTAAAACCCAGTCTCATGCAGTATCTGCTGGCCATCCTGCCTCACAATGGAGCATCAATGGGGAGCGACCAATTCATCCAATGGTCTCTATACATACCTACTAGCTAATATAGAGATCCCAATGCAAACACTTACAACACTTAAGAATCTCATGTGGATTTTGCCACAATCTCGGGAGGAATTTGATTCCACACAAACATTTTTATGTGTTTCTACATATAAATGTGTGACAGCCACACTCTTGCTCCTGTATGTTTCAGGTTATTTTAATGGAAACTGTCCCCATCAGTTTCAGACCAGTAGTGTGAAATCTCAGAAGATAGGAAACAAGTCAGTATGAATAAAGTGAAATAATTTGGTATTGTCTTTTGAACTTTCAGCATTTAGAGATGAACAAAATGGGTACTGGTTTTCTGTATGCATTTTACACCATGGACCTGATTCTCCATGGCCTTTTATAATCATTATTCTTTATATTACAGTAGTACCTGCTTGGGACCCCAACCAAGACTGGGAACCCACTGTATTAGGCACGGTACACATACAGAGTAAGAGATCGTCCCTGCCCTGGAGTTCTACAAATCTAAACAGACAAGGATTGGGGAAAGGCAAATAACATGCAAATGTGATAGTCTGTAGACATCACACCAGTTCCACATTTTGAGGAGGTTTTCTGCACTGCCTTGCCTTTTGTATAACCATTTTATATCCATGCAGAGTGGGTACGAGTCACACTAAGTCATAATGGTACCACTTTGCATTGGTATAAATGACGCTGTCATGTCCACAAACATGATTCTCATGTAATCACCTGACTCCTGGAGGTAGGGCTTTAAGACTTGTGATGATATTGAGAGAGTGGCAACACTGGGAATACAGATCAGCAAACTACTCCCACAGCCAGATCAGTATATTGGGAATAGCTGTCTGTAATAGGAAAGAGTTTGGCAGAGGTAAAAGAGAAATAATAAGGCTCAGGAATTCCCTTTAAAAGTAGAGTTCAGAATGAGCATCTCCCTGATGCAAGAATTTCACCATGACAGATGAATCACAGTTACATTAGTAATTAGGAAGGATTCCTACTCCCATAGCTACAAGATGCCACTATTTCATTGTGATCCCTACCAATAGCAAAAAGGCAGGCACAAATAATGTCCCTATATGTTCACACCACCCCGCAGAAAAATATTCCTTTGAGGAGCTCAAAGCAACACTAATTGCACATTATTTGCGTCCTATTCAGCTTTTTAAGATTTACTAAGCAGCCCGTACATTTCTGAATGAGTTGTGCATTTCAGCTTCTAGTATCAAGTAGAAGGCTACTTTAATATCTCTTTAAACTTTAAATATTTAGTTTGGTGTTCACAATTAATGCCAGAATATTAAAAAGAACTCTGACACACCTCGTGAAAATTCTCTCACACCAAAGTCCCACTTTTAACAACACAGAGATCTCAGGAACTACTTCTCTAACCTAATGAGCCCTGGCAGCCATTCAAATTAAACACTCTATTGTGCAAGGAGCTAATTATGCTGAGATTAAACCCAGAGACTGATGGGGACATTTACTGTACTTCTGGCAATTACAACAGCCGTCCGCACTGGAGAATACAACTTGTATTTCATAATTTTGAAAGATGTCACTGATAATCCAATAAAAAATGCATACATGTCCACATGAGGTTGACTTAATTTTTAAAACATTGTGCACCTAGTTCTGTCACATTTTTATTACCAGATATTAATACTTCACATTATGTTGCCCTATTCCTACTGTATCAGAACGTTCACACTGTACTCAGCTTGTTCACGTAAAGTCATCCCCCTCACGCTTTTTGATAAGCAGTTAAATGGTAAATTATCCCTTTTTCCTCGCCACGTCTGTGTGCACAGAACGGCAGCAATGCATCTGCGCTGAGACAGCTACGCGGCTGCAGCAGCGCATCTGGTGAAGACGCTCTATGCCGCTGGTAGAAGCGCTCCTTCGGACAGAGTGCTGTGGACGGGAGCGCGTAGGTCGGTGTAACTTACGTCACTCACGGGGCGGTTTTTTCACACCCCTGAGCGACAGAAGTTAGAATCATAGAATCATAGACTATTAGGGTTGGAAGAGACCTCAGGAGGTCACCTCGTCCAATCCCCTCCTAAAAGCAGGACCAACACCCACTAAATCTTCCTACTTATGCCAACATAGGCTGTAGTGAAAACAGCCTAAGTGACGACTGTACCATTTTTGCTCATCTAACATGCTAATTAACTATTGCAGTTTTCCACGGTTAAAGCCCTTCCATTCCTCAAAGTCAGCTAGTCAGCTTACTTTTTCTGGTGCTACTGATAATCTGCAAAGCCAATGCAACCAGAGAAATGGGGCTTGATTCTTCTGTCACTTCCACGATGTAAATCAGGAGTAGCTCCACTCAAGTTTCATGGACATAAAAGGTGTGAGAAGAAAATTGCCCCCTTCCACTCTTCTAATGCTTGCTCATTAGGGGTCTGATTCTGCAAGGTGCTCATACAAGAAGCTGATCTTTTGCGACTTCCACTGGGGTCCACAGGGTGTAAAGTCATGTAGGACACACTTAGCACCTGAACTGATCAGGCCCCATGGAAGTTGAAGGTGTTCTGCATCTTACAGGATTGGGCACTTGAACAGAAGTGAAGAACACAAAATTAAGAGGGTTAATCTTGTATGGTGGCAGTGAAACTTGTCTGAAGCAGTTAGTCACTGGCAAACACTGATTGTTTAACAACGGTGGGAGATGGTCTTTATCAAATTTAACCAGAAGAGTACATCTTATATTTTTGGGATACTCTGAGGCAATCTCTTCAAATAAAGGGTTGTGTAACTAAGCTCTCATTCCCAGTGGCATAACTTGTGCAAAAATTCCACTGTACTTTTTTCCCACACTCTGTTCTCTATCACGATAGCGTTCTCTTTAAAAAGATGAAACACATACCTGTGAAAGCCACACTGACCCCAGTGGGATTGCATGGGTGTAAGTCAGTGCAGAAACTAGCTCGATATTTGCAAGCAATCATTAACTTAAGCAAGACACCACAGCGTTTTGAGGGCAAAGCAATGCTACTATTACTAAATGGAACTCAATGTGAAACAAAATTAAATCAGACATAGGTAGTTATGTGTGATTATTAATATGACATCATCAATCAACAAACTACATTTAAGTGAACTGTACTAAAGCAACCACATAATTAGCTGTTTAACTCAAATGCTTTCAGTGGGAGAAAACGGCATGAAAGCAAAGTCTTTTTATAAAAGAAGATAAACAAATTACACGGGATGTACAGGAATAGAAGTGGGAAATGTAGCAATATATTCATTTTAATCACTGTTGTAAGTTTGTAACTTCTTCTGTTCTTTAAGTTTTGTATGCCTACTGCCCAGCAGAAGGGAATAATTCAATTTACATAACCCCATCTTAAAAGGACAATTTTGAGTTCTCCCTTCAATTGAATTTCAATCCAAGTTAACATTTAGCATTTTACTTTCTCTGTATTAATTTTGTTCTTTGATAACCTTCTGAGTTTTCAAATTTCTGATAGAATGATTGCCCTACTCCACCCTGCCTCATTCAAATAAAGTAGAGTAGCATCAACATAAAGAGAAATATTGCTTTGTGTTCCACCAATCGACATACCCAATAGACCTAGAATTAGTTTGGAAATGAGTTCTAAAATTGCAAATAATGTGGGGGAGAGGATCAAGTGGGCAAACTTTCCTTTTCCTTCATAGTAAAAAAAAATTTAAAAAATCAGCATTATAAATTCTTGTGAGTTGTACCTCTAGCTACAGATTTGTAATATTGTGGCTTAATACATTTTTTAAATGGACCAAATTAAAATTTCTTAAGTGTTGTTAGATGGAAACCGCTCTCTACCTTATCAAGGGCTTTCTCAGGATCTAGACTCAAGAATTTGCTGATTATGTACCCCTCAAATGCAGTTGTTATTCTGGAAATATTGCCTAACATACTCTTCTCTCCTGCAAAGAATTTCTGACCAGAAGGTGAAAGTTTTGCCAGTCCTTTCTCAAGCCCTGAATTTGCATTTTTTGTGGAAAAATGGATTCAATAAGGAGAGAGGAATAGTATAGGCCAATCTTACAGCATCTTTGTTTGGTTTAACACAGACTGTAGCTGAACAGAACTGTTGAGAAGAGGGTTTTTTTACCCAGTTAGGTAGCTGAATGTTTTTGTAAATACAGAATTATTTTGGTCAAGAAGAATTTATAACCCTTTCATGCAATGCCATCTAATACATGGGCATTGCCTGCATGAACATGAAATACAGCTTTGGAAACCTTTGCAGATGCCCTGATAATTTCCCCCAGCTTCAGTTTCTCTTACACTTGTAAGTGTAAGTGTAAGTATAACATAAAAAAGTATTTTTCTATTTCTGACATGGATACTTGGGATTAGATAAGTATAGTTAACATGTATTAAATCTTTTATTAATATTTGTGTGGATGTCAGTAGTTTACCTGATTCATCCAATAGATCATTAATTGAACTTTGAGTCTCTTCTTTCTTAATTGCCAAGTGAGAAGTTTTCCTGTTTTATTTCCTTTCACATCCCATTCATATGCTCTTGCTTTAGTGAATTTTAATGATTTTTCTGTCCTTTCAAAGGCTAATTGTCTATCATCTTGTGTAGTAGTATTTAAGTAATGAGTGTTCTCATCTCTTCAGTATTTTTCCCTAATTGGTGGATAGAGTGTAATAAATAATTTTTTATTTCTTTTTGTGTTTTGTTTTGTTTTTCATGTGCATATTCTGTTATATGACCCCTGAAGACTAATTTAAGTACTACCTATTAAGTTAGTGGTGACTCTCCCATATTAGCATTTGCATCGTCAAAGAGCTTAATTTTTCCTTTTATAATATTTCTGAATTCTTTGTCTTTGAGAAAAATATTTCTGAATTCTTTGTCTTTGATGCATATTCAAAGTCCATATTCTCTCATAACTCATTCCTTCATCCATTCTCCACTCTGTTTTAATGGGAGCATGGCTGCAGAGATGAATTGATCCGGTATCATTATTTACCCCTCCCCAGAGGTCTCTGGGAGTAAAGATCTGGCAAACACGTGCCTAATGTTCGTCACGTTGGTTAAGGCACTACCCGAAGGTGTTTGGATTCTACAGTAATGAACATAGTATAAGAACCTATGTAGATTAGAATAAATTTAGAAATGAGAAAAATCAATAAAAAGGGATTAATATGGATTCTGTGTATTTTGGGGGTCTTTTACCTTTTCGTAGGCTTTACTGTCTTTATTAATGTTTCTGTTGTTTCTTTAGCTTTTTCTTAATGCAGAAAAGCCATGTGAGGAATAATCTAAATGATCTCGTGGAGCAAGGTTAAAGTCTCTGGCAAATAAATATTGGCTTAGTAGCTTGGCAGATTGTGAGAATAAATCACTGAAGATAAATGCTCCCTCCCTGTTTGAGTATAAATATAATCTACTGTGAATTTATTATTTATATTAGGATGAAACATCACATTGTAGCTATTATTTATTTGTTTTTAATTTGAACAGGATGGAAATTAATTTGCCAACCGTACAGACTCCTCAAATGTTAGGTAGCCTGCCTGCTAAAAGAGCACATCTTTTCAGTCTGTCAGTAGAGTCTTTACATAGGCATGTTTCCTATTGGAAAATACTCCCTCGAAGGCCTTGGTCCTGCAAAGTGCTCTGCATGGGTGGGCTCTTCAGCTGCACAGAGCCTCATTGGAGTCAGTGGGACCCTGTGCTGGTGCAGGGATCCATCAACATATGTGGGAGGAGGCACTTCTGCTAAGTGATTTAGGACGCCTCTTTCTCCATTAGTTATTAAATCCTCTTATGTTTCAGGAACAATTATTTTATGTTGTCCCGCAGTGTCATTAGCAGCAAGTTTCCTATGCCATATATGAAGCTGTATTATTTGACTCATGAAAATATAATGAATAATTATAAAACAATACACCATATGCTTCCTTTCGCCTTGTGGAAAGCATCACTACCTCATCTGCTACAGTACTCAGATACATTTAATCAATGTAGTTAATCGTTTGAAATTTCAATTGCAGAACACAAAGAATACTCACAACAGCATCAATTATTCTGAGCACATTTGCACACAGAAAAGAATTGTGCCTGACTCAAAAATAGAAATGAGGAAGCAAACAAATGCTAAAAGAAAAGTGTTTTCATAGAACTTCATCTATCCGAGAATCAGCAGCTGTACTCTCCTCTTTAAAGAATTGCCATACTGGGCATAGCGTTGTTTAGACACAGACTACATTTCCCAGAAATTTCTCTGCCATTTCTTTGAGGTACATCTATTTGCAAACACGATTCTCTTCTCAGGATACAATTCCTTCTCTGTGGAGACTACCATACCTCCCAAAATTCCAAGTGGCGAAAGTGGTTCTCAGGTTTGGAACCTCTACGCTACATGGAGATGGAAGGGCAAATTATTCAAATTTGATTGGCATTGCATCCTGGTGGACCTAACCAGAGTGCCAATGCAACCCCAAGCACCAGGTCACAATGTCACCCTATTTGGGGGCCCTCGGCAAACTGCCCCGGATTGCTTGGTAAACTGGGCTCATTTGAACCACATGCATCTTAACAGAGCCAAATGCTAGGTCACACATCTAGGAACTAAGAATTCAGGTCACGCTTATAGAATGGGGAGTTGTATTTTGGAAGGCAGAGATTCTGAAAAGGACTCAGGGATCATCGTGAGCAACTAACTGAATGTGAGTTTCCAGTGCAATGCAGCAGCTAAGAGAGCTCACATGCGCTTTGGATGTACATGTGGAGGAAAACGGAGCAGAAGTAGGGAAGTGGAGTACTGGGTGAGCTCTGGTATGCACATTTTTAAACAGACTGACAAATTGGAAATAGTTCAGAAAAGAGCTACATGAATGATCTAATGTCTGGAAAATCTGTCTTACAATGGAGAGAATAAATTTATTTAGTTTATCAAAGAAAAGGTTAAGAGATGACTAGATCACAGTCTACGTGGGGAGAAGATTTTCTGAAAGTAGAAAGCCCTCATCTTCCAGACAAAGATATGACAAGATCTAATGGCTGGAGGCTGAAGCTAGACAAATTCAGACTAGAAGTGAAGTGCACATTTTTAACAGTGTGGGGAATTAGCCACGAGAAAGACATACACAGAGATATGGTGGATTCACTTGAAGTCTATAAATCAAAACTGGGTCTTTCTGAAAGATACATGCTTACTTTAACCAAAAGTTATTAGTCTTGATGTAGGAATTACTGGATGAAATTATCTGGTCTGTGTTATGCAGGAGATAGGACGAGATGATAATAAGGGTCCCTGCTGCCTTAAAATCTATCAATCTAGAATTTATTGGGACCAGATTCTCATCTGGAGTACAACAACCTAGCTTTATGGACTTTACTGGAGCTACACTAATTTACAGCAGCTGAGAATCTAACCCAGTCTATATACTTGTATTTCAATCTGAATTCTGCTGCCACTAGAAAGAAAAGTTATTAAAACAGTACGCAGATCATGGTACAACTCATGGTAAACAAACCAACCCACATGTTCTCACCATCTCAATGCATATGTCACAATCGAGGGCTGATCTGCACTACAAGGCTTTGCTGGTACAGGTATGCCAGCAGATGACTCTGCTGAGGGTGAGAGGAGGAGTTTTTCTTTCAACATAGTAACACCACCTGCCCGAATGATATTAGCTATGCACACAGAAGCCGTCTGCTGTTGCCATAGTACATGGGGAGTTTTCTACATGGGGAGTTTTGCTGGCATAGCTATGTGGACTAATGGTGTGGGTTTTGCATACCCCGACCAACACAGCTGTGCCAACAAAACCTTGTGGTCTCACTTACTGAAAGTAACTTGAAGATAAAACTCTGGTCTCTCAGGACCATTATCAAACTGCATTGGAAAGTATCTTTTTAATATGTCTGGCATAAGACACAAGATCTTTTAGAATTATGATTTGATCAGAAATAAAAAAAGTTGTGATAAAATGCTGAAGTAAACCAAACCTTCAAAAAATGGACTGTTCCATAAATGGAGAATTAAGTACCAATATTCTCTCTCGTATCGTCAAGTTTGCTTTGTTTTTAATTATTGATGAGATTAGACAAGGCTTTCACAGACAGATTTAATATGTAAATAGTGTAGAACCCTTTCTGGCTTTTGAATGTTCCCATATAATATTGTACAAAAATACGCAAAATGTTCCCACCCAGCCGTTAATCAAAAATACTGCAAAGAAGTGTTCATGCAATGGAAATCTAATCAACAGAAACATTTTCCAACTGAGATTTTATCTGAAATGCTAACAATGTTTTTTTCATATATTTAAACCTAGACCACCATTTCTAAAGTCTTTTCCATGAAAGACCCTGGTAAATATTTTATCTGAAGCCCCGCTCTGGCTCGTTTACCCTGCGTAGAGGAGCCAGAGAAATGTAGAGGGGCCTAAGTGTCCCATATCCAGCTGTAGGCACCACAGAAGACAGCCACAGAGCTGCCCCACAAGGATGCCCTTGCAAGCCGTGGAGTAGGAGGCGTGCTGGGGGCAGGAAGGGCATGTCGGGAATGGGGCCACATAGTGCCCTGCAGATTCCAAGCAGCGCCATGACATGTAGGGCAGACCAGGGTTAGGCTTCTCAGGCAAGAGGACTGAAGCTTATGGTGATTGGGGACTGAGGGATAGGAGGAGTGAGGGGAGGTGCTGAGACTCAGCAGCCGCAGTCTGGGGTGACGAAGGGAGGGATCCCCAAGGTTTCTAACTGCTCCTGGTCCAATCGTCAGCGCTTCAGCCCCTCCAGGTCCCACTTTCAGTTCTGTGTCCACATCCACATGCGCACGAGTTTACATAGGGGCACAGTCCCCCACAATATTTCCATTGCAGGGTCCTAGCCCATGCTGAGTCCCCAGTTCCACCACTCCGGCGGCTTCTGTAACTTAAGACAGGCCCCCAGAAACACGTGTTTCACACCAGGGGCATCCCCAGGCCATGAAACAACCCAGCAGATGAAGGGCACAAAGGTGGCTTAAACCTCCTTAGCTCTCTACTCCGCCTAAGCTGAGAGTTCTGTGCTGCTCTAGAACAATTTCTCCCTGAGAATTCCCAATGAAATTCTTTGGTGGCCTGACCGGCTCAAAATTTAGCTAAAGACACAAGGTATGCATTCAATTTTCTTCTCTTTCATAGAATCATAGAATATCAGGGTTGGAAGGGACCTCAGGAGGTCATCTAGTCCAACCCCCTGCTCAAAGCAGGACCAATCCCCAATTTTTACCCCAGATCCCAAATGGCCCCCTCAAGGATTGAACTCACAACCCTGGGTTAAGCAGGCCAATGCTCAAACCACTGAGCTATCCCCCCACGCCCCACGCCCCCCAATGCTTCCTGCGCAGCATTTTATTCTTGAGCTATTTATTGCAAAGATCAGAAATAAAACAGAAGTATAAAAACCTTGTTATTGATGATAATAGTCTAGTGATCCTCTTTATTTTGTTTCTGTACATACACACGCACACCACACCCCCACATGCACGCAGAAAGGAGTGCCAGGGACCAGCAGATGGGCCTTCACACTACATAAGCTCTTGGTACCAATCCAATGTCCATTTAAGTTAAAGGAAAAAATTCCCTCTGACTTCAACTGGCACTAGATCAGCCCCAATATACCTTGCTCTGACATAGTATGCCTAGCTCTTATATGACACTTTTCACCTGTAGACCTCAAAGAAGGTGACGAACTGTGACAGTCTTTACTTCAAAATAGCACCCTGGAGCCCCCATGTTCACCACAGTCATCTAGTTATGATGTGTTTTGGACAAAGTATGCCTTGTGAGGTATCATTTAAGATGTCTTGATTTGCTGACCAGTAATATCCTGTTGAACTGTGTGCACTATCATTGTATGTGAAGTTGTGAAGTTCTGCTATGTGTGTGATACTGAAATACGTTGCGAGGTTGGGAGACACCCACAACCCGCCTTTCAGTGGCAACAAAGGAGCACCGATCACTGGCCAGATAGGTGTTGATGGCCCATCAAGAAGAGTCCACTCTCCCCCAGACTCCTCAGAGAGAGCACGCACCCAGTGAGGGCTGCCTAACACACATGGCACAGCAAGGATCGTTCTAGCAGCTGGAGAGAAAATATAAGATTGATGACATCACCACTTGGCTTCTCTCCTCTGCCATCTCAACACCTGGAAGATGATCTGGAAGACAAAGACTGAACTGGGGAGATTGGTCCCAGGCTGAGAAGGAAATTCAGCCTGTGTAATAAGAACTGTAAACTGCCTGTAAACATCCAATGGGGTGAGAAACTGCTTGATTCAAATCTTACTTAGTTTGTAGAATTTAGAATGAATGTTTATTTTTATTTCTTATGTAACCAACTTTGATCTCTCTGCCTGCTACTTATAATCACTTAAAATCCACCCTTCTGTAGCTAATAAATCTGTTTAATATTTTTTCTAAACCAGTGTGGTTTTGGTTGAAGAACTCGGGAAATCTCAGCTCAGGGTCACACAGGCTGTTGCACACCCACTAGCCTTTTGTCGGAGTGGTGAACTAACTAATGAGCTTCAACTGTGCAAGGGTGTCTTGAGCAGTGTAAGACAGTATATTTCTGGAAAGCCAGGCTCCGGTGATTGGCTGGTGCCTCTCTCTGTATGGTTCATGAGTGGCTCAGGGAGGATTTGTGCAATTTAGCTGGGCATAGGGCTCCACATGCTGATGGCTGAATGATCACAGAGCCTGGAGGGGTTTTGCTGCTTGTCACTGGCAAAGCATTGTGTAAAAGAGCCCAAGCTGGAGAGTTAAGGGGGCCCAGCGATCCCACAGTTCCAGGTTGTACCCCAGTGATCCTGTCACACACACAAAAGTAAGAATCAGTATCTCCATTTTACAGAAGGAGAAACCAAGGCAGAGAGAGGTGAAATGACTTGCCCAAGGTCACATAGCGGGAGAGTAGCAGAGCTGGGACTAGAGCCCCAGGTTTCCTGTCTACTGCCCTGCCCACTGGTCCACATTGAATTTAAGTGATGCACAGGGCCTTTTGCAGACTCTCTGCAGAGGGGCGAATTTCACCCATATTGACCACCTTTTAAGTCTTCCATTCAAAACATACATGTAAAGACACAGGACAATTTTTTCTAATCACAATCCTGAAGTTAGTAGCCTAATTTCACATATAGGCCATTTAGTAACCTCATATGAATTTAGCAGGCTAATTGAGATATCCAAATTGGAACGTTTCAGTCAGTTCACAGCAGTACTGGCCTTGCGCAGATAAATCTATGTGGTACTATCTGAAGATAATATCCACTTTTCTCTTTTAAAAAAAAATCCCTCTGTTCCATCAGATAGAGATTAAAAAACCCCAAAGTTCCCAATTTCAAACAGAAGTGCTGAAAGATGTAATATATTATCATTCACCGCATCCTTTCCCAGCTACGTGTTCCTTTTTTTTAACAATTAAAACATATTTGAAGAATCAGCATTTTCTGGCTAAGTTTCTGAGCAGAATAAAAAAGTGTTTTTCAGTTTGTTTACATTTCATTAACTAAAAGTGAATTGTTTTCATGCACTTGTTAAAATGGAAACTGTAGTGTCTGCCAAATCCCATATTTAAATAAAAGATACCGTAATAATTTCAGATGCAGTCTATCAGGGACTGTAATATATCCTTGAAATACACAAATCTAAGACAACCCAGTTAAAATATAGCCACAAGTATAACGTCATAAAAATTCAGCCTATAATGTAGCTGAGTATTAGTCATTATTTGCATACACATACAGGGCAAAGACAAAATTGCACAGCTTGTTGTGCATGTATTTTATCAATGATCAGCAAAGAAAACAACACAATATATAGACGTATACATATACACAGGCTCAACAATTATGACAACATTATTGCATTGCAATGCAGCCCCACGAAAAACTCCATTTTAAAAACATTTTGCAAGTCATTGCTCGGGGATATACAAGAAGATCAGTCAAAATAGGGATGCTCCCAGATTTATTGCCAATCTGAGCACCAAACAGGATATTGGCAGACCAGACAGTAGCTCTAGAGGCTGTGATCTAATGCTCCATCCTCATGCCTCTGCGTCCCTTGTGAGGAGCTGCCCAGCAAGGATGTAGTTTCATAGCTTTTAGGGCCAGACGGAACCATTACTTTATCTAGGCTGATCTGCTGTATAACAGCAGTTGTATTTCATCCAGTTTCTCCTATCGTGAGCCCAGTTATTTGTGGCCACTATGGGTATCTGGACAGCACCTAGCACAATGGGGCCCTGACCTCAGTTAAGCCTTCTAGGCCTTCTATTTGTATGCAGTGCAGTTGTAGCCGTGTTGCTCCCAGGATATTAGAGGGCCATGCCTTGCCTAAGCTGATCCAATAAAAGATATTACTTCACCCACCTTGTTACTCTGGGCACTACCGTAATACAAATAAAATACTTCAGTAAATGTTATGCCCTTGCAAAATTTATGACAGCAGGTAAATAGCATGTCCTTCTCCACTTGCAGCTCCTTGTCTGCACCAGCACGGTTTTGCAGTGGGTTTATTTTCATTGTTACTTAGGTTACGGAAGCTCTCGAATCCATTCTGGGACGAACTCTTAAACCATTACTCGTTTTTCACTCAGCTGTTATGCAGGCAAAACTGCCTGACTGAAGAGGAGCATTGCCGGAGTTGGGACTTGCAGAATGGAAGTGAGTACCTGTTTTGGCTCTGATTTTCACCAGGCAGAAATGAGCCACCCCACCTAAGGCCCTGTGGATCCTTGGGTCTTACTGGATATTCAGCCACACAGGCTGCTCCTTGTTCCAAGGACGCACTCTAATTGCAGCTCTGCATGGCTCCCCAAATCAGCTTCCTTCCTGAGGGCTGGTTTTGCCCAGGTTTACTGCCATCTGCATATCTATGGCAGTTGGAAACATGGGAAGAATCATATATTTTAAGGCCGGTAGGGGCCAGTAGATCATATATACCCTGACCTCCTGTATAAGACAGGCCATTAGATTTTACCCAGTTACCCCTGTTCTGAGCCCAATTAACTGTGCTTGACTAAAGCATACCTTCCAAAAAGGCATCCACTCTTGATCTGAAAACGTCAGGAGGTGGAAAATCCACCACGGCCCTTGGTATTTGTTCTCACTATTAAGATTTTATGGCTGAGTTCTAATTGGAATTTTTCTGATTAACTTCCAGACGTTGATTCTTATTATGCCTTTCTCAGGTAAATTAAAAAGGTCCTTCAATATTGGGTATTTTCTCCCTGAAAAGTTGCAGTAGTGGAAAGTTAACAGTTACTTACTAAGATGCTAGAACATGAACTCATTTCACACACGGCAAAGCTAACCCAACCTGGAATTGAACCAGTGATTTGAAGGTGAAAAATCCTCAAATCCTATTACCCATATTTGAGCCATCCAGTACCATGTGTTTTGTTACAGAAGTTTTAAGAAGTTTGAAAATCTCAAAATCAACACCATTATTCATCTGTTCAGGTTTAAGGTGGATTTTCCATCTGTTAAAGAAAAACAAAGAAGTCCTCTCTCTTTGGAGACAATCTCTTTGATCAGAGAACAATGACTTGATCAAAAAGCAGAGCTTCCACTCGTGTTGTCCCCGTAATTAGAAGAGTTAACTGAACATTCAGCTGCTTGCATTTAACAATCTGATCTGTGTCCCTGCTCAGCTAGTTAATCGTTCAGATTATCCTTGCAAAAATATTCCAAACAAAGGTTGATTAAATGTAAACCCACTAGGCCAGATGTTATTTAATTGGTAACCCCAATGGTTGTGGATATGGGGTGATATCATCCTTTAAAATCAAATGAAGAGATCTAGAGTTAATTAGGAAAGACTACTGTATTCAACACAGTAGGAACAAAAAGGGCAACTTGTGGTCAAAGAGACGGGGAGAGGGAGAAAAAATGATTTTTCCAACTAGAACATGAAGAGTCAGACAAACAAAGTGGACAAAGAAATTATATTCTTGGGTGTAAAAGAAAAATCATGTTTTGTTCTAAAACATACTATCTTCTGGACAGTGGTAATTATATATTTGTTATACTTCAATGACTCTGGCTTTTATTTATTTTTACATGAGATCTTAAACAACCTCACACACCCACTTCTAAGACAAGCTGAGTCAATAAAAGGCCCACAGCTATGCAGGTGTTCCAAAATGCTTCTCCACTGTCTGTGGACAGTGGTAGAGAGCCCCTACCATCTTGGTTTTACCAGAACATTCTGGAACATTCTAGGGAGCCAGGACCTAATTTCAGGATGCCTGAAATGTTCTGGTTTGCATTTCAATCAATCAATATGTCCCGGGTGTGTCGTGGTTTTGGGGTTTTTTAAAATATATGACTACAAAATGTTTCCTCAAGATGTACTGATGCCCAGATAGAGATTGTACTGTGCATCCCTTTTTTGTTGTTGTTCTCATCACATAGTTCCTCACCAAAGGGTGTCATGACTTGTCAGGCCACAACACTGCAACACAAGTCTGGTGACCCAGCCTAGACAATGCCAACAAGCCCCTTCTCTGGCCCATCGCAGAAGGGTTTGGAAAAGTCTCCAACTCAGGGAAATATACTTAGTTGCCGTAGAGTCAATGGCAATAGCGACACAAGGTGACAATCAAAAAAATAGTAAGTGTGAGTATTCTGCAAACTTAAAAAAATGTTACTAAAAATTATTCCTTTTTTAAATTTTGAAAACAGTCACTGGACAGACAGCCTTTGGAGAACATGTAAAGAATCGTATGGACGGTCCAAAAAGCAAATTCCTTACAGCCTAAAACTAGCAACGTGGAGAGCACAAGACAGCAGTAAAGTAACCTTGCATTTTCCAACAATGAGAACAGCCACAGAAGAGGCCACAGATTATCCACTCGTGCCCATGAGAGATAACTCCTGTGCAGCACTGAAGGGCTACGTGACACTCCAATAAGCAAATGAAAAACTGTGAATGGATACTGAAGACAGAAACATTTGCAAATGCTTTCTAAATTGCAACGCTATTTTCAGAATTACAATCTTTATTCTCAGAAATCCAACTGGAGGATTTGTACTACTGTACAAGTATTTAACTACATACATATGCCTTTTAAATCTCACAAGACTGGGTTAAGCTCAATTTGACCTGAGCCTTATGGGGTTTTGATTTTGCATTTCTTGAGCATAAGTAAGGGATAATTATCTTTTACAAACACTGTTCTGTTCAGATTCCCATGTATCTGTACAGCTGTCAAACGTTCTAAACAAACCAGATTTCCTGATCTCATCTCTACATCTTCTCACAGGAATATTCTCCCTTAAAAGACAGCAAAACAAACAAACGAACCTCCAAAGACCACAATTAAGCGAAACAAGGGATAAGACCATCTTACAATGAATGAGAGAGAGATAACAGGAAGGCAGAAAGTATACGCTCACAAACTCTAGTCCCTTCACCAGACTCAGTTCAAGTCAACTGCTAGAGAAGTTCGAAGCAAAAACCTGACCCAATGGGGAAATGTATACCAATATACCTCCCTGTGTGGACACTCTTATTCAGAATATCAGGAAGCTAAACTGAAAAAAGACCACTGTTATTCCAAACAAGAGTGTTCGCACAATGGAGTTATATCAGGATAACTACAGTGGTGTAACTGAACCAGAATCGTAATGCCAGTAAATTTCCCCCATGTAGACAAGCCCTTGGTGCGCTTACTGATTCCTCTGCCGTAAGGCAATGCAGATATAGTAGATGTATGAAGAATGGCTGCAACAGCAGGCAATAATGCAGCAAATCATGAACTCTCAGGTTCCTACGTCCTGATTGGTTTGAACACCTGATTCAAGAATGATCTCCAAAAATAGAGACCAGGAAGAAATTCCACTGGGGCAAGAAAGAAATCTCTATTATAAAACTTCCAACCCCACCCCACCCCACAAGGATCTCCCAAGGATTCCTTGAGTCAAAGAGGTCTGTCTGAAGCTGAACCCCCACTTGATGGTTGTTTCGTCTGAACGTTTTTCTGCTCAGGGATCAAACTTCAGTGTCCTCTTTTTACATATAGACACAGAGGTAATGGAGACAGAGGCCCTCCGCTGCATGGAACGTTCATAAAGAGATGGAGAGTGGCTAATATCAGGCCAATGGATTTACTCCAGATTTACAGTAGCATTACTAAGAGTAGAGTAGAGTAGAGTAGAGCAGAACTGGCACATTACGCTCATTTCTAGAGTTGGAGTGATAGAGCCGTATTGGGCTCGCTGCCATAGACTTATTTCTTAGGGAGGGCTCACGTCTCTCAAACCATAGGAACCAACTAACTAGTCTGAACTATAACTATACGGGTTTCAGAGTAGCAGCCGTGTTAGTCTGTATTCGCAAAAAGAAAAGGAGGACTTGTGACACCTTAGAGACTAACCAATTTATTTGAGCATAAGCTTTCGTGAGCTACAGCTCACTTCATCAATGCATCCGATGAAGTGAGCTATAGCTCACGAAAGCTTATCCTCAAATAAATTTGTTAGTCTCTAAGGTACCACAAGTCCTCCTTTCCTTTATATGGGTTTGCATACTTCAGAAGCCTGTGAAAAAAATTATGTGTTTGCTGTCAATTCAAAAATTGGGCCTATTGGGTTTTTTTTTTGTTTTTTTTTTTTTTTGAGTATCAGACATTACATACTGAAAATTGGTTTTCTTGAGCACTACTTAAAATAGTCTGTCTTTGTTTTACAGCTTCATTAATCCATTTCTAATTCATTTCTCAGGTTTATTCAACAGCTGTGTCTGATGTAAACTCCACATCTGGATAAAATTAAAGCTGCTACACTACTAAATCACTTTATTTTTAAAGACTTAAAAAGGCATGCTGTCTTGTGCTATTTAACACCACTGTAGCTTGTAGGTTAGTATTTTACATGAAGCAATTGACTGGAGCATGGGGAAGGTAAAAAAAGTAACCTTTCTATAATAAAATGTACAAATGTGTGAATAACAGAATTAATGTATGGATCATGTACAGAACATTGACTTTCCTTGTGCATTCTTTTACTTGGATTGAAGTTCTCACTGCAAGCTTTTGCATGCAGTATTTTGAGGATGCTGAAACTCCTGTGACCTTGAAAGTAATTTCATCATCATACTCTGGTTTCAAAGAAGAGCAATGAAAAGCATATGTAGCTCACTTAACTATAGTTTGTATCAAAAACATGACAAAACAAATCAATTTTTCTGTCTGATTTTGCTTATATAAAACGATAATCAGAGATGAGGCTGTCCTTGGGTATGTTTCAAGTGCACCATATACCTGTCCTCTCTAAGAACACAGATTCCTAGTCAATACTGTCCTGGTGTATTAGTATACAAGTAATGAGCTGAGATAGTTTAATAAAAGCTGTATCTTTCAGCCTCCTCTAAAGATGGCCTTTGTATAATATTACTGTACAGCTGCACCATTCTCCCATTCAGGGAATGTTATACTAATTGAGTATGCAGGCATGCGTTCTCCTCATCGCTGATTAATTAGCACCACTCGAGGTCTTCACATCAATCTTGTGAAAACCACTGTGACTGATCTTGTCTCACTTGGAGCTGAAAATTACTTTGCCAATAGCATAACATAATACTTTTGGTATAAACAACAACAAAGACAGGCCTCTTTGGTGGCCCCATCACCATTTCTTTTATGTTGCACATTTCTCCAAAGCTTCTGAAGGCAAAGGACAGGACTTTACCAACAGAAGCCAAATGCAAGACAGTAAAATTAAGATAGCATGTCTGCATTATTTTTACAACAATATCTCTGATCAAAGTCACAATGGTGTTTTTTCAGGGTCCGAGTTTGACAAGAGACTGGATCACTTGTGCCAATTTTTTTTTTCTCCCCCACACTAGAAAAAGGCTACTCTAGCAAATTGCTCCAAAGCAAGACTCACATGGAGTTACTGTACACACTCAGCTCTGACACCCTACCCAGAATGTCCTGGTGCTACACCAGTTGTGTGGGGCTTGTTTGGGGGTGGTGCTAAACTTTGGAGAAAGACTTTCTCTCTCCCAACCACCACCATCCCCTCTCCGGCAGCCGTTTTGAGGAAACGTAAAACAACCATAGTTTTTTGTGAGCTAAGACGTGGTTTATCTCACCGTTTCTTTTAGTGCTGACAAGTCAAAGGGCAGAGCCAAAAAATGTCAGTGAGATAAAGATGAAGGATGATGATTTCAGGGCACATCTGAAATTGTCAGGCAGGATTTCCTTACTGGCCCAGTCTGCTTTTATCATGTATATTTCAACTCGCAGCCTACCCCGAGGCAGAACTTCTCTGCTTTACACTGTCCACAGCATGCTTCCATTGCCATTATTTCACACACTGAGCTGTCTGACAAAGTAATCAGCCCAGATTTCACAGCCCACGTTGCCTGACTTGGAATTCACTTACTAGTTTTACCCAAAGTTTGCTGAGCTCTCCTTAAGCTGCATGTTTCAAAACAAACCAGTGAGAAAGGTTTTATATTTGGAGCCGGCCTTTATTTAATCCTTTCACTGCATTGTAGCTTTCCTAACTGAGTGTCCCTCTATTTGAGATTTTAAAAACCCCAACAAATTAGATGGGATCTGATCATTTATCCCCGACCCCTCCCGACCTTACTGCCATGGAGGGACATTTTCTAACATTGTGGAGGGGGAAGACCAGTCACTGGAAGCAGAGGTATAGGATTCCTGTGGATCCCGCAGGACCCACCCACAACATTTGGATGCAGACACGCTGCTTGTCCCCCGTGAAGAGCAATCCCCATTACCCCCGTGAAACAACTCAGAGAGACTTTACAAAAGGATCCTTACTGAGCCCTCCCCCATAGGTATTCCTCTAGGCTGTGGCAATGTAGACCATCAATTTTCAAGTCTTAAGAAAAAGAATGTCAGGTGTGGGACACACTCTCCTTGACGGTGTCCATTAAAGCTAATGGGTGGGCTGATCGCAGTGCCTTAATAAAAATCTTTATTAAGCCAGCAGAAGTTATCTTTGCTGATATAATGACTAGCCTCGTGGGGAAAGTATTAACCTTCCTAATTGTTTGGGGGAAACCTACCAGTTATTATGAAGAGCCTGTAGTTTTCCCGTAGTTAAGAGGACATCTAGCTTCCATTGTAAAGCACCAGTGGTTAAAAATGAAGACTGCCACCATTCCAATAGACGGCGGTAGGGGATAGCTGTGGGGGAAGCATAGCTCCCCAAAGCAGAGAAGTGGGCGCTCCTCTCTGCTTTCAGTAGAGCATGGGGAGCTGTGCAGCTCCCCTCAAACTGCTTCCGACCCTCTAACTACCCTAACTTTAACTCCCATAAAGCCCTGTTTTAGCAGCCCATAAAACTGTGTCTTTTCTACGTAACTTGGCCTGAAAAGACTTCAAACTGTTCTCGAGTTACATGTCATTAAAAGTTATCTACAAGGTCTTTGTCTGCCTCTAGCTCAGAACAGCCTGATACTAGCCCTTCCTACCTTCCATACAATTAAAGTCTCATTGAAAACTCATGCACCACCTAGAGTGTGACGAAAATAAATAAGTCATTACCAATGTTGTGGGCCATTGGGGCCCAATCCTGCTTCCACAGATTTCAATGGGAGTTTTCATTAGCTGGAAGCAGGAATGGGTAATACTTATGTAGGCATGTTGCCCTCCACTGGCTTACAAAGATTTAAACTTGGAGAGTGGTCAGTTTGGACGAGCTATTACCAGCAGGAGAGTGAGTCTGTGTGTGTATGGGGGTGGGTTTTTGGAGGGGGGTGAGGGAGTGAGAGAACCTGGATTTGTGCAGGAAATGGCCTAACTTCATTATCATGCACATTGTGTAAAGAGTTGTCACTTTGGATGGGCTATCACCAGCAGGAGAGTGAATTTGTGTGGGGGGGTGGAGGGTGAGAAAACCTGGATTTGTGCTGGAAATGGCCTAACCTGACGATTACTTTAGATAAGCTATTACCAGCAGGACAGTGGGGTGGGAGGAGGTATTGTTTCATATTCTCTGTGTATATATAAAGTCTGCTGCAGTTTCCACAGTATGCATCTGATGAAGTGAGCTGTAGCTCACGAAAGCTCATGCTCTAATAAATTGGTTAGTCTCTAAGGTGCCACAAGTACTCCATTTCTTTTTGCGAATACAGACTAACACGGCTGTTACTCTGAAAAAAGAACAGAAGAGTATGGCTGTAGCTGACAGCTATGAGAGATCCCTCTAGTCCCGGTGGCAGAGAGCTACGCCTGGAGGAATAAAGCTTGTAGGTTCTAATCCCAGGGCTGCAAATACGAAAGTAGCTCAGCTGAAAAGAAGTGGCAGCATCGCCATCGTGAAGGTTGCAAAATGGTCCCAATTTATGCCTGATTTTGATCCCAATTTGATCTTGCAAATGGAAGAAATAATCCCCTTCTTTCACATATTTAGGGCCTCACTGACTGTTAGAAAGTTTTCTATTAAATTAAGATTAAAAAAAGACTTTAAATGGCACATTTTAAAAAAATGTTTGCAACTAACGCTACTATTTTCACAGCTTCTTAAGAAAAGCCCAGAACCCAGCCGAACTAAGTTGGAATGCGGAGTCCAAAACTCATGGATGCATTTGAAAATCCTAGCCCACGTGGCTAATGCTTCTGTATGGCCTATCTGCCAAAGACACCACCATTTAAAACAAAGATGATTTTGTCATTGGCTAATCCAAGAGGCAGTTTTCCAGGGAAAAAACAGTGAAATATTAAACCAATTGGTATTTGACAACTTGTCATGAATTGCGACAGCAGATGAGAAAAGAAAACTATATACACCAAAATAATGAATTGTGAAACAAACAAAAATAATACATAAAAAGCTTCAGCAATCCACAGGTCAGAGCTCAGGTTGGGTTGTGATGAAATATGCATTACTTCATACTTGATAAGAATCATGTGGGTGTTTATTATGTGGGCATGTCAGATTTATGATGTCCTTAACTATTCATTACCTTGCATTTAAATGCTGAGGTTTTGTACATGATGTGATAGGTAACTAGATTCTTGTCCCTCCAAAGTCCTAACTGGAGTCTGAAACAGAGGTTTGATTCTTTTAATATTCATAGGTTTCAGAGTAGCAGCCGTGTTAGTCTGTATTCGCGAAAAGAAAAGGAGGACTTCTGGCACCTTAGAGACTAACACATTTATTTGAGCATAAGCTCCGATGCAGTGAGCTGTAGCTCATGAAAGCTTATGCTCAAATAAATTGGTTAGTCTCTAAGGTGCCACAAGTCCTCCTTTTCTTTTTGTAATATTCATATGACAAGTCACCATTTATTGATCATTCCTACTTTACTTCAGGTTAAACATTTAGGACACTATCCTGAAATTGTAAATTTCACTTGAATAGGTCCATCGGCTGCAATAGGATTACTCTCATGAATAAGGGCTCCTTGTTCAGGTATTGCAAGACCAGGAGCATGGCTGTAACAGTAACAAGGAACATCAAAACTTAAGCTTCATTTTACATGGGGAAAAAGCCCTGTTACGGAGAGCTTTATAAAAGGTCACACCAGCAAACAACAGGGACTCAGAGACAAATGTAAGGATTTCCTATGCTATGCAATTTCTTGCTTCCTTATTTGATCTAATAACTTAAACTATGTACACCCTCTCCAGACATCCATATTTCCATACAGTCAAGGTTAGCCTAAAAGCACTTTTGTTTGCTGTTCAGAATGACTTGCCTACAATTGGTTTCAATGGGACCTGAAGTAATATTATAACTAGGCACTCATCCAATGAGAAGGTGTCAAGACAGCATATTGCCACAATTCCCTAGACTTCTATTTTCTACAACTGTGACATTCTAAGTAAGAAGATTCAATTAAACAGATTCTTTAGGCTTACTCACCCAGCAGTTTATGAACCATCTCACCTCTTATCGGGCTAAACCAGATATTTATTTTAACAATAAGGAGTTTTTTCTACTATTCACTGAAGCCCTGAGATATTAAACCAGACCATTTACCACTCTCTGTTGCCGTTTGATGAAGTGCATTCAGAAAATGTTAGGTGTTCAAAGGTTAATTTGGACGAATGTCAGTAGATTTTGCTTCCTTTTCCCAAACTTTGATTTGCAGAGGTCGGTAAGGCCGGGTCTGATACGCCTTCGATGGCCTTGTAGAGACAGAACCTGTACACATGGAGATGGAAAAAATTCCACTTCTGAGGCATGCTTCATTCTTCCCCCTGACTCTGTGAAAGCCCCTCCACGGGGACCTCACAGAGTACTGGGTCTGCCTAGGTTTAGGGGTGGAAGAGTCAGGGGAGACTGCCAGATTCTCCTCCTCCAGCGCCCCAAACCTGCAGAGCTACCTGAGGAAGTCACTGGTACTAGTAACTGCTACTGTGGCTCTCTCCACACTACAGAATCCCTTTGTCGTGGGGGTTCAGGAAGACAGCTGTGCTCAGGACAGCTACTGGAAGAATTGCTCTTGCAGGGAATCAGATATCAACCATCCAAAGACCCACATAAGACGTGGTAAGGGAGATGAATCTCTGCTTAGTCTCTACAAAAGGCAAACTTCACACTCTGCTATAAGGGGTTAAAAGTTTTAGGAAGACGTTTAAAGTTGCCACATGCCTGCAGGTCACTGTAGGCTATATGCGTGCTCCCCATTCATTGCTGTCACAGACAGACCCAGGATTCATTAGCAGACGCCGAGACACAGTCTGCAGGCAGGCTGGACTGCAGCAACACCAGCATTAGGTTTTCTGTCTCTGGCCTGTTAGTTAACCTAAAATCTGCCTGAACAAGGGAATGAGTAAGAAACTCTGCTAGATGAGATTCAGAATTTCCTTTCCCCACATGAGTTCTTCTTTAGGGTACAATGGGCTAATGAGGTCTGTAGAGTTGGCTAACTGAAGAGAAAGCCAACTGAAAATAAAGGGAGGTGAAATACAAGAAGGCAGGCAATACCTTTAAAATCCCATTTTACATGCACTCGGCAATTAAAAGCAAAGACTAATTTTTAAAAAATATGAAAACATACTTTACCTCGAAGACAAAGTTTTGAGCTACACAGAACTCTTTTTTCAAGTCTGAGGAAGAAGCGCTCTGAGTAAACCTGTAAGCTTGTCTCTTTCACCAACAGAAGTTCGGTCCAATAAAAGATATCACCTCACCCATCTTGTCTCTCTAATATCCTGAGGCCCACATGGCTACAACAATACTACAAACAACAATAGGAGATACCTTTAATCTCTGAAAGAGTATCATCCCCCATGCTCTGTAATATAAATTGTGCTATACAGGTTTTGGGATTAGAATGCCATCTATTGTCATGAACTATAGTTTATTTACCTCATAAGAAGATATTAATTTGATATAACTAACCCAGAGCAGACATGCCAAACCTGTAAAAAAAAAAATGCAGAAATGGGGCTTGGTTTTGGCTTAATTGGCTTGTGAGTTGCTTGTTGGTTAGTTTTTGGCTTGTAGCTTGTTTGGTTTGTACCTTGTTGAATTTTTTTTTTGGAGGGGCGGATTGGCTCCCAGGAAGCAGGGGCAAGGGGGGAGAGAGGGAGAGAGTCAGGGGTGCACAGTGGGTCCATCACAGTCCCAGAGTACACACCGGGGGGATCTAGTCACATAGAGTGTTGCGGTTCTTAAGGACTGGCTTGGTTTGGCCTTGTTTTGAAATGGAATTAGCTTGATTTTTAGCTTATTGTGAAAGTTGGGGTGCTTATTTACTGCCTGAAAGTTGGCAACTGTGACCCAGTGGCTGATTTCACATTTTTTCTCTTTTTACTTAGTCTTCTAATGCCACTATAACTATTTGATCCCATTACACATGAAAGACAACACTTGAACACGACACTTTATATACATGAAACGCATCCTAGTTATCAGCATCTATATATTGAACCAATCCATTTTGCCCCAGCAGGTTTTGTTGGAGTTAGCGTATTCCTCCTCTCTTTGCCAACTGCTCAGTAGCTACTGCACTGAAAGAATCTCTACATTTCATTCTGCATTCGTAGTCATAAAAGTGGAAGTTGAAAAACTAAAATGAATTCCATTAACAGTACAATAATACCAGTATATAACCATAGCTAAAACAATGGTATACAACCCAAAACAGCTGAATAAGAAAGTAACAGCAATGCATAAAGGACCTGATGCAAAGCCTTTGACTACAATGGGCCCTGGGTTAGGCTCCGTGGAAAGTGATGAAAGATTATCATTATTTTATAGCACCCAAAAGTGTGGTAGGCTTCTCTTGATACAGATAAGACAACACAGTCCCCATCCTGAAGAATTACAAACTATGGCCCTGATGGTGTAATTAAATTCACAGAGGTGGACACTTGCATCCACACAGAGATACATTAGCTTCAATGGGAGGTTTGGGGAAGGAGTCCGTGAAGGCATAAAGGCAGCTGTGTGGATCCAACTGTAGTATCATGGCCTAATTTCATACACGACACAACAAAGTTGGGTAGCAAAACAGCAGGAGGGAACTGAGGAAGGAAGCTCAGGGGCAACATCAGTAAATTATGCTGTTTCTCAGCAAAATCGGTTGCACAGCAGGGCGCAGAAAAGAATTTGTTTGGTTTGCTGATGCATAAATTGCTACAGTACTTTCTAAAGTGTTATGCTTAAACTATGCAAGCTACCTTAAATGGCATGTGAGCAATATCTCAGCATTACAAAAAAACAAAAGTGGAATCTATGGGCCACAACAAATTTTATTTCCATCTCCTCCAGCATAACGGCAACCTCCCAGCTGAGGCCAATTCCCAAGCGGCACAGCACAAATCAGTTGCAGAATTGAGTCCACGGATGTAGCATAAAAGCCACATAAAAGTCTGTGCTGGGTATCCTGGGTAGAGAGGTTTGAAAATCCGCAGGACAGAAAACATAACTTGGTTGTGGTAACAAAAGGAGACATCATTAGCTTTCCATACTGACTCTTATTTGGGGAATTGCCTAGCGGTCTCATTCAGGATCAGGACCCCATTGTGCTAATTGCTCTGCACACAATAATAGATGAGAAAATAGATGAGCAGCAGTTTATGAAGAAGAAGAGTAGCTAGCAGTACAGTATGATGCTACTTTAAAAACCCCAAACTGGCTTTGGCCGGAGGCCTGAACCCCGGCTTATTACTTTATATCGATCCAAGCATGACTGTGGTGGCATCAGGACCACAGCAAGGACTGACAGGGTCTGGGATAAGATGTAAAAAAAAACCCAACCCCTTCCAGTTTTACTTCTTCTTCTCGTTTGTTTCCCTCAGTTTCTCGCCTCCTTCTCACCCTCTGCCCAGATGAGACTGCTCCATCTCCCTCTGGCTAGAAGAGCCTCTCACTGGTAAGGGCTATAGAACTCTTCACCAAACTGCCTGGTAAGAGCCAAACTATCTCCTCGCTGCTATGGTGTGTGTGTGTGGAGGGTGGGGGGATGTCATTTTAAACCAGTCTTCTTCTTATGGATCCAGCCCAGTGGTTTTCAACCAAATTTTGGCTACGGCCACAGCAAATTCATGGTGGCCGCGGTTTTGACAGCTAAATTATAATACTAGTGACAGTCCAATCATGTGATTATTTGGAAGTGCCATGTAAAGAAGATAAATCTTTTCAATGTCAAGTGGAATATGTACTATTAAAACCACCATAAAAGTTACACGGTTGTTACTATGTCAATTTAGAAAAAAAATTGTAACAAAATTTCTCACATGAAGTTCCTAGTGGCCACATACCCCCAAAAGTCATGGGGGTAGTACCAGAAGTCCCTGGGGGCCACACTGGAGAAACACTGACTAATTAGGTTACCTTATTTGCACAATAGCAAACTCAAATATAAAGCAAACTCTAGTGTTAGAACGTAACAGGGTGTTCTAGTGTGCATGTGAACAATCACCACATAACTAAAAAATGCCAGAAAATATCTTTTAATTCAATACCATTTTGCCTTTTCTTTCTTTCTTTCTTTTTTTTTGAGGGGAGGGGGGCAGAGTGGGAGAGAAAGGCAAAAAAAGAAAAATTAGAATTAAAAAAAAAGAGAGAGATCCTTATATTCTGAGGCCAGGCCTGCACTCCAAACTATTGCTGGCTTAGCTATATCGATTTGCGGTGTGATAAAGGGTGAGCCCTGCCTGACAAAGTTGTGCCTAGCGTAGATACATTTATACCGACAAAATTGTGTTTTTACTGGTATAGCTTATTTCGCTGAGGGGAGGGGATGGAAAAGTTATACTGCAAAAGTGCCGTTTTGCCAGCATAAGCTGTATTGACTCGGAGCACTGGGTCAGTATAGTATAGTGGTGTAACTATATTGGCACAGTGCTCCTAGTGTAGACCTGATTTAAATCTTCTCAAGCCATTTCCTTCACTATGTGGATACAGTCCATTTGCATCCTCATCCCGAAATACTGTAGCACCCACAGAAGCAAGACTGTCACGGATGAAGCTCAGCCAACATAGCAGGACCGATGACCACGTATTAAGCCCATATTTGTAATTCTTGACCTAACACTCAATTGCTTTCCAATGCCCGAGAACAACTGCAAAAAGAGTTACTTTTGCTTAGTCCCCATTGTTCACATAAACAAGACAGTTAACACGGGGAAGAATAATAAGGTCCTTGAATTCTGAAAGCTAATATCAGAGTGACACCAGTTTTAAAATCATGTTCCTTATTTGAGAGCAGCAGCACATTCTACTAGTGGCTTAGTGGACACTCTTTGATCAGCCATTCAAGGAATATGATGTACCACAGAAACAAAGTTCAAAGTATTCCAGTACAGACCCTTCATGATCTGTTGTGAAAAGAATAATTCTTTGGTCTTTTGGGTAGGGACCAAAGGCTATCAACCAGACACTTCTTACTCAGAACCTCTTTTCTAACAAAAGGCAACAACAGGTTTCAGAGTAGCAGCCGTGTTAGTCTGTATTCGCAAAAAGAAAAGGAGTACTTGTGGCACCTTAGAGACTAACAAATTTATTTGAGCATAAGCTTTCGTGAGCTATAGCTCACTTCATCGGATGCATTCAACAACGCAATTTCTCACAGCTCTGCAATCTCTAAGGTTCTCAGTAAGAATAAAGAGATTTCAAATTGTTCACCAAAGTTCCTGCAGTCTTTAACTAAAGCTTAAGAGCTTTGGAAATCAAAGACAAACAATCTTCCAGTAAGAATTTGGCAGATATTAGGAAATTTGGCATCACTTGATGAATCAAATGCTTTCTACCTCATGAAGCAAGACCAAAAAGCAAAGACTTTCCACTTTCCAGCTAGTGGGACTAACAGTGAAGTTTTAATGACTCCAGCTTTATTTTTAGTCCTCATAAAACAGCCCCATCTACCCAGCACGTGTCATCATTCCTCCCAAAAAACTAAGTAAAAAATGGGAATGCTCCTTTTCTGCCCTAGATATAGGTATATAATTCCCAGTTGACAGTAGCATGCATTCTGTGTTTTTAGCACAGAAACCAAACCCCTAAATTACTAATATATCAATGTAAAGACTCTTGCAGACTTGTTAGACATAAAGACAAGTTACACAAAGATTTATATTATATTTTTTGTCTAACTGAACCAACTGTAGTACCTGGTTATATATACACCAAGACCACGTAAAGGCACTGGGTTTTCAAACTCTCAGTTAAATTTAGTTTGTATTCTTATAGTATACTTCAAGAGTTACACTCATCAGCAGATTTGCGCTGTTGGAACAGAACCTTAACTTTGGTTGCACAATGCAGTTGTGAAGGTCTCTTTTTTTTAATCATATCACTCCTCTGTCTCACAGGGCCCACAGTATCATTTCCAACAGAAGATGGTTGCACCTTCACTCCAACTGCCATTTACCCATCACTATCATCATTTCTGCAATATCATGTGTGCTCTCAATCCTGTTTCCTAGGAATACTGTTATACACTTTGTGTTCAGACTGTTTTGCTAGCAGGTCTCTGCAGCCTAAAAATACAAAGCTCAAATACTGCACTTTCAAAAGTTAACTTCAAATTGGATTGTTGATTAAATATATGCATTCATGTGAGAAAGGAGTACATCAAACTACATATTATTAATATTACAAATCTGAAAGGTTTAATTGCGTATAGTATTTTTAAAACAAGAATGTTATCTATTTGCATCCTGAATAAACTTAGGAGAAACTGAGGTTTCCTGTTCTAGGGTGTTGTCCAAAAACTACTCAACAGAAGTCTGCAAAAATAATCTTTCTAGCTTTGTTTGAAGAGAAATACTTGGAACTTTTCCCATTACTAAAGGAAATGGGCCCATCTGAACTGCAAACCCTTTATATTCTCAAAGAATATAAACAAACAAACTTGAAACTTCCCCCACCCCTCTTTTTTTTTTTTTTTTTTTGGAAGGCAGTGCACATAAAACGAACTGACTGGATTTTTATCTTGCTGTCGTAAGTTAGACTTAAGTAAAACAAGTAATATTGAAAGACTGTAAACCCAGAGTTGGACTGAAGTAATTTGTTTAATATATAGCATGGCTAGATGACAAAAAAGAAGGAATGTCCTGTTTTAAATAAAAATGAATAGAAACTTTCTGGAATAACTTCAATCTTTAAAGATAAAATTGCTATTTGGATTTACCTGAGTAGAATATGAAATGCTTTCCCCAAGATATTCTGGAAAGTAACTACTTGCTCGGAAGATGCTGCTAGACAGGAACCATTTTTATTTTAAATTGCCAGACACACTTGCTACATTTTGGAATTTTTGTTTTGGTTTAAGTGCTGTAGAGGTTTTCATCACTCTTCTGAGTGTTTCAGAAATAAATTATGCCGTACAAGTGAAAGAGGGGCTGCCCCAGACCTGGCTGAATAATGAACACTACACATCTGGTTATGGTAAAACTTTCTATTTTACTGCAGAAGGGCGAGTGTGTGTAACTTGGGAGGTATATCATATATCCGAGGCAGAGAGGATGAAATTCTATAATGACTCATAAAGCTGTCCTGGGGTGAGGCTGGGAAATAGTAGGATTTCATCCCTCATTTAAGGGTAAGCCATGGATTTGCAGAGCATTTCATTTGTGGTCACTGCTCCAATTTACGGACTAGAACAGCAGCCATTGCCACTCCAAGCTACAATGTGTGTGGTTTCCTGGCCACTGCAGCATGGAACCAGTAGATCCTCTCCTGATTTTCTCACCACCACCCCCATCCACATCTACAGTTACCCTATCATTAAGTGTCACTGCAGAGCTCAGCTCACTTGGCAACCTTTCCGCACAGGGTTATGCGCATGTGGATCCTCTGCCAGTGGGTCCAAAAATGCATTGACCAGCATGTAACAGGGAGAACATCTTTCACAAGTAGGAGGGAATTCCAAAGAAATTATCAACATATGGAAGCTACTGTACCTCCATCGGGTGTAAAATGACTAAAAGAAAAGCCAAACACTGACCAGGAAGAGGATCAGCCATAGCTGAGAAGCATAAACTGGAACTTGGAATAAGGGGTAATATAGGTGCTGAGCATATGTCAGGAGCTGTTCCAATGACTTTGTTCTTCTGTAGGAGTCAGCAAAAAAAATGTAATTAGGCTCCAGCTTTGAATCTTGCAAATTAAAGCGATTACTCCATATGCATGAAGACTATGCATGAAGCAGTTACGGAAAATTATAATAATGAAAGCATAATCCGTTGATGTACTGGTGTATGAAACATGGATTGCAAATAGGAGTTTCAAAATGTTTAGCAAGAAAAAAAGATCTCCCGAACAGGGACATCTGCACATATTTTGTATGATTTTATAAAGAGATAGCACCATAAAAATAAGTTGTAACAATTGGTGACAGAAAAGACCTATTTGGTCATCTTCTCTGTTCCCTGCCACGGCAAGACTGTTCCTAGAAGTATATTCAGAAGTACTTTTACGTCTTAGGAAAAATTAGTTAACCCTATAATTAAATGCTAAAGCACTGAAGAGCAAGAGTAGCTGGTATCTGCATCTAAATATTCTAAACACACTTTCAAATGTATTCTTTTTTAAGACTTGCTCATGGGCTTCTGACAGGTATGAGGTCCCAGAATGCATGGGGACAGCACAGCTGCAGAATGATTGCTCAGACCATGGAGGAAGCCCACTTCACAAGGCTAGGAAGTATGGTAGGGAGCAATCAAACTGCAACTGTATGTCCCAAAGGGTTTAAAATGCTACTTAAATACTTTAAAACCTTTAAAGGACTCCAGTGAACCGGCATCAAGAACTTCCACAGCCCAATTTGAGTTACAACATTTTCCCTGTTATTCATCCCTAATCCCCTTACACACAACTTCATCCCATGACTCTGAGTTATGCATTCAGCTCATTAAACAGTCCCTCAGAGACTGTTATACCCCTGGCTACAATGCTCAGCTCTTCACTTTTATATCGTACAGACTCTCACTTGCAGCTGAGGAGGTTCATTCCCTGGTGTCAGCCAAGATGGCTCCCTCACATTTTCACAGCTTGAGGGGCTTTCCAGAGGACTTATGTATTTAATTAAATGAGAAACCAGACCCTGGAACAGTGGTGTATATAAAGACAACATATTAAAATGGTTTTCCTCTCCCCCACTCTTCATATCTTATTTGTGTTGGTTATGGGGACAATAGCACAACATGTGTCTAATGGCTTTCCTTGTATGTAGGCTGCTACCCCTCTTTTTCATCTGTTTCTAAGATCATTGGGGCAAGGGCTGTGCTACTATGTGAAAGAACAGCACCCAGCACAATGGGCCCTGGATCCAATCATGCTTCTGGACAGTACTGCGATCCAGGGCCACCATTGCTACTGCACTTGAGAGCCTCACTGACTTTTGCATCTCTTATTTGTCGGTGCGCTTTCTTGAGGGCCACCTGGTTAATGAAATATGATGAGCATTCATCGTCTCTCTTTTTAAGCAACAGTTGCAAACAAAGGGCACAACCTTGCTTGCATTTAGGTGGATGGGAGTTTTGCCACCGACTTCAGGGAGAACAAGATTAGGGGCAGATTTCGTTTCCTGGATGGTTTTTGCCAATATTCTTATGTATCTGTGTTGCAGGTCTACCATGCATAGGGACAGGTAGGGTACTGTGCCCACTGGGTTTCTGAATATCAAATACTTCAGAAATTTTGGCTTTCTCTATGCGGAAAGCTAAACAAGAAGTCAGGCAGCTAAAGAAAGTTAAATATAGTTATAGCAGCGGTATGCCTAGGTTCTCGATGTTGTCAGTTTTCATTTAAATCTCTAAGTGCTATTAAATAACAGGCACTCAAGTATGTACAAAATACATATGCAGATATGAAAGTGGTTTGATGCCTGTAAAGCTTCACAATCCTTTTGTCTTGCTTTCTTTGATGATGTACATTTTATCACGTAAAACAGTCAATCGTAGAAAACAAATTGCAGGGTATGATACGGCAAGACGTTTAGTGTCCTAAAGTCTTATTAAAGCCAATGGGAATACAGAGCACTCAGCCTCAACCCCTCGCTAAGGTAAATTTGTGCAAGTCAGTTTGCCGAACTGATCCTTGTAGAGGGATAAGAGTTAACACAAATATAATCTCAGCCAGTCAAACTATTTTGCCTGATAAAAGTCCTGCATGTTTGCTCTAATTTGCTGAGGCACTGTTTGATAAACTAATATGAATGCATCAATTCAGTAATCGGACAGTAAGACACTAACTAGCATTATTATTCATTTGTATTGTGGTAGTCCCTAGATGCCCAAGTCACGGATCAGGTCCCAAGAGCATAAAAACTAAGTATCATTCCCCTACACTAATATACATCTGATAAGATGATTAAGATGCCAGGGCGCCAAAATCTGGCTCTACTGAAGTCAATGGCCAAACTTCCATTGGCTTCAACAGGGCCAGGATTTCCCCCCAGTCATGTTTGGGGAGGGGGGCAGGGGAGGAGTGAGAAAGCTGCTCAAGAAATGATAATGCTTGTGCAAGGTGACTGATTGATTTCACTGGAAGCTGAAACTTAACCTACAGCACAATCAGCAACAAAGCGAAGCTTCCCCATATTGCTCCACCAACAGGCCTCAGTTCTCACCCGATGAGCCACTTCTAATGGTACGAGAGTACTTCAGTGTCTATGCTCAGTCATTGCCTCTGTACTGAGACATGATACAGAAGGCGACATTACTCCTGTCTCCATTCCGCACCCACCATTGTGATAGGACCAATGCCTCCTGCTTTGAGGATAAACACTGTGGGCCTTCACCTTGACACTAACTATCCGCTGACCCAACGACCTCGCTGCTCGATTTGTGCAGCAGCAGGAGACCATGACCCTGATACATGAGCAAACTCTTCCTTTCTATATTTACTCTGCCTCTGTGGAAACGACGGACACCATGTGAATATTTATTTTCAGCTGGCCATTTAGCATAAAAATGATCACGCCACGTTTATTTGCATTTTTAGCTTAATTACCTCTAGCTTGACATTATACTTGAGAGCGTTCTAATAAGAAGTTAAAGAGCAGTTCCTTTCAGACGCTGCCTCAGGTTAGTTCAATGCCCCATTAGCCCATTTAATGACTTCTTGTCTGCAAACGTTTGTGTGAGTGCGCTGAAGTCAATGTAAAGGGAAGCATGGAAGCTGAAGGAATATTCTCATCATCCTGGATTTAACCCATTCGTCTATGCACCTTTTAATTACCAATAAAATTTGCCAAACAGGCACTAAATATACTTCCCTAACTTACCCTTATAAAAAACCTCATATTTTACTTGCTGATCAAAAAAACCCAAAAACCAAAAAAAAAACTAAAGACATGACTTGCTCTTGCTACTTGCAGTAGCATTTTAAAGGTGGTTTTATTGAGTGGGTATGAATGATCCCAGTTAATTCTTTGAGATATTTCACAGCATCTTCACAACACTTTTGGGGCTTACTGTTTGTAGTCAAAAAGGAACATGCCGATTTTTCTGCTGTTCCTGATCAAAGAATCATTTGTGGTTTCAATATGATAAAGGATCTCAAGACCAACTCAAGGCTATGCTGCTAATTCCTATTGTTTCTTATTGAGAAAGGCAGCAGGGTGCCTTCCCCCCCAACCCTCCATCCATTCAGAGTGCTTTATAAAATTATTTCTACTCCCTATCACCAGACCTGCCTTTTCATGCTTCTCCTTGAACTTAATGGGTGTGATTTCAAACTTCAGAAAAGACAACATGTTTAACACTCATCGTCCTCCCCCTCTCCCCCAACAGTGATGAGGTCACCATTACCTCCTGAGCTCAGTTCAGGCATGAGGAAGAGGGAAAGACTGCTTTACACTGCCTTTTTACAGCCTGAATTCTGGAGCCAGTTTGGGACTAGAGCCAACCCAAGGGTAAATTAAGAGCAGCCCAGTGGCTGCTCTAATTTACACTCTGCAGCAGTATTCCTCTATGGAGTGTTGTGGCAATCCACGATAGGAAGAGCTCTGACTACATGCCTCTCCCTCCCCAGACCCACACGTTACTGAGTCAATGGCACACCCCTATACCAAGGGCTGAGGAGGAGGTGGGGCTGAGCAGCATAGGACCACATGGTGCCAAGGAATGAGTCATGCTTCCTGGAGCTATTTGCCAGCACAGCTGGTGTACATAGGATCCAAATAATCCCAGAATCAGGACCTAACTATTGAATATACACTTACACACTTAAACAGAGAGCTGTACACTCTATCTTTTGTTATTGCGGCATCCATGTGACTTTAAACACCATCAAGTGAACATGTTCAAGCATGTGGAAGTGCAGTCATGTATCCACTTAGATGCCCACACAGCCATTTCAGGAATGTATGCTGTGCACCTTTGTTTGAAAATGTAGCCCTTCCCCGGGAAATTAGCACTTTTACTTACACATTACGAGTCCAAATGAATGTTAAAAAAAAAAAAAAACAGCTAAAACACTTACTGAATTAAATATTTAAGCATCATTTGTAAGACAACCCAATTTATCCACATTAAACACTTATTAACTGCTGTTAAATCAACTGATTTATTAGATTACCAGTCCATTATTTGTTTCAACAGAAAAAAACAAGATGCATTTATTCAACACATAATTACTTATATTGGGTGTGCCCTGCTGCATAACAGACTTCCCTTACTCCAAGTGCTTTAGGTGTGATCAGGGAATGGACAGAAGGCAGCACCACTCTACTTAATGAGCGTTTTCGAGATTAAGTTCACAGGAGAAAAACAATCACACTCATTCAACCATACAGAGATCTCATGTCTCACATTGAACTCATCATCTTCTAAACACCCCCTGGAGTACTGACATTATCCTTCACTTTCCTATGCAAATTCATAAATTTTACCTTCTGTGAAGTAAACTACCAATAGAAACCCTAGAAAACATACATAAGAAGTATTTTGTCTGGTGCCAAATATGCATCCTGCTTGCTAACTTATCAAATCGTCTTGCACAAGACATTATAATAGAACAAAGTGTCTTAATTCTCTATTAATTTTGACCCAAGGGTAAAGCGAATGGAGGGGGAATGTATGATGCACTTTTTCCGGGCATCAGTTCACAATACTATTCACCTCAAAACATCCCAATCAGCATGAAAGGGTTTATATTATTGATCATGATCATTTTGCATACAAACTCACAAGCCACTGAAAACAAAGAGACACAGCACACACTATTTTATTTATTGAAGCACAAGGCAAGAACTAATTCTAAATTAGAGTCAAGAGGAAAAATAAGTAAGAAAGAACAGCCACACTGGGTCAGACCAATGGTCCATCTAGCCCCATATCCTGCCTTCTGACAGTGACCAATGTCTTCATACAGTGGCTCTGCTGCATGTTTTAGACCATTAGCATCAGTGTCCTTCAGCAAGCTTTCACTTGGTAAAAAGCTTATATTTTTTGTCACAAGGACAAAAAACAATCTTGTGATTAGAGCACTGGACTATCCCCAGACATCAAGGTTCAGTTTCTATCCCTCCCACAAGTTTGTGGTGTTGTCTTTTGCAAGTCACTTAATCTTTCTGGGCCGGAGTATTTCATCTGGAAAATGGGGATATCACTACTTCTCTCCTCCCACTCTTTATAGGTCTTGCAATTGATATAATAAGCTCTGCAGGCCTCCTCTTAAGGACTCTTTCTCTGTATCTGTATTGCATCTAGCACAATGTAGCCTCTAAAAAGCACTACAATATCAGTAATTTATTTTAAAACATACAAAACAAAAGAGGATTTATTGAGGTCAGCAGGATTACATGGGTGGAAATGAAAACAGAATGGGCACAAGTCATTCCACACCACATTTGCTACCTGAATGTCAGAGACATTGGATAAGATAATTGAGGTTTTGGATAATCAAGGTAATTTTCAATGTAATTAAATAACGTCAGGGGACATGACCCTGTTTCTGGTAGCTGGGAGGGTTGAATAATTGAAGTTTGGATAATCGAATGTTTGTCTTTTACCACTTATCTTACAGAATACTGTACAGGTTTTTATTGAAAAGCTTTCCCTGAAAAGAAATTCAAGATCAAATGAGCCCAGAGACCATTAATTTGACACGTGCAAAGCACTGCAACAAGCTCTTTTGTGCCAAACCACATATTGTTTATCTGCCAGATAACAGAAAAGTCTTTTGTATTCGGCACAGTGAACTCCTCCTTCTAAAGACTATACTGTGAAGCTCAATCACTTCAGCAGTGGAAGCAACATCAACAGTTCACATCAGGTCCCCAGAAAGCTCCCCAGTGGATAACATGCTATATTTTCATCTCTGGAAACCAAGATCCAAATCTTGACGGAATCTCCAGAGAGATGAACTTGATGGTCTCAATCTTAGTTTTGACCCCCCACAGAAGCCCGAACACAGCTGGAAATAATTAGTATCTCTGTTCAAAGTGAATATGGCGTCTAAAAGAACAGGAGTTTCTCAGGGCAAGCTGAATGAGTTTCACCAATAGACACGAGGGGAAGCTTCGTCCGTACTCAGCTTCAAGTCTGCATGACTCCAGCCAGCAGATATGAGCATCAGTACAACGAGAGAAACTAATGGATATAAAGGAAAATTTTGGTTAACAGCTTTTGTAATGTCTTCAAGTCAGTCTCTGCTGTGCCTTTATTTCTTTAAAAAAAGATGAAACACTTCCTGGGTTGTGTTCTTAACAGTGGAGAAGACATTTACATGCACATTTTCAGCAGAGCTCAGCTGAAACCTCTCCTGTAGTTTTCAGTACACTTGGGGCTTCTCTCCACGTACAGCGCTGTACTGTTTTAGCGAAGATGGAACTATGCTGACAGGACAGTTTCTCCCACTGGTGGAGTGAATCCACCTCCCTGAGTGGCGGTAGCTGTTTCAATGGGAGACGCTCTCCCGCCGGCATAGCGCTGTCTACACAGGGGGGTTAGGTCGGTATCGCTACGTTGCTCAGGGGTGAGGATTTTTCGCTCCCCTAAGTGACATCGTGATACCAATACAGGTCGGCAGTACAGACCTGCCTTCACACGGCTCCAAGAGCGTTGTCCCCTTCTATTGGCTTCCTTGCCACTATCTCTGCTCCTCTGCCCAGCTACTTCTCTCGCTTTGTACTTCTGAAGCGCGAGCAGCACCAGCAGCAGCCAGGGCGGTAATATCGTTGTGGTTTTTTACAAGGCAATAATCTACCTCCCTCATGGAGATAAACTACTCAGAGGAACAAGAACGAGGTTATTGGCTTGTAAAACAGCGCGATGACAGCGTTATCATAGAAATTAATGTCATTTAATGCTTTATGCCACAATTCCACAGGTCCCACCTGAAGCATTAATAATGCATTTTGTTTTTTAACATGTCATGTGGGAAATGGCTGACTTCGGGCACCTAGGGATTACCTCAGTAAAACATAACTAACTGATGCACTCTACAAGACCAACACAGGCGAGTGCAGCAGAGCATAAGAGGAGTTTGGTGACTTCCCCCTTTTTCACCCTCCCCTTCCTGAAGCAATATTTTTGCGACTGTATTTTACTTGGGACAGGTTTTTTTAATATAATGCAACTGGCTAAAAATATCTCTGGTTCACACAGACCTTTTCTTCTTCAGAAGCTAGCCGAAGATGCAAACTCTTTTCAGCTACCTTGTTTTCATTCATGTATTCTATCCCATTTATCAATCTAAGAAATTGAAGCTTTACAAAGGAATCACCACAACAGACAACAAATCAGGTCCTGCATTGCTAAGACAGGGCAAATAAGCCCGTGGCTGATAAATTTGCTTATGACAATATTGGCAGTAATTTGATTCAAACACTAGCAGAGTCAACTTTGAATTATAGCAACAAGGGACAGAAAATAGCTGCTTTTCTTCACCGTTAACCCATGAAATCTCTCTTTTTGAATCATAATATGAATCTGAGATATTTCCCTGGTGGTGTCTCTTAAGCCAGTGGTCAGAATAAGTGAAGCATGATAAATAGCTGAGGCGCTAGGCCTGTGACGGCTGCACAGGTCCGGCTGTGGAAACAGAAAGGTCTTTCATTGCTCAGTGCGAACAAACAGATGGCACATTTGAGATAAACAGCCAACACAGAACTACAACACACATTGGAGTTTCCTGCTCCATTGATATACTGCACATGACATACTCTGCATTGCGCTTTCACTACTAGTTAGTTAATCGTGGATAACAGAGTACAGAGACACCTACTTTTATTGTTAACACTCCTAAGCCTGGCTTCAGAGTAGCAGCCGTGTTAGTCTGTCTCCGCAAAAAGAAAAGGAGGACTTGTGGCACCTTAGAGACTGACAAATGTATTTGAGCATAAGCTTTCGTGAGCTACAGCTCACTTTATCGGATGCATGCAGTGGAAAATACAATGGGGAGATTTTATATACACACAGAACATGAAACAATGGGTGTTTCCATACACACTGTAACGAGAGTGATCAGGTAAGGTGAGCTATTACCAGCAGGAGAGCGGGGCGATGGCCGGGGGTAGAGGAGAACCTTTTGTAGAGATAATCAAGGTGGGCCATTTCCAGCAGTTGACGAGAATGTCTGAGGAACAGTGTGTGTGGGGGGAATAAACATGGGGAAATAGTTTTACTTTGTGTAATGACCCATCCACTCCCAGTCTCTATTCAAGCCTAAGTTAATTGTATCCAGTTTGCAAATTAATTCCAATTCAGCAGTCTCTCGTTGGAGTCTGTTTTTGAAGTTTTTTTGTTGAAGAATTGCCACTTTTAGGTCTGTAATCGAGTGACCAAAGAGATTGAAATGTTCTCCAACAGGTTTTTGAATGTTATATTTCTTGACATCTGATTTGTGTCCATTTATTCTTTTACGTAGAGACTGTCCAGTCTGACCAATGTACATGGCAGAGGGGCATTGATGGCACATGATGGCATATATCACATTGGTAGATGTGCAGGTGAACGAGCCTCTGATAGTGGGGCTGATGTGATTAGGCCCTGTGATGGTGTCCCCTGAATAGATATGTGGACACAGTTGGCAACGGGCTTTGTTGCAAGGATAGGTTCCTGGGTTAGTGGTTCTGTTGTGTGGTGTGTGGTTGCCGGTGAGTATTTGCTTCAGGTTGGGGGGCTGTCTGTAAGCGAGGACTGGCCTGTCTCCCAAGATTTGTGAGAGTGATGGGTCATTCTTCAGGATAGGTTGTAGATCCTTGATGATGCATTGGAGAGATTTTAGTTGGGGGCTGAAGGGGATGGCTAGTGGCGTTCTGTTATTTTCTTTGTTGGGCCTGTCCTGTAGTAGGTGACTTCTGGGTACTCTTCTGGCTCTGTCAATCTCTTTCTTCACTTCAGCAGGTGGGTACTGTAGTTGTAAGAATGCTTGATAGAGATCTTGTAGGTGTTTGTCTCTGTCTGAGGGGTTGGAACAAATGCGGTTGTATCACAGAGCTTGGCTATAGACAATGGACTGTGTGGTGTGGTCTGGATGAAAGCTGGAGGCGTGTAGGTAGGCATAGCGGTCAGTAGGTTCCCGGTGTAGAGTGGTGTTTATGTGACCATCACTTATTAGCACCATAGTGTCCAGGAAGTGGATCTCTTGTGTGGACTGGTCCAGGCTGAGGTTGATGGTGGGATGGAAATTGTTGAAGTCATGGTGGAATTCCTCAAGGGCTTCTTTTCCATGGGTCCAGATGATGAAGATGTCATCAATGTAGCGCAAGTAGAGTAGGGGCATTAGGGGACGAGAGCTGAGGAAGCGTTGTTCTAAGTCAGCCATAAAAATGTTGGCATACTGTGGGGCCATGCGGGTACCCATAGCAGTGCCACTGATTTGAAGATATACATTCTCCCCAAATGTGAAATAGTTTTGGGTGAGGACAAAGTCACAAAGTTCAGCCACCAGTTTTGCCGTGACATTATCGGGGAGACTGTTCCTAATGGCTTGTAGTCCATCTTTGTGTGGAATGTTGGTGTAGAGGGCTTCTACATCCATAGTGGCCAGGATGGTGTTTTCAGAAAGATCACCGATGGATTGTAGTTTCCTCAGGAAGTCAGTGGTGTCTCGAAGGTAGCTGGGAGTGCTGGTAGCGTAGGGCCCGAGGAGGGAGTCTACATAACCAAACTATCCTGCTGTCAGGGTGCCAATGCCTGAGATGATGGGGCGTCCAGGATTTCCAGGTTTATGGATCTTGGGTAGCAGATAGAATACCCCAGGTCGGCGTTCCAGGGGTGTGTCTGTGTGGATTTGTGCTCGTGCTTTTTCAGGGATTTTCTTGAGCAAATGGTGCAATTGCTTTTGGTAGCCCTCAGTGGGATCAGAGGGTAATGGCTTGTAGAAAACGGTGTTGGAGAGCTGCCGAGCAACCTCTTGTTCATATTCCGACTTATTCATGATGATGACAGCACCTCCTTTGTCACTTCCTAAGCCTGGAGATCTGTATTTACCATATATACAGTCATGATAGGCATGGAATAAATCCCTTCTTTCATGAATCTTGGAAGAAATTGGATTTATTATTGTTTATTATTTTTTATGATCATCGTGCATATGAGCCCCAGTCAGGACCGGGACCACATTGTGCCGGGCACTGTACCAACATATAAGAAAGCCAGGCCCTGCCCCAAAGAGCTCACAATCTAAGACAAGAGACAAGGAAGTAAGACGGGGTGAGTATAAGGAAACAATGAGACAATACTGGTCTGCATGAAGGGCAGTGGTCTCAGCACATCTGCAGCCTAACTGTTATCAAGTTATCTGTAGCCCTCACAGCACAGGAGAGTTTTAAGGAGAGAACTCAAAGAGGTTATGAGCCAGTTCTGCAGATGTTTACAGGGAACTTCTCCCAGGTGTGAGGGGCACCATGACAGAAAGCATGAAGGAGGTTGTTGATTCATCCTGTACCTTTGCCCTCACTTGCCTCTTTCCCATTTATGAGGCCTCGGATCCTTTGGGCACCACTGGAATATAAATGATGGATAGCAATTCCAAGCCTCATAGCTGGCTTTTTTAAAATGATCTATCAAAAAGCTTTCTGTAACTACCAACACTCCAAAATGGTAGTGGGACGCTGGCAGACCAGGGACCAGCTCATGTCAAGGCCTCACCGAACGCTGATGAATGCAGAGCTGGGAACCAGTCTGGCTTGCTCATGTGTTAGTATTGTTAAAATAAGCATCAGAGTTATAGGAATGTGCTTAGTGTTTAGAATTTATGGAACGCTTGTAGGATGCTGCATGTACTAACCTTACTTATAATATCTGTATCCCATGATATAAAGTAATTTTTAAAGGGTTTGCGCTGTACCTATAAAAATGTTTGCTAAGACTGTAAACCCAGGGAGAAGCATTACCAAGTGTGAAATGCTAGTTTACCACAAAAGACATTATCTTCTCCCCAACAAACGAAGGCCTATAGGCACCAGACAAGTCATTGTGGAAGATCAGTGCACCAAAGACTTTGCTGATTGCTTTCCCCACACCCCTGAAGAAGGTACATGAACAACGTCCCATCACAGCTTGAACGCTGAGGGAAGATAATAAAAATCCCTGTTAAGGAGAAATTGTATCCCTACGCTGCTTGAACTCTGAAGGGCGAAGATTTCTAAGCATAAGCAAGGGTCCCTATAGCTGGTGGTATCATCTTTTGGAATCTAAAACTGTATCTCATTTGTGTGTGTATGTTTACCTGCTTTAACCTTGTAATTAACTCTCATTTCCTTTTCCTAGTTAATAAATCTTTAGTTTACTCCAGGATCAGCTACAAAGCATTGTCATTGGTTTGAGATCTGAGGTACAGCTGACCTGGGGCAAGCAACTGCTTCTTTGGGACAAGGAGTAACTTGAACATTGTGGTGATTTTCGGTGTAAAAGACGATCTATCACAAAGGCAGGGCCGGCTCCAGGCACCAGCAGGTGCTCGGGGCAGCAGTCAGAATGGGGCGGCAGACCATGTCCCGCCGCGGCAATTCGGCTCTTCCCGCCACGGCAGCTTTTGGGCGGCAGCTCTGCCAGCCCCATGGGCATGGTGGTAATTCGGCGGCAGCTCCGACACGGTTGCAGCGGTGGCAATTCAGCAGCGACTGCTTGGCGCAGCAAAACTGGTAGAGCCGCCCCCGCACAAAGACAGACTCGTCTGGGGCCTGAGGGGGCTGTCTGTGACTCCATGTTATAGTGCTTGAGGAGTTCACACTCGACGCTTGGTTGGTGAAACCTAATTACAGAACCCACAACCAATGGGCGGTTTGGTGCCCTGGTTTGGGGCAGTCTGCCCTGAGGTTGGCACTCACGATTGTGAGTTCCTCCAGACAGGCTGGCAGGTGGTTTCTAGCACTAACTTGGTTTTTCATTTGTTCAGTCTTGTAAACAGAAAAAAAAAAAAAAAAAATCAACATTTTTATTATTGATATGTAATGCTTGCAATATTATGCAAAGCTGAAAGCCTTGCAAATGCAGGTTTCCCTGTGATAGTAACAACGCAAGCATTATAGGCAATCGTCACAATATAAACAGATCAAAGGGTCAGATTCTGAGACTTGTACTCGTGTTGAAAAGTATAATTAAATAAATAAATAAATTGGAGTGACCCAGCCAATTAGTGGTAGAGCTCTGGTGTCTCCAGAGTCCCAGACTAGTGCTCTATCATTAAACTAAAGGGGACTAACTCAATGTGAGTGAAAGGCCCCAAGCCTTATCTCAGTGCAGAAGTAACCGGCATGTGTTTGTAGAACACACTGTCCATTTTCTCAGCTTTGTATATTGAAAAGCAAAACCCTTCACTAGTCTGTGAATTGCCCTGACTTCATTTATACAACAATTTACTGCAGTGGCCCAGTCATCATTTAGCCTTGTTATACATCAGGCACCTTTTTGGTGGTGGAGGCTGCTAAGATTATATTCTGCATTGAAAAGGGACATTTTTTTCCTAACAGTTTGGAAACCCTTGAATGATTTGTAATCAGACTTATAATTATCTCAGAAAGAAGATCAAGTTACCTTGGCTAATCAACTCACTTCCTCCATCTCTAGCACCCAAATCTATTCTCAGACATGTGCATGTGGCTATGGTTAGAAGTCAATAGGAATTACAGCTCTACCCCCCCAGTGCCAGATTTCATCCCTCCACGTAACAGAAGGCTTGCACTTCAGTCTGTGGTTCTTTCACTTTACGGCCAGGATTCTGCCGTCGGACCTGTGCAGGTGGCCCCTTTGTGGCTGTAGAGGGAACAAATGAAATTAACATGTCTCTGCAGGAGTGCACGGGTCCACCCCATGTGTCTGATTACAGGATGAGGCAGCACATGGTACAGTCTTAAGGAGCCAAGAAACTCTCTTCCCTTGTCAATTCTCTACGACAGGTGCAGTGGCAGTAATTAATTTTTGTGGGGGAAGGAGGGAAAGTGCTGAAAAGTTTTGAACTCTCCCCAAACTTGCATATTTAGCACATTCTGTACGTTCAACGTAAGAAACCAAAGAAGCAAACAATTTCCTGTAACTTTCAGTTCTTCATTTGCATGTCAGATAGCAAACATAGGTCATAACTCATAGCCACTGGAGTGAAAACCATCAAATTAGTCCAACAGAGTATGTCGCTGAACAGATTTAGCAACAAACAACGACCGGCGACGAAGCCTCCTGAAAGTAAGAGATATTCAGCTGAGCATATTATGCAATATGCAAGGATGAGTACTGTGATTACTACGAGTAATGACGTGAATAGCGAAGTGATACAGAGCGTTTAATGCGACCGCAGAAGGCGGCTACACTTAAACTTTTAGCTTTATAGCAAGGTGGGTTCTATGAAAAATAAAATCTTCCTAATGATTAAAAGAAAAACAAACAGAGCTTACTTTCTTTTAAAAAATCCTGTATTCTAGGGGTTTTTTATAATAATTTAAAAACTGGCCTAAAAACCTTAGCACATTGTCCAATTATACAAACAAACTGACAGCCATTTATTCACCCCTTCAGTCAGGTGCAACAATGACACACATGCACACTAGCTTTTAAAGTAGTACTGATTAAATGTTCAAAGAAAGGCTTCTGAAATGGAGGGAACTCAGATCTGTACCACCCCATGTGGTCAGCCATGGAACTGTGTTGGCCCCTGCCTCAGTTTCCCTTAGGAGACCTTCACTCAATAGTCCCAGGAGTTTGGGCTGTTGGGTCCTTTCCTAACCCCTTGTCTGGTGCTGGCCCCTTTACAGGTTTCTTCCCTTTCTTCCTCAACAGAGCAGGTATAAAGTAAGTTGAAGCAGGAGCCCAAAGGCAAAGTCCAATATTCCTGTTATCATTGCCACCGCAGTCAGGGTTCTGGGCTCTCTCTACCCCTCGTCCATGCGGGGGTGACAGAGGGAGCCTGGCCTGCCGTCTCCTCTGGGTCTCAGCCCAGGGACTCAAGGTGGTACAGTTAGACACTTGGTTGTTTAAATTTCCTACAGCTTCGCTGGGCTCCCTCCTACCTTGGGACCTTGCAGGTACTTCCACCTGGTAATCATCTTTGATCCCTTCTGACAGAGAGCTGGTTGATCAGGGAAGTTTCCTCCGGTCTGACCCTATGCAACTCTTTCATTGTATCTGTGTCTCTCTGGCAGCCACCCTCTTCTCCCTGAGCAGCAGCCTGTTATCCCTGCTGTTCTCAGCCTGCCCATAGACTGCAACTGGGAAAGCGATTGCTCCCTTTTTTAACCCTTTAGTATCTGTTTCCTTGTAGAGTCTATCACTCCATCACAGGTTCCCTTTCTTTCTTTTTCTTTGGAGTCTCTTGCTAGTTCCACAACTCTTCCCCTTCCTTTATGAGTAGTGTTTAAACCAGAATGGGAAACTCTGGCCAACATTTTCAAAGCCGGATGTCTGAAGTTAGGCCCCATGATTCATAATCAGGCACTTAAGCATCCGGGTTTGAAATGTTCAGCTTATATTTATTCTTATTAAGGCCTATGTTTGTTGCCAAAATATGAATCCAGGTGTCCCAGCAACCTGCTGGATTCAGGCGCATCACAGCAGAACATTCATATAAAGTCCCCTGACATTACAGTATCTGGCCATTTCCCAGCTAGAGGTATTCAAATCCCAACTTCCTTAGGCTCCTAGGAAATTCCCACCCTAGAAGTGCAACTTGAGCGTCCACTTGAAGACAGAGTGTTTGGGCATCTTCCTAGTTCTCAGCCTGTGACCTTTGCCAAGGCTGAACTCTTGGATTCCGATATTTCAACGGTGGTGGGTCAGCAGCTTGTACATTCTCGAGATGGGCATTACATTATTAGTACCCGATATTTAGCAAATCCGAGTCCCCCCATGCTGGGCAACAGTGAAGATGCTCTCCAAGTTTTCACAGCTCACCTCCCATCATGCCTAAATCAGAGTTACAAAAACCGCCTTGTTATCACCTCAATAGATTGGAGAGCTAAAGGTAACGCCCCGCCCGCAGTTCACGTCTCACTGACAAGCAGATAAAGATGTAGCCAGTTTCCCAGAGCATCCAATCAAATAAACTGAATGTCAGGAGAAATAGGCTATATTCAGCTACAACAAAAGCTTTTACAATGCAACCATTCCTCTTTGCAGATCAATAAGTGCAAGCAAGGCACTAGACTCCAAGAACTGTTCCACCCACTAGGATTTGGGTGGGAAGAGTTTGTGAGAAAGTCTCACAAACATCTACCATTCTTTGTTTTTTATTCCCATGGACAAGAACGTTGGTATATTTAAGAGTTTCCCATTGAAATTAAAATGTCTTCAAATGAAATAAGCTTCTGCTTGCCTCTCACCGAAAGATATAATCAAACATAAAATGGAAGTGAATATTTTCAGATCATCTATCTCTTCTCCATAGTTCAGAAGCTGGAGTGGGAGTCTCTGTTTTAAATGCATTGATAGGTCAAGCAACCTATGCCACTTCTAGGGTTAACATGAATATATTACCAGTGAAACCATAATTCCCTTTCCTAGAAAAAGGTCTTTTTTTAACCATGTTATAAAAGACTCAGAGGAAAAAGAAAAGGGCATTGGCTCTGCCGTTTTTCCGGTGGAAGATTGGTCTAAGTGTGTTTTTCTTGCCAGCATATTAAAGGTCACTACACTAAAGGCCATCAAATATTTTTGTCACTGAAAAGCTACAGGCAAGTTTAAAGAAGAACAAAAAAAAATCCCATGGTTTGGAAAATACTCTTCTGCTTAAATTAAGAGCAAAGTCTCTGGTCCATTAGCCCTAACAGCATAAGTACAATGCAGAATACCCTCAAGGATGTTGCTTCTGAACTGTCTCCTTTCCCTTAAATGGCTGATTTATATTTCTTGTCTCGTTAGTCTTTGGAAAGATGGGGCAGATTCCTTGGAGGATACAAGGAGATTTTTCTTTCTTTTGCTTAAAAAACGCCACTATGCTGCATCAGTCCGAAGATGCAGTTTTGAGAATTTCCTTTGGGAAACTATTAGAACTGCAGTTTAGGGGTCATCCCTGAGCCCTAACCCTGCCCTGGTTTTTTGCAACCACAATGATTGCAAAGAGCCTTGCAGGATGGATTATAGGGGATAAATCATCATATAGTCTGGGGGCTTGAAGGTCTGATTCTCATATACATTAAGATCCCGTTGCACCACTGTGGCAGCATAAAGGGGTCTCAAAGTGAGTGTAAATTACTTATTAGGTATTATACATATATATAAAATACCAAATTTCATTCAGAATATGAAGCCAACCTATCCTGACTCTTACCTGAAATTCTACAGGTGAGGTGCCCTTTTTAAAAAGGAAGTACTATATTCACACATCTCCGTAGTTTCAGACTGTATCTAGATTAGGAAAGAGAAATATCCCCAGCAAGGCTCTCACTGGTTCTTCTGATCAAGGTATATACTGGAAATCTCACAATAAAGCCTCTTTTAGGGAGATTTATGGGCTAAAGGGACTTGGGCATTTATTGAGATTCCAATAAGCATCTAAGAATTTTGATTATTTGAACCACACTCCAAATCTTGCAAAGTTTCCCCTTTTTGATATTTATAATATAAAATCCATATTTTAGAGGGCCTAAAATTTTAAATAATTTCAAAATGGATCACAATATATTCTATCTAAAATGTTTTGTTACTTGTGCTTTAGTCAACAATGCACTAATATCTGAAAAGGTAAAAGTTACCAGGAGCAAATCCTTAAACTGAACTGATGGAGATCGTGGTTGACAACTACATGCCTCTGGCACAAGAGATCTCTCTACCCAGTAAGGATAAAGCTGGCCTCTGCGGGAGCAGACTTTCTCAGGGCTGGTCTGAGACTGGAATACTCCCAAGAACTAAGGACTATCACAAACCTCACCTCTTTCCACTCCAAGTAAAAGGCACACTTCCTTGACCGGCCTCCTCCAACCTATCTAGAGAGCAATATGTGTATTAAAAAATTAGCAAAGCCCCCTAAAACAAGACATTCCACTGCACATGCTTCTCCCCCTGGGGAGAGGATGACAGAACACACGACATGTTGCGTGTTTGGTCACACTGTTACTAATGGAAGGTGCTCAGATATACTGCACTCAGCATCGTAGTAAGAACCTATACAGTATAGAATAGAATAAAACAATAGAACAGAATGAACCCTGTTTTTTAAATTTTCGTAATGAATGAGAATTTGTTAATTAGCTGTTAGGCATGCTCCCTAATTTTATTTATGTATTCATCTATTTATTTTTTGAGGACACAAACAGCTATTCTCCACAGGAGTAAAGACTGCTGATACCAGGGCTGGTCTCTGTCACCCCACTTCAGCAAAGTATGAACTTTAACCGGTGCTGAATTTGTGCCAGGGCGCCCCAGCCCCTCTGGGCTTGCTGCATCAGTTATGAATGTAAAAAAAATCCCTTGAGCACCGGCCCTCTTTCATCACAAATTAAGCACTGACTTGAACTTTAAGCACATGACTAGCCCCATGACTTCAATGGGACTAAGGCACATACTTACTTGTTGTGCGTCATAGGGATGTGCTTCGTCACAGTCGATAGGAGTCGTAATGCTGAGGAACAGTGGGCTTGGCTGAACAATACTGACTCGGGCTATGGATTATTAATTGGTTCTTGCTGACAGAAATATATAAACACACACATCATGTGGGGGATGGGCAAGGAGGTGAGAACCACGCTTCACCTACCAAAAACTGAAGACAATTTTCTCCAGAGAAGGGGCATGACATGAAATTTAAGTGGCTTTGGTTTGTTTATTCCTGCATCTCATCTCATTCAGGGGTCAAAAATCTGGAAGGAAGAAGGCTTTTTGTGTGTGCCATTAGTAGAGGCGGTTTGTTTTAAGAATAAAATAAATTACAATGTGAAAAACACTGCCTGGTTGAGAAATGGCAAGCCACCAGATGGCCTGAATGGCTAACACACTTTCCTTTCACTCCAAGTTTCTTGTTACTCCTATAGGAGTTTGTTCACAGAACTCCTATTTAAAAGAGAGAGAGAGAGAGGCTGGAGATTTCAGAAGTTTGCTCTGAGTCATCCTTGCATGATTTGGGTGAGCGAGCTTCGAGAACATTACTAACAGAGTCTTTCATTTTCAGGCTTTTTAGAAATGAAAGCACCCTAATAGAATGAGGTTCCGCTCTAAAGCAGAATTTGCTGTTTGTTCTTGCCTCTCCAGCTGGTCAGGAGGTTTAACAATGGCAAATTGGCTTACTTTCTGCTTGGGGTCATGGAAAGTTGAAATTAGCATCGAAAGAGACTGAGTTATGTCTAGCGGTTAAAGCACAAGACTGGGAGCAAGACTCTCAGCCTCAATCTCAGCTCAGCCAATGGCTCACTAAGGCCCCAGTTGTACTTAAAACACTCATAACTGTAGGCATGTGAGTAATATTGTCCACTTGTGTTATGGTTAAATGTCTTAGTGATTCAGTGCCCAAGTGACCTTGGCATTTTATTTAACCTCACTGGGGTATTAAGAGGTTTACTTATGTTTGTAACATGATCTGAGGTCCTTGAACGAATGTGCATATCATAAATATTATCAATACTTATTATTAGTTGTCCCATAACTGGCTGCATATATTCTGATGTTTCTAGAATTGAAGTCAGCAAGCAATCTTTTAAATCTATACTTAAAACATTAGTAAGTCAGCTGGATACACAAAATGCTACTGCTGGTATATTTCACAGTGCCCTCTTCCTGGAATATATTTTGTTATGATGGCACGTGAGAAGAGAGATGTCCATTCACCCCAAAATACTTTTCCTCAGTCCCCTGCATCCCCTCACCTTCCAAAAAACAAAACAAAAAAACAAACCACCATCCATCTCTTTATTGCACAGCTGAACCTGTTGGCTTGCATGCTTTGTCCGACTCGCTATGACACTATGCACTGACAGATTCCTTTCTCCCCGTCACTTTTTAGTAGCTTTCCATTACCATGCAATGCACTGGAGCAGCGACTGGAAGGCTGCAGGATATAGAATTGCACTTCATAAGAGAACATCTGACCTCCTGCAGCCTTAGCAAGTCGAGACATATCCTTCGTTAGTTGCAACATGGACACGGGCTGTAAATTCCTACTTAGAGAACAGTTAGCTAATGAAGATTGGCACAGGCCAAACTGTAACAGCAAGGACAGTGGTGAATGTGTCACCTAGCACAGGATTAACACATTTTACTCAGGACAGAACAGCTACCAGAACTGAAAACTCTTCCAAGGGCCAGTGGGCCTTTATAAAACTGAAACAAATGAACAGTATATTTTATATTTTGACACGATACAATGTACATTTGGTGAATCACCAAATTAGTGCAATTAAATAATTTACTGCAAATATCTGTCACTACAGCAGTCACGCTTACAAACTTGTCAGCTGCCAGAGGTAACTAAAATACAACCTCAATATCATCGACAATACACACAGGGAGATACTGAGCCAATGTTGTCTAATTGCAAAGACTATATATTAGGGTAACCACTTGTGTACGATGGTTACAGTCTCCTCCTGAAAATAGCGCAATTAGAAAAAGGACACTGAATAAAAAGCAATATAGAATTTCTGTTTATTCCAATGTGAAGCCATTACCTTCTGATCCCACTGAGGGTTACCAAAAGAAACGACACCATTTGCTCAAGAAACTCCCTGAAAAAGCATGAGCACAAATCCACACAGACACACCCCTGGAACTCCGACCTGGGGTATACTATCTGCTACCCAAGATCAATAAACCTGGAAATCCTGGACGCCCCATCATTTCAGGCATTGGCACCCTGACAGCAGGATAGTCTGGTTATGTAGACTCCCTCCTAAAGCCCTATGCTACCAGCACTCGCAGCTATCTTTGAGACACCACTGACTTCCTGAGGAAACTACAATCCATTGGTGATCTTCCTGATAACACCATCCTGGCCACTATGGATGCAGAAGCCCTCTACACCAACATTCCACACAAAGATGGACTACAAGCCATCAGGAATGGTATCCCCAATAATGTCATGGCAAAACTGGTGGCTGAACTTTATGACTTTGTCCTTACCCATAACTATTTCACATTTGGGGAGAATGTATACCTTCAATTCAGCGGCACTGCTATGGGTACCCGCATGGCCCCACAGTATGCCAACATTTTTATGGCTGACTTAGAACAACGCTTCCTCAGCTCTTGTCCCCTAATGCCCCTACTCTACTTGCGCTACACTGATGACATCTTCATCATCTGGACCCATGGAAAAGAAGCCCTTAAGGAATTCCACCATGACTTCAACAATCTCCATCCCACCCTCACCCTCAGCCTGGACCAGTCAACACAAGAGATCCACTTCCTGGACACTATGGTGCTAATAAGCGATGGTCACATAAACACCACTCTACACCGGGAACCTACTGACCGCTATGCCTACCTACACGCCTCCAGCTTTCATCCAGACCACACCACACAGCCCATTGTCTATAGCCAAGCTCTGCGATACAACCGCATTTGCTCCAACCCCTCAGACAAACACCTACAAGATCTCTATCAAGCATTCTTACAACTACAATCCCCACCTGCGGAAGTGAAGAAACAGATTGACAGAGCCAGAAGAGTACCCAGAAGTCACCTACTACAGGACAGGCCCAACAAAGAAAATAACAGAACGCCACTAGCCATCACCTTCAGCCCCCAACTAAAACCTCTCCAATGCATCATCAAGGATCTACAACCTATCCTGAAAGACGACCCATCACTCTCACAGATCTTCGGAGACAGGCCAGTCCTTGCTTACAGACAGCCCCCCAACCTGAAGCAAATATTCACCAGCAACCACACACCACACAACAGAACTACTAACCCAGGAATCTATCCTTGCAACAAAGCCTGTTGCCAACTGTGTCCACATATCTATTCAGCGGACACCATCATGGGGCCTAATCACATCAGCCCCACTATCAGAGGCTCGTTCACCTGCACATCTACCAATGTGATATATGCCATCATATGGCAGCAATGCCCCTCTGCCATGTACATTGGTCAAACTGAACAGTCTCTACGTAAAAGAATAAATGGACACAAATCAGACGTCAAGAATTATAACATTCAAAAACCGGTTGGAGAACATTTCAATCTCTTTGGTCACTCGATTACAGACCTAAAAGTTGCAATTCTTCAACAAAAAAACTTCAAAAACAGACTCCAACGAGAGACTGCTGAATTGGAATTAATTTGCAAACTGGATACAATTAACTTAGGCTTGAATAGAGACTGGGAGTGGATGGGTCATTACACAAAATAAAACTATTTCCCTGAGTTTATTTCCCCTCTCAACCCCCCACTGTTCCTCAGACATTCTTGTCAACTGCTGGAAATGGTCCACCTTGATTATCATACAAAAGGTTTCTCCCCACTCCCTCACCCTCCCCCCGCTCTCCTGCTGGTAATAGCTCACCTTAAGTGATCATTCTCGTTACAGTGTGTATGGTAACACCCATTGTTTCATGTTCTCTATGTATATAAATCTCCCCACTGTATTTTCCACTGAATGCATGCGATGAAGTGAGCTGTAGCTCACGAAAGCTTATGCTCAAATAAATTTGTTAGTCTCTAAGGTGCTACAAGTCCTCCTGTTCTTTTTAATGTGAAGTGTGTTAGTTACAGACTTACAGTAGAAATAAAAGGGAGAAAAAGGTCTTCTTATTAGTCAGAATTCACATTTGAGAAAACAGCAGTTGCTAAACAGCTTCTCTGAATCGCAGCCATAGACCGGAGGGTAGCAATTATTCTGACACTCCTACTCCCTCCCCCCAAATCGTATTCGGAATTACAGGTCTTGAAAATAGAACTATCTCCAATGCAATTTTTTTAATGAACTGAACCACCAGCTAAACCAGTCATATACATTGAAAGCAGGTAGTCGGGATATACGCATATATATATATAACCACAGCCTTGGTTATATATATATATGTAATGAGTAGCTGAGACTGTGTGCATTGTATTCCCAGAATTAAACTTATTAGCATTACCATGTGCTCCCTCACACCTCTGGATTTGCACTTTTTCCTGGATTGCTTCCACAGAAAGAGGAGAATCAGCTTAAATACAGAAGTAAAAGGACCAGCTACGGTATAAATAAAACATTGATTTAAAGGGAACTTCAGAACCATGTAAGCATTACCCTATTCTACTCCACAAGTGCTCAGACAACATTGATGAACATGAATTTACTAACTACCTAGAAAGATGGGAGTCTTGCGGCTACCCTGCTAGGGGCTGGTGGCCTACGAAAGCCATTGGGAAATGTTTCAGACCATGTTTTTGAGGTACAGACATAAAAATAAAAGTTGCCATAGCTCTTGTCAGGACAAATATATGTTGCCAACTCGTGATATTTTCCTTACAGTCCCAGCTCCTGGACTCACATGATGATATAAGAATCTCAGCTTTCATTTAAAAAAAAAAAAGTTTCTAGACTCCATGGTTGTAGCAAAAAGCTTGAAAACGTGTTCCCCAATGGCTCAAAAACCAAAACACAAATAAATGGCATGATTTTTAAGACAATCTCATGAAATTATGGGGGGCCTGACTCATTGTTTTTGAACAACGGGAGTTGGCAATACTGCATGAATTCCCTTGGTAGCCAAACCAGAGGCTCTTCAAGAGGGATGGCAGGATTTCAGCCGAGGGTAAATGTGCAGGAGGTCTGCCTCCCTCGGCTTGAGATTCCCAGCTCCATGAAGAACCCCCATACCCTCAGGGGAAAAGGTCGTAGCAAAGCTAAGTCAAAGGCTGGAGAATCCACCCAGTCCAGTCCAATCCTCCCAGAGGAAGGAGAAGAGTAGGGCCTATACTGTAATTGCACAGAGGGAGACATCTCCAAATTTCTCACTATCTCGGGGAAGGTCATGTCCCTCTCACTTCCCTCATGTTGCACCTATAGTCTTCCTTGCCCGTTAACCCAAGAGGTACCAATTGGCCATGGGTGCTCTTGTGCCTCAAGGCAGTGAAATAGCTCTGCACCCATGGCTTTGGGTGACAAGGGAAAAGATTGCCCCTCCTACGGAATAGGCACAAAGCTTGGTGCTTGGACTGTACCCTCGCTGGGTGAATTTGTTCCTAAATGCATTACAAGTGCTTATCAAGAGGCGAATACTCTTAATAGCTCAGTTAATGTAACATACCAGAGTGCAAGCCAGATCAGTGGGGGGCTCTTTCACTCTTGTCCTGAAACCAAGAGTGCCTTGCAATGCCTCACTGTTGTAGCTTTCAACCTGGAGCACTCTCAAACAGCTTGCCAGCCTGCAGGTCACTCTCAGATACATTTGCATGACTGCAGCCTGCCAGTCACACCCTGGCTCTCACCAGCCTTGGTTATAACGCAGGGTGTGACTGGCAGGCTGCCCAACATGCTCCCAGTCCCAAATTTTCCCTCCAAAATTTCCCTCATAACACAAGAACTATGGGTCACCAAATGAAATTAATAGGCAGCAGGTTTAAAATGAACAAAAGGAAGTATTTTTTCACACAACGCACAGTCAACCTGTGGACCCAGAGGATGTTGTGAAGGCCAAGACTATAACAGGGTTCAAAAAAGAACTAGATAAATTCATGGAGGATAGGTCCATCAATGGCTATTAGCCAGGATGGGCAGGGATGGTGTCCCTAGCCTCTGTTTGCCAGAAGCTGGGAATGAGCGACAGAGGATGGATCACTTGATGATTACCGGTTCTGTTCATTCCTTCTGGGGCACCTGGCACTGGCCACTGTTGAAAGACAGGAAACTGGGCTAGATGGACCCTTGGTCTGACCCAGTATGGCCATTCTTATATAGATTTATAGATTCACAGATACTAAGGTCAGAAGGGACCATTATGATCATCTAGTCCGACCTCCTGCACAATGCAGGCCACGGAATCTCACCCACCCACTCCTGTGAAAAACCTCTCACCTATGTCTGAGCTATTAAAGTCCTCAAATCGTGGTTTAAAATGTTCTTAAAATGTATGTCTTGTACTGCCCAGCCCTCTCCGGGACAGTCCAAATCTATGAAGTCCATTATTCCTTTAAGGGAATGATACACACACAACTTGCCACCCTAAATGGAGTACCCAGACATTTCAACTTAAACACATTGGATGAGCCAAACAACAAAACAAGTTTATTAACTACAAGGAGATAGATTTTACATGAGTACAAGCAATAAGGCATAATAATCAGAAATGGTTACAAGAAAAATAAAGACAAAATGTGTTCTACTGCTTAACAAACTATATTCAATTTAAACCAAAGTTTCTCACCACATGCTTCCACCAACATTACTGACCAAACTCTTCAGGTCAGGTGAGGTGCCCTGAGGTATTTGCCCCTCCTTTTTTATAGTTTCGGTCCCTCTTTGAAAAGCATTTCCAGCTAAGAACCAAGAGACAGGGGGTCTGGAGGAAGGAGACCTCATGCTGTTTCTTTGCTACAGTGCAGATCTCTGTCCCTGCCCCCCCCCCCCTTCTTGCTACAGAATGGCTGCTTGATAGGTGATGGCCCATCAGCTTTGTTGACACCTAGTTGGGGCGTCCGCTTGCCCATTGTCTTTGAGAAACAACTGGTTTAGTCACTCCCTAGACTCATCTGGGAAACACACTTCAGTCATAAGTGAAGTTTATGTTCACAACTTTATACATAATGGCGCTACATGCATTTTACCATACTACTACTGATCAGCAAATTACGAGTTTTCAGATGATACCTCACAAGGCATGCCTTGTACAAAAATTATTACAGCAGTGTGTATGGTGTTAATACAGGGGTGTGTTCCATCACAGTTAGTTCTTCAGGCGGTGTGACAGAAGCCTAGTGATATCCATTTTAAGAAGATAGTTCCCTGAGGCAAGTTTTGGGGGCTTCTGTAAGGCTTCACAGCAATATTTTGCTAAATTTCACACCAAACTACTGCACCAGGAGACTTCCTTAGGGTACATCAAAGGCAAGCTTCCACATATAAAATTTCTCTTAATAAATGACAACTGGATTGCTGCATATTCTACACAGTCAGATGCTTCTTAAGGCAGGATTAAGTTTGCAATAAAATGCCCTATCATGTAATAAAGATAAAGCACCACTTCTCCTTGCAATCCTCTGCTAAACAGAGACAGAACAGACTCATGGCTATTTGCCTGCCCTATGGCTCTGTCTTAGGTCTTTGCTCTTCTGCACATCATTGCAGTGTCTGAGAGCATTTCACATAAAACAGACAGGCAACTGTGAAGTGCTTAGTGGACTTCATGGAGATGATGGCTCTTCTCCCTTTTCTAGTTATCAAAACCTCTGCTTCTGGTGGGGTCTCTTTTGGGCTGTGAGAGGGGAGATGTCTGATGTTGTCAATGTCAGTCTGAGTATGGGGGGAAAGCTTGATTAAATAGAAAGGGTTGTGCAGTAGTTCCTAAAGGTGGACAGACTCTGGATTTATCTAATCTTCTCTGGAGTTTTCTAATCTCCAATTCCATAGTCAGGTAAACAGACTGAAAACCAGTTCAGTTAACTGCTGAGAACAAGACTGATCAAGGTTTAGGCAAATTAAGTACGATTACAGTGCGTCTGAGAACTTTACTACTCAGCTGCGGGATGCAGAAAGCAAACCCTCTTGTGGTGATAGGAGGGGGGCACATATTGGTTTAAAATATGCTGCTCCTAGCTCAGGGATGCACTGGACACATTGTGAAGAACGATATCACTGAGCTCTGTCTAGGCTTCTGATCCTGATGAACATAAGAAGAGTTTGCTTACCAAGTGGGTTTGCTTTAAGATTTCATTGGTACAATCCATTTGTACTAATCTTTGACAAACTATTACATTTCCTACTTTGGCTATGACCAACTGTGGCATGCCCTCTCTCTGTGATTAACAGGTATGACGATATAATTATACTCTTAGGATATGACAATATAATTATACTCTTAATTCTTTGGGGAATCTGAATAGCTTTTATTCTGGTTTTCATTGTGCAGCCAATGTAGTATGTATACTGATTTTGTACTATGTACAGATGCATGAAGGAGGAACTTATAAAGAATAAATGAAGGATTAAGAATAAATTAAGAATAAACCTAAAGAGCACAAGGTTCGATTCTGCCCTCTTACACACCAGTGCAATTTACACATCATTATCCCCATTCATCAAGATTCTGGAGTCTTCCTACAGGACCAAAACAAAATAAAAACCAACCATTTTTCCCACTGTTCTTCAATATATGCGAAACAGGACTTATTTTCACTCTAACAAGGCTGATCACACAATTCCCTAAGAGTACCTTGGAAGGGAAACAGATTACCGGGGCAGTGATTAAGAGCTGTCTGTCACTGACATACTTATGCAGAGCTAACAAATCTCACCAGTTCAAACAGGTAACTGAATTCTAAATTGTGAGAACAAACTTCCTCTTTTAAAAACAAAAAAAATTCAGTACAGGTTTGATGCAGGAGGCGATTGCACTGACAGGGTTCTGAAGTCAAACACTGCCCTAAATATACCAGAGCCTTAGCTCATATACCAGAGCCTCTTCGATGAGCCAGCAGCCGTATCTTCCAACTGATCAAATAGTCCATCTTCACATTATTCAATCAAATATGCATACTATAATTGGATTCTCTCACTTGTCTCTGGAGAGACTGAGCTCATAATGCTGAAGATCCATTTCAGCTTTCTCATTCTCATCAGCTGAAGCTTGCAGCGGTTCGTACTCTATGATGCACATCCAAGTTGCAAGGTAGCTGTGGAATGAATACTGAATTGAATACCACACTGCGACTTGTCACAGATAGTTGTCATTGAGAAGAAAGATCTTCTGTCCCAGAAGATGAAGCATCATGCCCATAAGCAACAATGGCAAACATTAACCAAAAACATTTATTTACCAAACTAATGGGCACCCTTGTAATTAACACTGTTCACAGGTGTTGGTATTCACTTACAGAAATAGTATGTGGTACCCAAATGTGCACAGGGTCAAGTTCCAAGTCAGCAGACTGCCTGTTTAGCAATTTGCAGTGTTTTCTTATATATATATCAATTCAATAATTTCTCTGTCATCTGCACATTTTTACAACATTAAAAGAATAAACAAAAGGTAGTTTTCTTTCAGTCCAGTATTTCAGTACAACAATTTGTAATAGACAATGTGATGGAGGCTTCAAATGGATAAAATGCCTCATCTGGAAAGCTTTTAGGCTTTGAATGTTGAACCCAAATAAGTCGGGTGCTTTCCAGAAATCCTTCATCCACACTAAGGCAGCTAACAGGTCATTTAATTACCCATCTTCCTTTAAAGTGACTCTCTCAGAATCTCCATGTGTCTGCATTAGAGTAAAGTATTGATTAAGACAAAGTAATTAGCAAGTGAATTCACAACTTCATGAAGAACCTTGAGAGTTCTGCAATACAACACCTAGGCATCGAAAAAGTCTCACAAATGTTTTTCATTTGTAAACGAATCTCCTATTTCTGCTTAGTGTTACTATGACAGTATGTAAGGGATAGTTTTTCAAATTTAACATGTATTTGTATAATTTACACACACACACACACCCTAGAAATCATGCCTTAGACCTCTTAAAGTCCTGCCCTTACGTGTGCATTAACTTGCCAATAATTTTCCGTCTTATTGTTGAGATAAGTAATATGCAAACCTTACAGTTATTTACACTCTCATCCATATGACTTTGTAATGATTTTTTGGTATTTAATAGGTGAAGTTTCCTTCCATTCCTTGAAGATATTGACAAATTAAATCAAATGTTTTTTCAAAGATATGTCTGATATATAACCAAGGATCAAAGTGGAGCTGTTCAGTTAAAAACAAAGAGGTGCTTTGTATGAAGCTGAAGTTTTTACCCTTGGTAAAATCAATGCTAAGGGCAGAAGACAAGGGAGCAAACTCTCCAGAGTGGTGGAACAGAAGTCAGGAGCAGGGAAAGGATCACCACTTTCCAAAATGCTGTATGGCTAGAGACATCCTGTGATGGACAAAACCTCTTCATCACAAGAAATTCCAGCAAGCACTGGGCTTGAGTTTCACATAACCACATACTGGGCTGTGTTAAGTTATTTTATCTTCCTGCACTGTCCCCCTGTAGTTTTTAAATCTTGAGCCTTCCATTGTGGCTTGCACACAAGCCCTCACTTGTGAACCTATAAAAGCAACTGGGGCAATTTCTCCCCTGCTGAGACATGGCACCAAAACAGTCCTGCTTTGTATGAAGATCTAGAAGTCAATGTAGAGTTTCCACAGTGTATCATGGAAAATAGGCAAGAGACCAGCCTAAACAAGTCACATATGAAGGTATTACTGTCCAGACCAGAGTTCCAGCTTCTTGGATTGGTGATGGTGTGAGTGGTGATGGTATGAGGGGTGATAAAAAGAATTCTTCTGAGAGGACATTTGGGGAAGATGTATCACTCTTCCTTCTTGTAGTCTACAGATTGCAACATGCAAATACTAGAAATGGGATCAACTCGTCACTTCAACACCCTCAAACTTTGGGCTAATGTTTCTTTTATCTCCAACTCCATGCTGTCTGCTAAATTGCTCTGCTAGCATCAAAAGAGATCTACGAATCTCTTCTCCCTAAAGCCGCACCACCTTCCCCATGAAACCACATACCCATCATGACGTTTGCAGTAATTCAGAACAGGCTGCATCAGAGAAGAGGCCTGTTTGCAACCCAAGCCTTTCCTGTTTGCTTTGCTATTTTATTTTGTGTTTCCACACAGAAGGGTGTAAATGGTGGGTGTGCTGCGCACATGAATCATGAGCGGTATCTGCCACAAGTAAGATGAAGTGAATATTATAATTAGAGAAATCATCTTCATGGACCCTCTCTTTCCAGCCTAACAGCTTCCCTCACAGATGATGACAGCTTACTAAAAAAAGATACACCTCTCAAATTAACTGACTATTATTAGGGTCCTGACCACCCGCACAAACAATCGTGCTCAGGGCACAGGATGTTTCTACTTTTTATATCTCCTGAAAAGTTTGCTCATGTTGCTAGGCAACCGATTCACCAGGAAGTAACTTCATGAACAGTGACAGTTTATTTTAGGAATATGTATAGCTGTCTCGTAACGAACTGATGCAACATGCCTAAAGGTTTGAGAATTAAACTACGAATCACAACTCCTGAGTTCCACTGCTAGCTCGGTCACTGCCTTTTTATGACACCAGGCTCTACACCAGGTGCTCCCCAATTGTGGTCCATAGACCACTGGTGGTAGCTGGAGCGTTAGCTGGTGATCTAGGAAACTGGCTGACCAAATAGTACTGGCTCTCCCTGTATCTAGACAGATGTTATATTGCGCCAAACACAGCTAAAAATGCATTCCATGTTTTCCTAAAGTTATTGTCCACATAAGCAGCTGTTGTTGTTCTTACAAGCATGTTATGTGATGGCAAAAGGGAGAGGAGATGGCCTGAGCCATAATAAACAGAAACTCTGACTCGTGAGATAATCTCTTTATTAAGATGTTGCCTGCAGTATGAAAAATTATTGAAATCCTATACTCTAAATTATTCTAAACTTTAGCTTACCTATCTGTAAAATGGGGATACCTCTTACTAAAACTAGAATGATATAAAATTAACATGGCACACATTAAATGGATTAAAAGCTGGTTAACTGATAGGTTTCAAATCATCATGGAGTAGGGGTGTGTTCCTAGTGGGGGTCCCACAGGGACTAGTTCTTGACCCTATGCTATTTAACATTTTTATAAATGACCTGGAAGAAAACATGCACTCACCACTGACAAGTTTGCAGATGGCACAAAAATTGCGGGTGTGGTAAATAATGAAGAGGATAGGTCACTGACTCAGGGCAATCTGGATTTCCCAGTAGGCTGGGCTCAAGCAAAGAACACATTTTAATATGGCTAAATGTCAACATAAACAGCTAGGAATAATATAGGCCATACGTACACGATGGAGGACTCTAGCCTGATGTCACGATCAGGACATGGGTGGTCAGACCTGCTGGTCAGAGCTGGAGGAGTCGGGAGCCAGGCCAGGTCAGACACCAGGGGATCAGAGTCCAAGACAGACCAGAGGGCAATTCAGGTGTCAGAAGTGAGGCACCGTTAGGTTACCAGTGGATCACAGCCACGCAGTAGGATCAGGTAGCACAAGGGAGGCAGTCCTAAGCAGAGGAAACCCAGTTGCATGGACAATTTCCAGTTCCTGTGCTTGCTTTAAATAGAAGCAGAGAGCCAGTCACGACCCCTAGCATTCTGCCAATCAGATCCCAGGACTGGAGTCCTCTGTCAGAGTTGAGCTCCTAGTTCTGGTGAGGGTTAACATGTCTCCGGGTGGCAAGCTGGAAATTACTGGCTCTTGAGAGCCCTGTAGACCAGCATTTGAGACCTGGGGTTCCTTTCACCTAGGAGGCAGCGATTCTGAAAGAGATTTGGGGGTCAGGGTGGATAACCAGTTGAACATGAGCTCACAGTACTATGCTATGGCCAAAAGGGCTAAGGCAAAAATGGGAATCGCAAGTAGGCCTAAAGATGATATTTTACCTCTGTATTTGGCACTGGTGCAACCACTGCTGGAATACCATGGCCAGTTCTGGTGCCCACAATTCAAGAAGGATATTGAAAAGCTGGAGAGGGTTCAGAGAAGAGCAATGAGAAGAATTAAAGGTTTGGAAAACGTGTTTTACAGTGATAAACTCAAGGAGCTCAATCTATTTAGCTTAACAAAGAGAAGATTAATTACAGTCTATAAGTACCTACATGGGAAACAAATATTTAATAGTGGGCACTTCAACCTAGCAAAGCAAGGCAAGAGCCAACGGGCTGGAAGTTGAAGCTAGACAAATTCAGACTGGAAATAAAGAGTAAATGTTTAACAGTGAGAGATAATTAACCACTGGAACTGTTACCAAGGGTCGTGATGGATTCACCATCACTGACAATTTTAAAGTCAAAATTGGATGTTTTTCTAAAATATACTCTTGAGGAATTATTTTGGGGAAGATCTGTGTTCTACAGGCAGTTAGACTAGAGCAGGCATCCCTCAGCCAGTGCCTCTTCCCGCAGCCCCCATTGGCCTGGAATGGCGAACCGCGGCCAGTGGGAGCTGTGATCGGCCAAACCTGCAGACGCCGCAGGTAAACAAACTGGCCCGGCCCGCCGGAGGATTTCCCTGATGGGCCGCGTGCCAAAGGTTGCCAATCCCTGGACGAGAGGATACAATGGTCCCTTCTGGCCTTGGAATATATGAATTACCTACCTCATGGGGAACTAAGGTTCTTAATTAACTTTTTACATTGTGTGCTTCAAGATCCACCTGGTTTGCCAAATGAATAGAAGTGTACTGTGAACATAAAATGGCTTCCAGAAGCAAAACTGGGAAATAAAGAGAACCCACCACAGATTCAAATAGGATCCTATTGGACTAACATACAAGACATCGGCAGAGCTCTATTGACTACACCATTGTATCCTGCTGACGATCTGACCCACAGTGTATAAAGGAGAATAAAGAGCCAAACAAGCTCTAGCAAATTAAAACCAACCAAAAGCTATCAAAAAATAACTCACTGAAATAAATAAAGCTAAGGCTAGATAACACCTCCACGCAAAAGAGGAAGCACAATATCGCAAGGAAGCAAATACCTGGAGACAAAAACCTCATTAAATTCTTAGGGAACAGCACAAGCGACAAGAACTCGGAAGAGACATGAGTAGTTAAGACTTGGGGGAGGCAGTTGTCTAACACAGTTCACGAACCAACACGCTTTCATCAAATATTAAAGTGCAACAAGCATTTTTATTATGTTTCAAAACAGAGAGCTCTAGACTAAGAGAAGCACTACCTTGACTAAAAACTGTAAAAGACATGGTTTTAAATCACAAAATTACTTTCGTCGATTAAAATTGTTTTAACCATTTGTGATTAAAGATTCAGCTTTTGTAATTTATATGTATATCGACGCATATGCAGTTATTTAGCCTAACTACAATGTTATTTGCGTATAATTCTCTTCAATACAATCCATCCCTACAGGGATTCATGCCAAAAGAGCCAATTGCAGGATCAGGACTTAATTTACTAGTGCTGCAATACAAGATTTTAGCCTAGTTGTCATTTCATTGTTAGAGCCTTTTTTGGCCTCTATTTGTGCATGAGCAATCACTCGCAGGTGCAATGTTTTGAACACTTTGTCTTTTCTGTGCCCGTGATAGAATTTACATGCACAAACGGCAGTAACACATGAAAGACTGAACACAAGTTGATTTCATGCAACTAAATTCTAACCTGTGAGCACAAGTGATTGACGCTGCTGCTGTTGCCATACAAATACAGAAATCCAAGCTGAGGGCCCACAGAAAATGTGGCTGATGATGTATTTAAGGTTAGTCACTATGAAATGATGGGATTATTTAAAAAGTAATTTATGCACCACAATGTGTTGCTCCCAGGACAATGTCGTACATCATTGTACTGAGTTCAAACACGTTAATTTCCATACATTGTATCTGAAGTTATCTGTGCTCAAAAAAAGACATCAGTGTTCCAAGTCCTGGCAATTACAAATGCCTTATTCAGATTTATTTGCTAACCAGATAATTATATCATCACAAAAATGAAACAGAAGAACAAAGTATCCTAAGACTCAAATATAAAGGCACTTCTGGATGCTCCTCATCATTACTCTGCAGCCAAGTTTGACAGTAATTTACTTCCTGTGGAAAGCCATTTACTTAAAAGGACTGTAAGTCAGTGAAGAAATTAATCCACCAACTCTGAAAGGAAATTTAAAATTAAACAGCATGATAGACTGTTATTTTATTATTGTTTATATACCACTGCAGATATATAATACATTCAGATACATTTCATACTGCAAATTTCTGAGTCCCTACCCTGAAAAAATATCTATAAGGGGAAGAGGGAAATCTTTATTGACGCTCATTAGAATTAGTCCTACATCATCATTAAACATAAACACCACAATTAATCCCATGAAAGCAATGTGAAGGGTTTAAATTAAACATGTAAAATCATTGTGCTTACATTTTTGCACAAGGCTCCATCTTTAAATTTATATGCAACTTCTGATACCATAGTTTAACATGATCCACTACCTTGAGACTCAACAAAGAAAGCAAGCTAGGGTCACTCGGTGTAAACACAGCCAGAATTCAGTCAAGAGTTCCACCCCAACTGATTTCCCCATCACCACCACCACCACCATTTTGAAGTGTTTGACTTCATGTCTTGTTATTTTTAACCCTGCAATAGTTCTCTGCCCTTTTCTTTAAAATGCGGTATGAATCAAAAACAATGTCAACAGAGTGTATTGGCCTGAGATTGCTTCAGACTGTCCATGCTGTCCATCCTTCATTGACAGGACAGATGGTAAGCTAGAATCTTTAAGGTCTATCCACCCAAGGCTCAGCTGACAACTCCTTAAAAAGATTACTGGCACAATGACACACTGGGCCATAAAGGTACTGCCATTCAATAATCTGGGTTTTAGGAGGTGTCCAAGAACATTGGTTTTAACAACTCCAGACAGAACTGGTGCTGTCTACTGCATCCCGTTGAACCAGATATGGAGGCATTTCTAAATCTGCATTACTATTAAAGACCATAAGAGCTCTAAAGAAGCTGTTATAGTCCATGGTATCAATGATCTCACATTAAAGAGCTCCCATGAAGGCCTTAATATGATAGCCTTTAACAAGTAAGTCACAGACTACTGTGTCATAGTCTACTTGGGGACACTTTAATACACAGATCACTTAAATCCTTTATGGACCACCACACATCTATGCAGAGACACTAATTCCTTAAATCCGTATATAACATGGAAAAATCTTCCCCACACCCTCTAACTTGTTTCCGTTGGTAGAAAGTAGCTGATATTATAAATTAAATAACTACCCTAACCTCCTAGCCACCAAAAGATGACAAGAATGTAAAAATACCATTAATAACTAGCTTGTTCACTGTAATTAACACCTTCACAGCCACCTTAGCACAGAGAGATTGGCACACTTAAATACAGCTCAGCAAGGTGTTATTTACTTAAGGAAAAAGAAAACATTCAAGCTTTAAGTGAAATAAAATTATCTGTTATCTCTCACAGCTCTCCCGAATAGATTTACAGCAGTGAATTTTTTCAGCTTACATTAAAAAAGCTTTTTAAAAAACCCACTAGAAACTTAAGGTATTGTCTCTCACGTTCTCACGCTCTCCCTTTTGGAGTCTTCACTGTGAAGTCAGCAGGCAGATCTCAGAGTTTCTCAGGTTCCATACTGTGGCTGTACTGAAGGCACCAATGGACCAGAGTCTCATACAGATGATGGTCCTTCTGGACTGACTCAGTAATTCATCACTGCCCTGATAACCAGAGACTGTCTCAACACAGGGAGCTGGTAGCACTATGGATCTAGTATTAGGGATGGGACTGGAGTATGAGGAGGTAAACATTATTCCATTCACATGGATCAGTCATTCATTTCTTCAGCAGCTTGAGACAGGAACATTCCCATCTTCCTATTCTGTTTCTGTGATGGGCCACCAGAGATCACTGAACCTGTCCACTTTCAGAAGCCTCAAAGAATCATATGGTGCCCTGTGATTGGCTCTATCAAAGCCCTGGTCAGACTTTATACTCATCTTTTTTCCTAGACTACATAGGAGCCTCCTTCTCCCGGTTTTGCTCTTACAGGTTACTGTGGTTTACAGCTGAAGTGAGGAGACTGCTAGAGCACCAGGAATCATGTGAAGAGTCTGCTCCACTGCATCATAGAGAAATAAAGGGCTTTCAAAGTATTAGCCTGCTGCCTTGCAGGAGGCAAAAGAAAGGATTCCTTGCCTCCTCCATGCAGTCTGCAAAGTCATATACAGTGAAATTGACCCAACTGGGGAAAAGCCTCATCAATCCGGGCTGCCAACATTTGATTACTCTATCAAATTTTTCTCCTTGTGAAGAGTTTAAAGTTTTTCTGGGGATAATAATCTCTCAGGTTTGGACCATGCTTTCCAATTCCATGGAAACAGAGCAGTATCATGAGAGGACTGCTGCCCCACTGCCGAGATGTCGCAGGTCAGCTTCCTGCTAAAGAAGAAATCGGTGACACAGAGTCTGGGTATATTCTTCATAGTGCATCTTGTTTAATTTAAACATCTTCACCAGTCCTGGAACAGAGGTGGTCAAACAGCATGTAGGCAATCCCCTCTTTCAGGGTCACAGTCCAAATATCAATGTCTGGCGCCTGGAGTTACTCTGCCCCAAGAATTGAATCTAGTATGAGAAATTAAGGCAGGGAGCAAACTCTCTCACTCCTTGCCACTGTTCCCCCAAAGAAAACTAACAGTAACACAGCATTTTCTTCCAAGACAACTTGCTTGCATACTAGGGGAAAACATGTAAGAGTGTATGTAGCAGCACCATCTGGCAGCGCCTCCCATAACAGGACAAAAAGCAGAGTCTTCGGCAAGTTGTAGCCAGTGTAACTTGCAGAGCCCTGGGAAGAATCAGCGGCATGTGAAGTTACTGGATGTAGGGATAACAAATATAGCCAAAATGACATCTTTCAACTTGTGCTTTCTACAGCAAATGTGACTATTTTGCATGTGAATCCAGCTACACCTACCAATGCCTTGGCCACCTAGTATTAGTTCACTATAATACGCACTCCCTAGAACTCTCCTGAGACTCCTTGGAAACAGAAGCCGGTGCAGAATATTCATTTGCTGATTACAGCATCAGCTGGCAGCACTACATACCTGTGTTAGATGGAAGGGTTCTGGCTTTAACTTCTAAAGCCCTAAATAGCTCTCTGACTGGAGCCAGCAATCCATTCCATAGATCCAGGCCAGGAGGACTTAGGCAGAGACGGTGTGATAATCCTGTACAGCCCAACAATGTGTTTGTAAGATAGAAAGCAAGTACTTCTTTTTCATACTTCATACTTCTTTTTCAACAGAAGGTGCAATGTAGAATCCCTTTGCATTTACTATACTTCACTCCTTTTCTGTGTTGCAAGGGCCTTTGGAGAAACCTCCTTATCTGAGACATGGCCCCTCTCCTCATGCCATTCTGCTAGAGTTACAGTCAGTGGAAAGGGCTTGACATGAGGTTTCCTGGCTCTGAATGAGAGGAAACTATGGGCCAGCCATTCTTACTTTTGTCTGGAACTGACTTTTCCTCTTGCTCCACTACTGAAGCCTGGATTTGTTCTCCTTGTCACACTGCAGGGTCCATCTCTTCTCTTAGTCTGTTGGGGAACGGAGCCTTGAGATTTTTGTGTTCTTTTATTTTTATTATCTTTATTATTTATTGTTCTACTCTTTGACACCCTCAGGTTGGCTATCAATTTACTTTAGATGGAACCAACTGTTCGTTATTTATTAACCATCTCAAATCATTACCACCTAGAATTCTAACTTTTCCCAGCACACAGGCATCTGCTAGCTACAATATTTCCTTTTTTTTTTAAATCCCAGGAATAAGCGAAACAAACACCCTTATGCCAAAGTCTCCAGCCAGATACATCCAAAAAGGATACTTTAACAAATCTACACTTTTCCTTATTTATTCCAGTTCAGTCTTCACTGTGAAATAATTACACTATCTTTGAAAATAGCTTTTTCTTCTTTTTCAAAAAAAGTATGTATACTTCATACATATAAATATAGAGCGTATTCCTCAAGGGATGATGATCATTCAAATGTTGGCTTTAAAATATTGGACAGTGTCCCTTTTAGTTCTAAAAACACCCCCCATCTAATTACATACAAGGTACAGGACACTGAAATATTTTATACAACATCTTCACACAAGTAAGATAATTCCATACTAGACATGGTAATGACATGAAAGCATAAAATAACTTTCTTTTCCCTTGACTGCCAAACAATTACAGATGACAGGTGGTTGATGATTACTCCAAGTACCTGTCAAACAGCAGTGAGTTGTCGTCCCCCCCCCATCCCACTCATTAAAAGGGCTGCTAACTAGAAAACTGGAGGGTGGGGGGAAGAAACGCACATTAAAAAATCAATATCTATTTAGATATTCTCTTCAGAAAACCTATTTGTGATTAATTTTCTTGACTTTTACAACATCTGGTAACAGGAAAGGAAAAAGAACACTTTTTTGTATAAATTAGTTTTATCTAAAATGCTTTAAGGGTCGTTTTGTAGATCCCATTTTGTTTGAGTCATTCTAGCCACACCCCTGCTGTAAAAGATTCTCTTCCACAGCCTCTCGAATGAGGGGTTGTGAATACTTTAAATGGAAAAGCATCTTAAATAAGTCACTTCCTATTCAGGGCAGGGAACTGCTCTTTGAGGTTACCATTTTTGGCAGGCCAGTATAAGGCTAGCTATCACATTGTTAGCATGGGAGTGGAACATCAATGAGTTGCTGCAATGATTATGTGACACTAACTCTAAGGCCTTGTCTACCCTGGCAGGTTTCTGCGCAGTAAAGCAGCTTTCGGCGCTGCGGTACCAGTGTAGACACCCCGGTCGATCACGGCGCTGTGCCTGGCCTCCGGGAGGTGTCCCACAATGCCCGTTCTTGCCTTTCTGAACATCAGTTTGGCAGCTATTGCCCTGCCCTCAGATGACCAACCATCCTCCCCACCCCGTAAATTCCTTTGGAATTTTGAAAGTCCCCTTCCGGTTTGCTCGGTGGTACGTGCAGTTGTCTCAGTGCATCTTTCCAGGTGGCCATGCCTGCTCCACGCACCAGGCGATCCCGTGCTTGGAGCAATGTGGAGCTGCTGGACCTCGTCGGCATTTGGGGAGAGGAGGCTGTGCAGTCCCAGCTGCGCTCCAGCCATAGGAATTATGATGCCTACGGACAGATTTCACGATACATGACAGAAAGGGGCCATGACCGGGGGACACTGCAGTGCAGGGTCAAAGTGAAGGAGCTGCGGAACACCCACCACAAGGCCCGGGAGGCAAGCCGCCGTTCTGGTGCTGCGCCCACAAGCTGCTGGTTCTACAAAGAGCTGGACGCGACACTCGGTGGCAAGCCCATCTCCACCGTGAAGGCCCCTGTGGATGCTTCGGTGGCTCGCATGCCAGTCGAGAGTGGACTGAGCCAGGAGGAGGAAATCTTGGACAAGGATGTGGAAGGGGACCCGGGGCGGGGGACACACCATTGCTGCACACAGGCGAGCCACATAACGGCCAGGGCAGAAGCCGCAGTCTTGGAGAAGACCCTCCCTTGATTCCCTGCTCCTCCTCAGCAGTGAGATAGCTTCCATAATGAACACAGCCTGTGGAAAATGTGGGGACAGGAATGATTAAAAGCACCCCCCTCCACCACCACCACCACCACAGTGCTGGCTCTCTCCAAGAGCCACGTGCCCAGTGCACAGTACGATCCTGGAACACTGATTTCCGCTTCCCCTGTGGTTACTCACCATTTTGGGGGTCTTGTGGCTCATGTGTGCTTGCCTGGGGTCAGCCAGTTAGTGACAGGTATGTGCATAGTGGCTGTGTCTTAAATCACTGAATCAGTGGTCTGTGTGTTGCAAACAATACTGCTTCTGTAAAATGTTGCATTTTGGCTTCACAGATATGACCTTGGGAGCCCAGCCTCCCTCTTAGTTATCACCGGCTGAACAGCTGCACAGAATTAGAAAGCGGCCATGAAGAACTAAAGAGGACTTTCTGCGTGAGGTCATGATGCACTCTGCGGCCGAAAAACAAGAACTGAAGGAGTGGTGGGACAGCGAGAAGAGGGACCGAAAGGGGAACACGGCGCGCCAGAATGAAGCCACGGAGCGGCTCTTAAACGTTATGGAGTGTCAAGTGGACACGCTCCAGGTGCTACTAGCACTGCAAATCGAGCAGCTCCGCACCTACCCTCCCCTGCAGCCGCTGTCGCAAAACTCTTTCCCATGTGCCCCCCAGACACCACCAACACACTCTTATCAACCTCCTGGCTCCAGGCTGTACTCGCTGCATTGCACTCCTCCCCCATCACAGTCCAGCCCTGCGGACTCCCACTGCACTCAACACCCGTCCCTCTGCAGTTTAGCCCTGCTGAAGTACAGTACCCGCTGCACTGTCCTCCAGAGGACAAGGTTGCATATGATACCTGGACAGACACAAATCTTTAACCATCCTGGGACCTCACCTCCTCCTGGGACCCTCTCTTCCCCCATCCCCCAGAGTACGGATGAGTTCTTTCATTTGTCTCTCTCCTCCGGTTGTTGTTGTTTTTTTAATAAAAGAATTGTTTTGGTTTGAAAGCAATCTTTATTTCATTAAATGAAAGCAAACAGAGCCCTGCAAAGCAACAGGCAGTTTTCTTAAATCTTCATAGTGCCTCATCTGCACCCGTCACCTCCTAGTATTACAAGCACTGAACTCCCGAGCATAGCAACAAATATTACTGGATTTCAGCTTCAAATTGCTGCCTCAAGGCATCCCTTATGGCCCTGCGCTGTGCCCCTCTAATAGCCCTGGTCTCTGGTTGTTCAAATTCAGCCTCCAGGCGCTGAGCCTCAGCGGTCCATCCCTGAGTGAAAGTTTCACCCTTCTCTTCACAAATATTTTGGAGAGTACAGCAAGCGGCTAGAAGCATAGGAATATTGTCATTGGCCAGGTCCAGCCTTCCATATAGGCAGCACTAGTGGGCCTTTAAACGGCCAAAAGCACACTCAACAGTCATTCTGCACTTGCTCAGCCTGTTGTTGAACCTCTCCTTGCTGCTGTCAAGGTTCCCTGTGTATGGCTTCATAAGCCACGGCACTAAGGGGTAGGTGGGGTCTCCCAGGATCACAATGGGCATTTCGACTTCCCCTACGCTGATCTTCTGGGCCGGGAAGAAAGTCCCTGCTTGCAGCTTCTTGAACAGGCCAGTGCTCCAAAAGATGCATGCATCATGCACCTTTCCGAACCAGCCTGCGTTAATGTCCATGAAACATCCACGGTGATCCACAAATGCCTGGAGAACCATAGAGAAATAACCCTTCTGATTAATGTACTTGGTGGCTAGGTGGTCTGGTGCCAGAATTGGAATATGTGTGCCATCTATCACCTCTCCGCAGCAAGGGAAGCCCATTTGTGCAAAGCCATCCACAACGTCACGCACATTGCCCAGAGTCACGGTCTTTCGGAGCAGGATGCGATTAATGGCCCTGCACACTTCCGTCAACACGCGTCCAACAGTCGACTTTCCCACTCTGAACTGGTTAGCGACCAATCAGTAGCAGTAGCCAGCTTCCACAGTGCAATCACCACGTGCTTCTCCAACGACAGGGCAGCTCTCATTCTTGTGTCCTTACACTGCAGGGCTCGGGCAAGCTCATCACACAGTCCCATAAATGTGGCTTTCCTTCTCTGAAAGATCTGTAGCCACTGCTCGTCATCCCAGATGTGCATGACGATGTGATCCCACCACTCAGTGCTTGTTTCCAGAGTCCAAAAGCTGCGTTCCATTGTGGTCAGCACCTCCGAGAATGCCACAAGTAATCTTGTATCGTAACTACTACACGTGGTAAGATCAATGTCGAACTCCTCTTGCCTTTGTAGTTTAAGGAATAACTCCATTGCCACTCATGACGAGTTACGGAGAGCGAGCAGCATATTGGTCAACAGTGTGGGATCCATTCCTGCAGACCAAAGAGGCAGAATACGCAGTACACAAACCGTTGAAAGATGATGCTAAATGCATAAGGAAGCTGGGATCTGAAGCAAAGCATCACAGGCATTGAGACAGGACTCAGGATGCCTCGCAACCCCCTCTGCCTTCCCATAACTCTTAGCGGCAGAAGAGGAAGAGATGTTCTGTGGGATAGCTGCCCAGAGTGCACCACTCCAAATACTGCGGCTAGTGCCATAAGTGTGAACACACAACAGCGGTTTCCCTTCAGCACTCTCTGAGTAGCATTGTAACTCCGAGTGATGTAACTCTGCCAGGGTAGACACACCCTAGGTTTTTGGTTAAGCCTATGAGCATGGCCAGATTCGCCAGAAGGCTGACCATGCTCAGTCTGACAGGCTATTCTTGCAGGCTGGGATATTTAAAGGACCGTAAAGAATTTCAGCAGGAGTTGGGTGCTCAGGGGCAGATTTTTAAAGGTATTTAGATGCCTAACTCCCACTGATTTCTCTGGGAGTAAGGTGCCCAAATATCTTTAAAAATCTGGCCCCAGTTCCCACTGGCTTTTCTGAAATCCTAGCAGCAGTTAATAGAAGTATATCAGCTTTTGTCTTGATTTTTTACTTACAATTACCAGAAGGATACAGGACCAGCAGGGTTCAACTAGCCACAAAAAGTTTGCTTCTCAGGAAGTCTCACCTAAACAATGCAGGTCCTCACTTGTGGAATAGAGACGAAGAAGAAAAAAAAATGGGGATGCGGGGGGAAGGGAAGAGTTCCTTTTCTCATCAGGGTAGCATAAAAACACACAAAAGGTTAATCTAGCCAGTCTTGTCTTTTTCTATTCTTCAGGCAGTTTAGAGAGCTTGGCAGATGACATAAATATTTGTGAACGCAGATGAATTTTATGACTTTTTCCCCCAAAGCAAATATTCGCAAATGATATGTTTCATTCTTTGTCCTGCTCAGGGTTAATCAAGACGCCACCACTGGTTCCGAGTTCCTTTGCTACCGAAGACACAGAGGAAGGAAACTCAGATTAGTTTCCACCAGGAATTAACCCACCCTCTTCATGGCTGCCTTGTTGTAAACCCTAGCAGAATCTCCTTCCCTTCGTTCAATATACGCAGTCTCTCTAGGGCAGGGCAAGCTCAGACCCACATGAGGGGATTTAAAGCCTGTCTCAGCCAGCTGGGTGACGATCCACAAAACCTATCTTTTTCTTTTTCTTTTTTTTTAGATGGTGGAGAGGATAGTCAGTAGTTTTGTCTATTATGAGCCAAAGAATCCCCTGGCACGGAAAGCAGAGCATAGTGAGAGAATACTAGCTGGTACGTCTTCAGTCCAAGAAATCCTTACCTGCACAGGCCAGGATTCTACTTTGTGAGCCACACGACATGATCCAGGGTAGGACTTTTTGGTTCACAAAACAAAAATAAAGTGAATGCTGATCTGCCACTGGCTAGCACTTGCGGCTAAGGGCAGCATATACATAACTAGAGTTACATTACCAACACAAGCCTGCATGCCTCATGCACCAAGAAGGTGAATTCCTTATATTAGGATATTCTTATTGCCCTAATAGGTTCTGTATGCCCACTTTCTTCTCCAGCAACCCTGGCTCATCAACACAGCAGGATCAACAGATGGGTTCTTATAACTCACGATACATTTTGGACTCAAGAACTACCCTGTGAAGGAACACACTGGGCTCCCCCAACTCCTGTCTTGGCTAATATATAAAAGTAAAACACTAATCTTGGTGTGCAGAACAAAATGAAGGGCTGTTTATAAACCTACTGCATCTTTCCATCTCCGGTTCAGACAAAACATTACAGGGTTAATGCGTAAATGACACAGCTTACTTTATTCACAACAGATTAATGGTGCACAACCACTGAATTTCCTTTATGTTTTCTGTATGTAATAACCCATCGTTTTCTTTCTTAGATATCTGTCAAAGCACAAATGCACTTCTACCCTCCATAATGATGGCAGACAGTGACAACATATTGATATATGGTGCCATTTCCTAGCCAGATATGAATATTACATTAGCTGAGTTATCACTATAGGGTTCTGACCTTCAACTACCCAATTTTAAATTCATTCATTTTCAAACTATTAAACTGTTCACATCAGAGACATCGACGGTGGAAGAGTAAATTTTTCTGACAATGTTTGAATCAAAACAAACCCAGGGGTATAGTAACAGAATTCCATTCCCCCCCCACCCCCCCCGGATTAAAAAAAAATGGGGTAGTGGGAAGAGAAGGGCAATGGAGAGTTTGTAGTCCCGGGTTAATTTTGGTCTGATCCCGAGAAGTCAACTGGAGTTGTAGGAGTTCAGCACCTCTCAGGTTCATGTCCTTTCTATCTTACTGCTTGTTGTGATACCAGACACAGACAAAGTGTGAAACCTACTCTTCACTGTTTCCCAGATGACATCTATAATCTGTGCAGTACATTCTCCAGCCTGTTCTCAAGTGAGGTGTGATTCACAGGCAGAAACCAAGCTAAACTAAGGACAGGGCAGACCTGAATTAAGTAGGAAATTTTAAAACTTCACTTGACCCAGTGTGTTATAGGCCAAACTTTTCTTCAGTTTGATGCCATCAGAGATTCCCTAGCAAGTCCCCAACTATTTAACATGTCATGCCTTACATTTGTGCTATCCCAATGTTAAAAGTTGGGAGTTGAGTTGGTTTTAAAACAAACTCTGCCAACAGCTTTAGGCAGTCTTTCATTATTTAGCTGCAGCCAGCTGTTGTACCATTGTTAACTACGTGTTATCTATTGAAAGGGAAATACCAAAACAATAGAAAATGTCTCACAAATAAGCATATTTATGCAGGAACTTTCATACAAATGACAGACACACAACTTTACCCTCGTTTAGACTGTACACTTAAGGAGAACAAAAAGTGAAAGAAAATACCACAGGCACTTCTTATATCAACACCACCCAGCGCCTGTGCACTAAATCCAACAACTGAAATTGGACCCAAGTGTTACAGCCCACAGGAGTCTAGACTATTAGGTACCATGGACGGACTGATGTACACCAGTGTCCCAGGCTCCCGCAATAGCAGGGAAATGATTAAATGAGATATACTCAGATAATCATGACAAGTGACCTGCACCCACACACAGCAGAGGAAGGTGAAATACCCCACAGGTCACTGCCTATCTGACATGGGGGAAATTCCTTCCCGACTCCACATAGTGCTATCAGTTAGACACCGAGAATGTGAGCAAGAACCAGCCAGCCAAGCACAAGATAGAGAGACTGTTTGGTGCCACCTCAGAGCCCTGGCCCTCCCCGTCCAATGTCCCATCTCTGGCCGTGGCCATCCATGATGCTTTTAGAGGAAGGGGATAAAAAAAACCCACATGGGGAGGGGTAGGAGAATCCCTTCCTGATCTCTGCAGCATGAGTTTTTAGGAACATAAGACAAACTGGGAGTAGGCCCCGGAGCTGCTGAGCCCTTCCCCCCACCATCACAAGCAACCCAGTCAAACAGTCACACTCATAAATTTGTCCAGCTCTCTCTTAAAACCAATTAAGTTGTTCATCCCCACAACTCCTACTGGGTGCCTGTTATTAAGAAAACCCAGGAGCATCTTACTATAAAATGAATAAATAACTCTACGTTTGGTCCTCCTAGCAGGGCTGGAAGAAAGATTTTGGTGTTTACTTCTTGAGGAGAGTGCCAGAAACTATGTCCAACCTTATAAAACCATAGACAGGCTGCACACTGAAAAAAGAAACCAAAAACCATCCATGTGGCAAAGGCTATCGTAGAAAATTGCTTTTCGTATTTTATGGTTTCACTTAAGCATTCAGGTTCTAGGTCAATCTGGGAATTTGAATTGTCAGGTGCAATTGTGTTTTATCTTAATCTGTTTTGTGTGTATTTTGCCTGTCTACATTATAAATATGAAATGTTCCTACGACTGTGCTCTTAAATGGTACAATGACTTTAAATGAGCCATCATCCCCTAACTGCCTATCTGGAATTTCTTCTCTCCAGAGTCACAGGCCACTCACTGCCCTACAACTCTGCAATAACCAGAATTAAGGGATGCCCAGGTTAGCAAAAGCCAAATAGAAATAATGCCTTCTATTAACATAAGGAGGTTCTTCTTAAACCAGCAAACAACAACCGAAATCCTGAATTTCCTAGTAGACATTAGCATAGTTCCTCCTCCCGCCTGAAGATTTATGAAGTCCTAAAACCAAAAGTATCTTCCCCAATCCTCTCCCTCTCTGCCACAGCTTGGTTTCTCCATTTTCATACTCTTTTTCTAAGGAGTCTCAATGTATGCCAAGAAAAACATTGCCTGTTAAATGGCATCATTAGACTCACATGACTTCTTGTGGTACATGTGAAGTTTTCAGCCTCCAGCATACCAAATGATCCTTACAGTTGGATAGAAACTGGTAGAGACAGCTGCTTTATTCTGTGCTCTGATCATTAAAAAACAGCCCGCAACGAGGAAGGCATGCTTTGGTCAGGTAAATGGGTAAGAATGAAGCAAGTGAGTAAAATTAGCGCATTATCAATGTGAATGTGTACTGTACGTAGATAGCCAGGTATATATTTTCACAGACATCTCTCCATCCTTACATCCCATCACACATCTACTTCTCCCATGGATAATCCCCTATACACCTCCACCTATTTCCTTGGCAAGAAAAGGGGCCGACCAGGGATAGAGAGGGATATGTTAGGCTCTGATGCCTGCAATTTGAGGTACAGTATATGCCACTGCATGATGCATTTCAGTGCCTTTTACATGCCAGTGCTCAAATTTTGGAAGAAAGGGCCTCTCCTCCCCATCCCCCATTTCTGGTGCAAAACAGGAAAGAGTTGAAAAGCATGGAAGGGAGGGGAAGAAACAAGCTAAAACTGGATTATCACTTTTGGCGGGGGACAGAGAGATGGGAGAGGTGGGGATTAGGGATGGAGGAAGAAAGGCATCTCTTGACTCCCTTAGTCTGAGAATTGGTACTGAGGGGTTATATCCAACCCTCTTTTGCATGTATCTGAATCTCTGAGTCCGCCAAAGAAACATGGCCACATTTTATTAAAAACATTAAACCAAACCTTTGGCACTCTTTGGGCTTGATCCAAATCTTCTGAGAGTCAGTGGAAAGACTCCCACTTATTTCAAAGGGTATTGAAACAGGCCCTTAAACAGCACAGAATATATAGGCCACAAAATTTTAGCAAACTTCCCAAAGTGTTCATTCACCTTCAGACTGAGCGCTAGCATGAGAAATGTCAGACCAAAGAAGAATTTTGTTAGAAAGTTTGAACAATGCCCATGCTACAATGCTGTCATAGGAAGTGATGAGACGGGTGTGTTAAAACAAACACAAGAACCAAAGGCCCTATCTCTTGTGACACAAACAATCCAGGGGAAGATTTTCAAAAGGCATAAATATCATCTCAATGCCTAGCTCACACTGACTTTCACAAGTGGTTTTTGACATTCCTGGTGACTTTCCACAGGAGTTAGGCATCTACTTTATAAATCTTTCCCTAAAACCACCATTCCAGTGAGAAAAAAAGTTGGGATGGGGCCAGACATTTTAGTGGTCACTAATTGCCAAGAGTTATTTGCAAGCTCTACTATAAATTGGAACACAGAGAGCAAAAGGAAAGCATTTCTCTTTTCTTCCACCAGTTCCACTATTGTAGCATACATACCTCTGGGCACCCTAGAGGGTGCGCAAAGACACACAGCTTTGTCCACTGAGGTAGCAGTGTGTGCAGTTACACCCAGGGAAGAATTTGCTCCAGGGAGTCACATTTCTCCACAACTCAACAGCCAAGAGTGAACCAGGGACAGAATTTCCATGGCAACAGTTTGTTCCCTTCACAAAATCTGACATCACTGATCGTTTCAACACTGGACAAAGCAGCAGCATACAGAGATCTGGCATCTCATACCCAGGTAATATTAGTTACTTTTGTTTTAAAAAATGTCACAAGCATCAAATATTGATCCCAGCTAGAGGCAGGACTCTAGATTAGGACACCCAATGGTTGGATCCAGTGTGTCCAACTCTCTGTTCCTATCTGTGCTTTCATGGCTTTCACTAAATTGATGGAAACTGGTTCTTTATGGTCAATAACAGATGACCTTTAAAAGCTCTTCAAACAGAATTGAGGTCCCAACTATTTGTGATCATCAAAGCTATGGCAATTTGTATAAATACAGGGTCACAGTACTTACATAATTTCAAATTACGTCATGACATTCTACTTAATGAAAATTTTTCCAGTAGTTCCAGCGGGATACAATATTCTTCACTTCATGCCCTGAATCACTTTGTAGTATTTCTCTGTGCTGTTCAACCATTTCTGCATTTCACTTCAGAGCTGGCTGCATGTCAGTTGTGAATGAAGTGTATTCTCTGTATCACACTGCAGTTCAAATCTGTTAAATGCTGCTGGATTCTTGCTTTCACCAGATCCCATATAACTGAAAAAGGCTACCAGATATTATTACTGTAAAAGCAACGGCACACCAATTTTGAAAGAGCAGCAAAAGAAGAAATACAATTAGAAAATTAATTACGCCATGTGGTACTGAATTGAAAATTAAGCCTGAAAAGTTTCACTGTAAAAACACCTGCATCAGTAATTAATGTCTGAGTTTGGGTTGAATCAACCAGTTTTCATGTAACTTACATGAGAAGTATAATGAATGCTGTTCTAGGTTCTGGTACAGGATGGGGTCAAATGTTCCAACCCTATAGACAGCATGTGCATAATTTTACTCAAGTAAGTAGGTCATTGGAACTACTCATATGAGCAAAGTTGCATGTGTGTTTAAATGTTCGCAGGATTGAGGCCCATATGAGCTATTCCAAATATAGAACTTTGAGTGCAAATCCCACCTTTTCCAAATTAAAATGTAGGTCTGTATCTCCTGTAGAATTTACTCTCCATAGCAAGGAACACCCTCTTGCCCAGAGCCACACAAGTTTCCAGCATCAGCACTTCCAGAAGCATCTGATCTCTGGTATCATGCTAAATTCTTTGAAGTAAAAAAAATCCCACCTGCCAAACATTCCTTGATCTGATGTAATGCTGGGGAAAGCGGATCACAAGGAAATTTTATAAGTTCTCCCCTGCCTCCCCACTATGGATCCATCCACCCACCTAGCCTACCAAATAAACGTTAGAATTTTTTTTAAGAAGTAGAGACACACTGTGCTGTCATAGCCCAATGATAATTGGCACAAAGGTTTGAGACTGAGAATACCTTGGCTTTACGGAACTGCTTTGATTTCAAGTCCTGTCAGCAGAACTTCCATGCTGCCCTATATAATCCTGTCTTAACTATCACCATGGCCCATGAGTTTGAAGCAAGAAAGCAGCTTACAGACACAGCTCTGTATCAGCATTCACTCATGCCAGGCCGCTGCATTTTTCACCTATCAAGCCCGAGAAAAACCTCAGGATCACAGAAGTATGTGGAGGACCTGAGGGATTCTAATCCAATGCAGTTTGTGGGAACAGCAGATGATCATTTAAAGGCCACAACAGTCAGTACCTTTCTCATGCTTTATTTGCTGACTGTTCAACACCAGGAACATTCACCTCTTAGAAGCAGTGGATTTCATCTTGTGGACAACATATGTTAGAAACCCTCCCATCGACACCTGCCGGGTCCCAGACCTGCCCTGAGACAATTATAGCCAGTTGTTACATGAAGGAGAAACATTAGGATAGTATTAAGTCAGTGACGGAAAGAGCAGCTGCTGTTTACTCACATCCACCTATTTTGTGTCTGTGCTGTTTTATTTCCTTTTCCTGTATATGCAACTGTCAGTTTAATAATACCAAATCAGCACAAATCAACCAATCTTGCCCAAAGTCCCCCATTATACAATCTGGATAAATTTGAAGTTCAGGTCTGCTATATTTTTCATCAGATGAAAATATGAGTATGGTTAAATTTAAGCCATCATCCCCCCCAAATATAAAACCCAAAACAAAGAAAGACGCAGAAACAGCTGTACACACAAGTGCTTGGTGTGGCGATTAACTGGCTTTTAGAAGAGCTGGAGATGGAAACCCTGAAGTAGATCTGCGCTAGGATGCAATGAGCAGCAACCGTTGCTGCTTGAGGGCTGACAGAAGTTTTGCAAAAGGTTCTTCCATCACATTGGCATACCACCTGGAAGTGGTCTGTGGACCACAGCTGGAGAACCCCTGGATTCAAATATTTTATATGAAGTACTCTGTTTTTAAAAAAAAAGTAGACATCCTTTGATACTTTAAGCTATGTATAGACATTTCACATTAAAAAATTCTCTGTGCAGTTACAAATGAGCTAATCTCATTACTTTGCCCTATCCCCACACCTATGACTAATCATGCAAGATTTAAGTCATCACTAGTACTAAGAATAGAATTTGCAATTTTCTTCAAATTACTTCCCACAGTTTTTTTTTTTTAAACTTAAATATAAGAAGTATCTGCTCAGCAAAGTTGGATTGCTATATTTCATTGAAAGCTCAGAGGTAACCTCCAGGAAGGTTATCAGAAGATTAGGGGGTTGGTTCTGTTTTTTTTTTAATTTAGCACAAAAAGGCATAAAGTTTTGATGTTTTCTCAAATTTTATACTGAAAGAGTCAGTTGTACGCAAAGAGATGGGTGCCCAGTCCTGCAGCCCTTACTCTCCATATTAGGGCTAGTCATAGGAGGAAGGGCTGCAGGCCAGATTTTTAAGGGTATTTAGGTGTTGCTCGGCTTAGTGCTGCAAGACCTGAGTGATTTAGTTGGTAATGCCTCATTTTCAAAAGGGACTTAATTCTCATTACAGGTCAACGAGACTTGAGTGCCTAAATGCCCAAGTCACTTCTGAAAATGAGACTTTGCTATTTAGGTGGCTAAGTCCTAGTGAAAAGTCAGTTAGGCACTGCAGGGCTGAGTGGAACAATGCCTAAATACCTTTCAAAATCTGGGCCCATGTCTTTTGCAAGAGACACCTACACTTTTGCCCAACTCAGGATATTGTACTCTCCACAATACTTTCTAAAACACTAAATGAAGCAAAAAATCCTTGCAAATATTGTCTACATTTTACAACTCTGTGTGCTGTTTACATTAACATTTTATCTTATTTTACTTTTTTTTTTTTTGGACTTGTACAACATTCAGTGTCTAGTAAGTAGTATTATGTCTTGTCACCTATATGCCAGCCATTTATCTAATTGGAGATTTCTATTAAGATTTCTACTAAATTCTCTTTTCCACTAGCATTGATTCATTCAAATTCATCTCCCTGCAAGTGAAGTCCCATACATCCTCCATATTATCATTTCCTCTGAGAGTTATTGGTATCGTTTGGATTAAGCAAGCAAGAAAATAAAATCTTCACATCTGTGAAACTCATTTAAAGTGCAAGATTTTGAAAGACCCTTAAGTTACTTAAGGCATAAAGCTGCCTTAACTGTTTTTAAGGCTGTGGAATTTGTATTTTTATGCTTAATATCCATATTCAGTTTTAAAAAAATCAAAGGACTGAGTAATAGAGAGGACTGGGAAATTGACCATCATATTATAAATCTAAGTTAAAGTCATTTATTTATAATGTATTTCTTACACAGAGAAAACAAATATTTAATTATTTATTGAAGCATTAACATGAAACATGTGAGTCCGTTCATTTCACCTTTATAAACCTCTGTTCACCAACCACTCATACAGCTAGAAATCCGATAAAGTAAGCCCAAAACTAAACAAACATTCTTGCATTAGCTCTCTACCCAGTGACCTCCATGCACCATGTCTCTGGTCCATGATTCTTGTGTCAATTCTATCACTGCTAACTGATCTAACGTTAGCCTTATTTCTGACTCCTTCCTCAAGTATCTTAAAAGGTATTTGACAGGTTTCAGAGTAGCAGCCATGTTAGTCTGTATTCGCAAAAAGAAAAGGAGGACTTCTGGCACCTTAGAGACTAACACATTTATTTGAGCATAAGCTTTCGTGAGCTACAGCTCACTTCATTGGATGCATTCAGTGGAAAATACAGTGAGGAGATTTATATACACACAGAACATGAAAAAATGGGTGTTATCATACACACTGTAAGGAGAGTGATCACTTAAGATGAGCTATTACCAGCAGGAGAGCGGGGGAGAGAAAAGCTTTTGTAGTGATAATCAAGGTGGGTCATTTCCAGCAGTTAACAGGAACGTCCGAGGAGCAGTGGGGGGTGGGGGAAATAAACATGGGGAAATAGTTTTACTTTGTGTAATGACCCATCCACTCCCAGTCTTTATTCAAGCCTAAGTTAATTGTAACCAATTTGCAAATTAATTCCAATTCAGCAGTCTCTCGTTGGAGTCTGTTTTTGAAGTTTTTTTGTTGAAGAATTGCAACTTTTAGGTCTGTAATCTAGTGATCAAAGAGATTGAAGTGTTCTCCAAATGGTTTTTGAATGTTATAATTCTTGATGTCTGATTTGTGTCCATTTATTCTTTTACGTAGAGACTGTTCAGTTTGACCAATGTACATGGCAGAGGGGCATTGCTGGCACATGATGGCATATATCACATTGGTAGATGTGCAGGTGAACGAGCCTCTGATAGTGTGGCTGATGTGATTTGGCCCTATGATGGTGTCCCCTGAATAGATATGTGGGCACAGTTGGCAACGGGCTTTGTTGCAAGGATAGGTTCCTGGGTTAGTGGTTCTGTGGTGTTGTGTGTGGTTGCTGGTGAGTATTTGCTTCAGGTTGGGGGGCTGTCTGTAAGCGAGGACTGGCCTGTCTCCCAAGATTTGTGAGAGCGATGGCTTGTCCTTCAGGATAGGTTGTAGATCCTTGATGATGCGTTGGAGAGGTTTTAGTTGGGGGCTGAAGGTGATGGCTAGTGGCATTCTGTTATTTTCTTTGTTGGGCCTGTCCTGTAGTAGGTAACTTCTGGGTACTCTTCTGGCTCTGTCAATCTGTTTCTTCACTTCCGCAGGTGGGGATTGTAGTTGTAAGAATGCTTGATAGAGATCTTGTAGGTGTTTGTCTGAGGGGTTGGAGCAAATGCGGTTGTATCGCAGAGCTTGGCTGTAGACAATGGATCGTGTGATGTGGTCTGGGTGAAAGCTGGAGGCATGTAGGTAGGAATAGCAGTCAGTAGGTTTCCGGTATAGGGTGGTATTTATGTGACCATCGCTTATTAGCACCATAGTGTCCAGGAAGTGGATCTCTTGTGTGGACTGGTCCAGGCTGAGGTTGATGGTGGGATGGAAATTGTTGAAATCATGGTGGAATTCCTCAAGGGCTTTTTTTCCATGGGTCCAGATGATGATGATGTCATCAATATAGCGCAAGTAGAGTAGGGGCGTTAGGGGACGAGAGCTGAGGAAGCGTTGTTCTAAGTCAGCCATAAAAATGTTGGAATACTGTGGGGCCATGCGGGTACCCATAGCAGTGCCGCTGATTTGAAGGTATACATTCTCCCCAAATGTGAAATAGTTATGGGTGAGGACAAAGTCACAAAATTCAGCCACCAGGTTTGCCGTGACATTATCGGGGATACTGTTCCTGACGGCTCGTAGTCCATCTTTGTGTGGAACGTTGGTGTAGAGGGCTTCTACATCCAAGTGGGTAGGATGGTGTTTTCAGGAAGATCACCAATGGACTGTAGTTTCCTCAGGAAGTCAGTGGTGTCTCGAAGATAGCTGGGAGTGCTGATAGCGTAGGGCCTGAGGAGGGAGTCTACATAGTCAGACAATCCTGCTGTCAGGGTGCCAATGCCTGAGATGATGGGGCGTCCAGGATATCCAAGTTTATGGATCTTGGGTAGCAGATATTTGTCATTTCAGAAATAGTTCAAAATCCTTGACTGATTGTCTGAGAGTTCTACATCTAATCAAACAGTGCTTATAAAAGCTGTCAGTGTCAAGAGCCTTTTTGCTCTCTCTGTTCCCACCAGACAAACACTGAACATGTCCCTTCCCAACTTGGCTGGATTTAGCACAGGTGCTGTGCTCTTTCAGTGGTACGGTAACTAAGAGTTTCATTATGATAATATATCAAATCTCCATCACAATTAGCTTTGTTTGCCCTTCGTTCTCATTCCCAAAAGGCACAGTAGATACTAAAATAGATAAGACAGGTTTTAAAATAAAACATTAAGTCTTACTGACCGAATAAACTTCTCATCGACAGCAAATCAGTGCAAACTGCATCAAGTTAAGCAGTAATGACTTCTCAGAAAAAGTTTGTTACATAAATATTGCTATTAATTCTAGCCTTGATACAATTTGTAAATACAATTGTAACTCTTTTTATTTTAAAAAATTGCATTTAACTAGGACAGGCTACGTTTCTTATTAATGACTTTGTTACCCAGGGTTTTCAGAACCCACAACAGGGGCAACTTAACTGTTTCACTCCAGGCAGTGTCAGGAACAAATCAATGGGAACACAGCAATTCCGTCTGATAAAGGATTCATGCAAGTAAGCGTGCTCTATCTAAAACTGCAGTTTATTAGATTTCACCACACACAGGCAGAAGCAATAGGTTTAGAACATTCCAGATATGTACTTGAGTTCTGGAATGGTATTGAGTAATTAACAGCGGGTTTGCACTCTATAGCTAATCCCTTTTATAACTAACGTCTACAAAACATATAGGTCATAATGACCCCCTACTGGATCATCACTTTTCCTAACTTTCAATAAACTTCTAATATCAGAGGTGTCTAGACTCAAGGTTTTCCAACCACCAAGGTTTTCAGTCTCACTTGTTTATTTTCTTTACCCTCCTCCCATTCTGATTAGCAGAAACTACCAGCTAGTTTTGACCTTGCATCTAAAAGCCTGCTTTCCAATTAACCCTTAACTCTGTGGTGTTCTATTTTATTAATTCATGGTGGCTGAATGCATATCCTATGGTTGCAATTAGCTTGATCACCTTCTGGGGTAAACACTCCCCATAAATCCAGGATAACAGTTTCAGTAGAGCTGGGGGCACAACAGAGTAGAGGCATATGTTACCCACTTGAACAGGACACAGCAGGTCTTCCCAGCTCAGTTAGCCAATGTGCAGGGGTGGGGTGGGAAGAAGAAAGAGGACCATGGTCTCATCCATGCTCCGCCTCTTTTCCCTTTCAGGCTTCACTGAGATTCTAGAATTCCCTGGTCCTTGGCATGCTAGGAATGTAATAAGCATTGGTTTTGGCTCTTGCACAGGGGCACAAAATGGCTAGTGGTGGAAGGAAGAGCACTTTGTGGCTTCTTCCTTTCCTCCCCTCACTTTACCCAACAGCACAGGACTAGGCATGGTCAAGGGCCAGCTCTAAACAGTAATTTAAAATCAATATAACTGCAAGGAACTTTGTCATCTCAGCTTTCATTCATTTTCCTTGCCATTTTTCTCCCAGTGCATATGTTCTTCAGCTTCCACTGTGCCTTGAGATGGGCTCTAGCGCTGTCGGTAAGCATCCTCCCGAGGAATATGACACAGAGAACGTTTCCATCATCTACATAGCCATACATCTCAATATCATCATTTCATTGAATATTTCCATTGACTGTAGGGCTCATATATTTATTCCCAGTCAATTAAGCTGAATGTTACATATGCTCAAGGGAATTCTTTATTCCTCCTCAATGCACAGAAGAACAGCAAAGTGCACTTCTGATATGTATCTTTTAGTATTAACTGTTTACACTGCAGTAGCATTGAAAGGTCTAAACCAGGTCCAGGCTCCATCTTGCAACATTCTGTAGAAACATACAGCGAATGACAATCGCCTGCCCCCAAGAGCTTGGAAGCTAAAAGGAGACAAGATGTAAACTGGTGGGTGAAACAAATAAGCAGGCTTTTTGTTGTAAACACACCCTCACATCAAAATACCCCTGCTGATTACACTCTGGATCATAAGCATGAAATTCTAGTAATAGTGTCTGTAACATGCATTTTATACAAAATGTATCATCAGCAGTATCTTTCTAATCGTGGTACTGCGTGTCTGAATGCTTAGGTCCATACCACAGCCATACCATTTCCTTATGAAATTTCAAAAACCAATACTTCAGTTTTAAACTTTAATATGAACTTACATTTTAAAACATTAAATTATCCAGTGAAGTGGACTTGAATGTAAAAAAGACCCATTTCCTCCATCATTTACATTAAAGCTGAAAGTACTTATTTATTAAAACAAGCAGAGATGTCCATATGCCAGGAAATTAACATCAATGAATGTTAAAAAGGCCCAATATCACTTGAAAGGCTGTAGAGCACTATGGTCTTTTTAAAATGGTATAACTCAGCAAAACTATCTACACAGCAGATATTTTTATTATCGAGACCAATGCTACTTTGATAAGAGGGATCAGAAAGCTCTTTTCTGTGCGTTGTGACTCACAGTTTGTAACTGTGTATTGAAATCATGACACCAGACATGAAGTCATCGCCATGTCTTCCATAATTTAAGGTCTCATCTTTCAGTGATTTGTGGATTGCTGCATCCATGTAGATCAGGGGTTCTCAAACTGGGGGTCGTGACCCCTCAGGAGGTTGTGAGGTTATTAGGTGGGGGGGGGGGTCATGAGTTGTCAGCCTCTACTCCAAACGCTGCTTCTCCTCCAGCATTTATAACAGAGTTAAATACAAAAAAAATTGTTTTTAAATTATAAGGGGAGGTAGCACTCGGAGGCTTGCTGTGTGAAAGGGGTCACAGATGCAAAAGTTTGAGAACCACTGACTTTGGACCTGACTGACTTCAGTGGACCTTTGTGCAGGCTCAGCCAAAACAGGATTCGCATCTTAGATTGTAAATTCAGTGAGGCTGGGGTTGTTTCCTCTAAATATTCATACAGCACTTAATGCAATGGGCCAGATTTTCAAATGTACATAGATGCCTAAGATGCAGAGAGATGCCCCGTGGGATTTTCAAAAGTGCAGAGGTGCCGCTCTGCATCTTTAGGCATCTAAATACCTCTGAAAATCTGCCCAACATGCCTTTTATCTTCTTAACACTTCTCTAGATGCTACCAGAATACAAATATCAGTGATTACAGTATATATAAAGTCTGCTGCAGTTTCCACGGTATGCATCTGATGAAGTGAGCTGTAGCTCACGAAAGCTCATGCTCAAATAAATTGGTTAGTCTCTAAGGTGCCACAAGTACTCCTTTTCTTTTTGCGAATACAGACTAACACGGCTGTTACTCTGAAACCTACAGTTAACAACTATGCAACAACTCCAAATTTTGTTTTTATTAGGATTCAAGCTCTTGAGTACTTTAAATTCACCTTCGAACTATGGATCACTACTTCACCAAACACAAAAATAATCTAAATTCATAAAAATGTTTTCTAGATTGCTATATTATTCCTACAGTGCTATAGATAGGACTGGTGCTTAAAAGACCAGAGGACATGTCATTGGTAAAAATGGATAATCAAAGGGCCCAATCTTGCCAAAAGCTGCACCCAGAAAGGCAGGCTATTCCTGCATAGCATCCCATGGAAATCAATGGCACACCATCTGAGAAACAGGCATAGCTGTTTGAGGGATTTGGACCCAACTCAAAACTAGATCTTACACAATTCTTGTAGTGGTCCACTGTGCAGGGCTTAATTTCACCTCCTTATGAATGCAGGTCTAGAATAAGCTACTACAAGCAGGTCTTGTTTAGATTTCACCCATGTGATTCCAAATATGTAGCTATTAAACAGAATTGGCAAGGAAACGGAATTGCTGCCTGTCAAGAATTTCCAATATTTCAAAATTTGTTGTCATACACAATTGGGATGACAAGTGAAAATTTCAAGGACTGTCACAAAACTTTCAAAACCCAGTGTTAATTCAAACCTGAATGTTTAGTTTTAAAATGTAAACAAAATTGTCATTTTTCTGTGGAAAATTCTGAGTAAACCATATTTTTCCAAAATACTGGAAAATGAAGTTTAATCAAAATCAAAATTTTCCCTGGGAGAATGACAATTTTTACAACATCATTTTTCAATTTGTCACAATTTTTTTGACTAACTTTGCTCTTAACAGGTTTTTCAGTGTTAAGAAGTTGGCGTGAGGCTCTCAAACGGCAGAGAGTCCTGGTAGAAGTTTGGGGCAGAGCTGCGGTGTATCCAGAATGGCCACTTCCAAAACTAAAAGAAGTTTGCAATTTTCGATAATGCAGCAAAAAGAGCCATAACGGATGTGTCAAATGCACAGGGAAATCTTTAATAAAAGCATAAGAGAAAAGGGAAGGCTTAGCTGTTTTTCCAGTTGTTCATAACTGTCATATTGTTACCTTGTGCTTCTCCAATCTGTTGGTTGTATCTACCCATTGTCCCTTGTCTCATTCTTCAATTGTAAGCTCTTTGAGGAACAGGCCACCTTGCTACACATTTGTACAGCACAACAGGGCCCTGTTCTGTGTTTAGTGCTCCTAAGCACTACCCTAACACAAATAATAATCTGCACTACAGATACTGGAAATCCTTAACATGATCCAGAACTGTAAAGTCATAGCTTTGCTGAGTGAGAATTCCATCTTATATGAAAATATATTCACTCCCCTGGGAGATCAGAATTATTACAGGGTATGAGACAGTACTGTATGACACAGAGAAGTCTCTCTCTTTCTGGTCCCCAAAAAACAAAACAAAACAAAATTTCTGAAGAGTTGTGGAAGCCTCCGAGTAGGAAAGTATTTGGGAAGATAATGTCACTTCTGGTTAGAAGCAGATTAGCATCTGGAATGTAAAGCCATTTTCAGACCCCAAGGGTGAGAAGGACCTAGCATGTGATGCGAGCCTAGGCAATCTAAGACACAACAATACACCTTTAGAACAAAGACAACAAGCAAACAGAATGTGAAGTGATTTAAACTCTCTGTGACTTCACAGTAGCCGTTACCTCAGGGGTGTAAGTTTGTTTTTCTACTTGATAAAGACACACAGAAAGCAAAGCATATATACAACTGTCATTAATTCCAGTGGGTATGAGGGTGCTCAGCATAGGCTTGGCAATTCAAATAAGCCATTTAAGGCCCTTGCAAGATGCAGAATAGTAAAGTCAATGGCAATTAAAAGCAGTCGGGATCTCTCAGGATTGGGTCCAAAGGCAGCAATGGATGGAGAGTGTGGAGAGAGGTATGGAGCCATATTTTTATTACAGGAAGGAGAGAAGGAAACAGGAAACAAGATAACTTTTTTGATTGGTTACATCAGCATAGTCCACCTGTCAGTATCAGTCACCTTCACTCTTCTATTTACAGAGTTGTTTTCTCCTTCGCTGAATTCTTAAGAAGTTTATATGTTGGGGCAGGTGACAGTGCCTCAAAAGTAATGTCAGAAGAACAGAAGTACTTTATTGGTCCTTTGATTCTTTTTGGTCAGCTAAGATGTGCGTGCGTTCAATGTGGCGTTACAGCAGCAAGATTAGAGTCATTACTGCAGTGGGGTAAAAGCTGTGCCAGAAGAGAGACAGTGGAACTTTACCCTTGCAAATAAAACCTTTCATATGCAAGGCAGGAAGATGAGTGGATGCTAGCGTTAGTCTCACACATGGGAGACCTGAGCTCAATTCTCCGCTCCTGCTACAGACTACCAGTGTGACCTTGGACTCAGTCTCTCTTTGCATCTGTTTCCCACCTGCAAAATACCATTTCCGTACCTCATAGAGGTACTGAGAGGATAAATATGTATAAGACTGTGAGTGGGTCAGATACTACGGTAATGTGGGACAGATAAATGCCTATGATAGAACTCCAAGCGTGCTCTTGGAAAATTTCAGTTCACAGAAACTTAGAGGCTTTAATTCTGAGAGAGATCTATCGTAGAGACCCTACGTACTGGGACGGGGGTCATGGCGAACTTAACAAAACTGTGCAGAAGATGGACATTCAGGAATTGCCTTGAGATGGAGAAAAACTCAAGGCCTGATCTAGTCCCCACTGGCACCAATGGAAAGACTCCAGTGAATGGGAAGACTGAATGTAAGGCTTTGTCTACACTGGACTTTTGTCGTTCAGGTGTGTGAAAAAAAACAACACACACACACCCCCCACCAACAAAAGTTTTACGGACGAAAAGTGCTAGTGTGAACAGCGCTTTGTCGGTGGGAGAGCTCTCCTGCCAGTAAAGCAACTGCCTCTCGTTGGGGGTGGATTTTTATTTTTTTTTTGGTCAGCGGGAGAGCTCTTTCCTGCCGACAAAGAGCGGCTACACCGCGCACCTTTTAGCAGCACGGCTGTAGCAGCACAGCTATGTCGCGGAAAGGTGCATAGTGCAGACATAGCCTAAATCTTTCCTTTGCTGTCAAACACCACTCAGGGCACAGAACAGGCCCCAACCTCCCTGTTTACTCTGGGCTGCTCTTCGCACATCCTCGATGGTGTTAATTCCCATCAGTTGTCCTTCTCTGAGTAGTATTTGAGGGAGCGAGTCTTTCCATCGTCCCTTTTGTGTTCTTCCAGCAGCCCAATGGCATGCCCGCTGTGACAGATGCTCCAGCGCCTGGATGACAGTCGGAAGGCTTGTGTGTTCCAGTGACCCTGTGAGCCATGCCAGTAGGTGTTCTAACACCTGGAAGGGCTACCCAAGCCAGACAGGCCAAAGGGCAGGGACCAGACAAGAAGCAGTCTGCTGCTCCTCCACGATGAAAATGACAGAAACACAACAAGGTAGCCATTCCAGCAAACAGCAATGGGAAGACTGCTTGCTAGTCAGACCAGAATACGGAAGGTTTTTTAAGTGGTTGCACATCACTGGAAAGGTATTTTTCAGTTCAGCCATGGAGAATAACAAGGGCCTGTGATTCAATATTTCCCATCACTTCTCACAAACCAAATGTCAACAGGAGTCCAGGATCTCCACCCTCTCGAACAGCAACAGAAAGCGAAGGCTTCCTGCTTTTCACCAGCGAATTGTGATAATTCATTCCTCCATCCTCATTAGGAACAAATTAAACCCCAGTCGATCTGCCCACCCAACCAGGCTGTGCAGCGAGGAAAAGTGGGAGTAAGGGTAGGAGACAGATCACTACTAGGAGTGCAGGACACAGGAGCTTAATTTGCTTTAAACCCACTTGTCTCCCCAGCTCCACAAATGGGTTCACGGAGAGGTTTGATGTTATCCTTATACTGCAGATCGACGTGCCTCTTAAATAAATCATCCCGCTGCCAAGTCCGTGCCAGTGCTCTCCCTCAGCCTGCACAGCTTGGAAGGATACACATATGATCCTTAAGAGTTCAGGGTAAAGTTTCAAAACATTTCAAGAAAATCACTCAAGTGCTGTTTAAAGATGTAATTTAGATGCACAGCTCTGCACTCCGCTGCGGGATTTCATATTTATTTAATTTGATGTTTTAAAGTGTACTCATCCAGTTCTGTGGGCACACACAGGCTTTAATAAAAACCTAGCAACTGAGAACCAATCACCAATGCACTGAGCCCTTCCAGCCGCCCGTTACCTCCCACTTCCCACACCTCACATCCCCTATGCCCCTGGAGAGAAAAACCCAGGGGCACCCTTGGGCCTTGCAGCATGACTTTAGGGTCAAAGTCCAGGTTTCCCAAAAGAAGGCACCCCACACCTGGGGATCCCCTCAGTGAAGGCCTCCTGCCTCCAGCCCCTTCATGGTTGTAATAACACGTTTTCTCATGAGCCTCTGAACACCTGAGCTGCCATGATACTTGGCAATGAGCTCTCCTTGTGGGCTAACCAGGACCTCTGTATTTATCATCTGGTAAGGGAGGAAGGATGGTCTAGAAGAGAAGGCCCTGGAGTGAGACTCAAGAGATTTAAGTTCAATTCCCAGATCAGCCACAGACTTCCTGTAACACCTTGGCCAAGTCAGTCACTTAACCTACCCTATTCTTCAGTTTCTCATCTGTAAAATGAGGATAATACCCCCCTGCCTCAGAGAGATGTGTGGCTTAAACTCCAATGATTGTGAGGCAGTCGATGCTATAGTGACAAGAGCCACATATCCACCTAGCTGTTCATTCTACGGGCAAACACCCAGCATCCAGCCTGAAAGGAATATGTGACAATTTTAAGAACTACATCAAACGTTACACTGCTGGCAGTTGACTGGCATCCTGTCAGTAGCCATTTACCACTGTATTTGCTTGCTAATTCCCACGGTTAAAGAACGCACTTCACCAGCGATATTCCCTATCCAGGCACAGGCTGCCATTTCAAGGACCATAATGTTTTGATGTCACATTTTGCAAGATGGAGATCCTGCCTTGAGGGCAATTCCTGGGGTAGAGATACTAAGAAGATAGTCTTATAACTGCCCTTTTTATCCTGGAGACTCCACCACAGACCTCAGAAATAAAAGCAATGCTACCACTTCTTCATCTACAGGAGTATTTGCACTACTCAATCCGTTTATACAGCATGAGGACTCCACGTCTAGTCGGCAACTAAAATTCTGATTCATTTCTTGATTATTTCACGCATGGGCTATTGCAATAATGCTGGCACCAGACGACTTCTTTTATCCACACCCTGCAGACTATTCACAGCCTTCCTGCTTGCTTTGTTTTCCACTGCAGTTTCCTTGCTACTCAGAAGCCACTTAGTTATTTATTCTGCTATATTTACTCAGTTATATATTAAACCAAAATTGGAAGTTCAATGTATTGCTGCAATCTTTTAAGAACCTTAAGGCAATGGCACTCTCCTACCTTCTGTGCATTCTCCAGCACATTTGTTCAGCTTGTGCTACAGTTGATTTCCGATCATGCCATCTCTCATTTGCACATTCAAAATACACAGCTATTGTATAGTTATCTTCACACTGGGGGAATTTTTCCTTAGAAAAGATCCAGGAACATTTTAGACTCAATTCCCTTTTAAAATAACTAGGACTGAGGTTTAAATTCTTTTTAAAATGAGCATTTAACTCTTTGCTGTATTTGAGCACATTTTCCATTGTTTAAAGCCCTATAAGTATGGCTATGTCAATTTTCAGCAAAATATCCAATTCTCGTTATAATGCAAGAGTTCAATAGCCACAACACAATATATGTTTAAAGGGTTGTGTGTTGTTAGCACTGTTTTGTAGTTTCCCATTTTGGTGGAAATAACTAGACCCATGATTGTTCTGTGGCTAGTGAGAGAATTTTGAGATAATACAGGAGCTGTAATATTCAAATCTGTGAAATCCCCATCTAACTCTCTGGCTTACACTTATTAGATTGAGACAGGCAGAAACCCCATGAAAGAACTAAAGCTCTCGGAGATCTTTCTGGTTTCAGAGTAACAGCCGTGTTAGTCTGTATTCGCAAAAAGAAAAGGAGTACTTGTGGCACCTTAGAGACTAAGCAATTTATTTGAGCATAAATAAAACACTCCAGGAGAGTGGGATGGGAGGAGGTGGGATGGGAGGAGGTATTTTTTTCATGCTTTGTGTGTATAGAAAAAGATCTTCTACACTTTCCACAGTATGCATCCGATGAAGTGAGCTGTAGCTCACGAAAGCTTATGCTCAAATAAATTGGTTAGTCTCTAAGGTGCCACAAGTACTCCTTTTCTTTTTGGAGATCTTTCTCTGGTTCTTTCCTGAATGCCTGCTCATTATCACACCTCCACTGTAGACAGGGGTTAGACTCAGTAGCTCAAGATTCTCAGTCAAACTTATTCAGCAGCCTGCCTCCCAGCCAAAAAGCAGAGTTTTCAGTCACAGATTTTTTATTTTTTTTAAGGAGCATAGAAACCAATCAATCCACAATTTCAACCAGAGCATTGGCCAAAAAAAAAAAAAAGTGAAAAATGGCAATTTTACCCATAGTGAAGTCGAAGAATGGAAAATCCAGATATTATTCCTTGCACGTAACCAGGATATCAGCAATCATTCTGGTTGTATTCAGAATAAACCACAAGTATTTCAACCATAAGAGGGGACAAGGAGAAGACAGTGTTACTGGTGTCTAATAAAGAAACCACTTTGTCTCTGTCTCTGTGAAAATAAGTTACAATGAGATAAAAACCCCTGGCACTCATCTCGGAGCCTGGGTCCCCTGACTCACAGAGCATGGCTGCAGGGCTAAAAACGGCTGTGTAGCAGTTCAGGCTCCGGCTGGAGCCTAGACTCTGATACTCTCCCTCATCACAGGATCTCAGAGCTCGGTCTCAAGTGTGAGCCTGGGCATCTACACTGCAATTTTACAGCCCCACAACCCAAGGCCTGTGAGCCTGAGTCAGTTGGCTTAGGCCAGCCGCAGCCATGCAGGGGAGGAGGGGAGGCGCAGACATACCCTTAATGTCTTAAGAGACCTCGTGGGAAGGTGACATAGGAATTTGCCAATGCGTGACTAAGTGAGAGACGAATGCCTCTCCTAATCCAGAATGGATGTCTTGGAGGCAATAACAGTAGAAATGAGTAACTTCTGAGACTCAAAAGCCAGCAGGGCAGCTTTGCTATACAAAGTTGTGACAATCATGGTCCAGACACGCCAAAGGGAGAACAGAAAAAATAAACAGCCAAGTGATTCTTCGGATGACCTAGCACTGTCTACACTGGGAGTTAGGTTGGCTTAACCATGCCGCTCAGGGGATGAGGATTTTTCACATCCCTGAGCGACACAGTGAAGCCAATTCAATTTTCTAGTTTTAGATCAGGCCTCTGATAACTCGAAGTTGAAAAGAACATTGTGGCTCTCGAACACCAAGTCAGGAGGGAGTGTCACCACTCTGACTAGCCATGAGTCATCGGGGCCTAAGGGGGGAAAAAGGACTTTTAAAAGCAGGCTTGGAACTAAGCTTTTTTTTTAATCAAGAACTTGGGGGACAACCTCAAGGTCAGAGACTTTCTGGGAACACTAAATCCCCCCTATAGCTAGGGGGTATGCTGGGATACTGAAGGTAACAGTGAGACAAGATGGGTGAGGTAATATTTTACTGGACCAACTTCTGCTGGCAAGAGAGAAAAGCTTTCAAGTGCCACAGAGCTCGACTTGAGGAAGAAAGCTTGTCTCTCTCACCAACAGAAGTTGATCAATTAAAAGATATTATCTCACCCACCTTGTCTCTCTAATATCCTGGGACCGATATGGTTACAACAACACTGCATACATGAAGACAACAGGTAACTCTTATTAGAAAAGAGATTTTATCTAATATAGAAGTGTAAGGTTGGGTCTTTAGGTTTGGTTCCTGTGTAACGTGCATGGGTTTGCTTCTCCCTTACTATTTCATCTCTGAATGTGTTGGGGTTTTTTCTAATAAACAAAGTTTTTCTTTATTTTCATCCCAAGCAGGTCTCTGGTGTGCATACTGTGTGGAGTATGTGTGCTAAGGTGAAGAGGTAACTGGAGGCTGGTTTCAGAGGGGAACAGTCCAAGCCGTCTGATGATTAAGAATTCAGGATGACATACTTGGGGAGGCCAGGGACTGGAAGGGCTGTTGGTGTCACCCTGAAAAGCGTAACTAGACTGGGGAGAGTCAGGGTGAGATCTTATGCTTATGGGCAGACTGCCGGTGTCAGGGAATTGAACCATAGCTGCACAGTTCAAACACCACCAAAGTTACAGGTCAGATGGTGACAGGACCCCTCACTGGTCAGGGTGGGCACCAAAACATCACACAGGTCCTTTGACAGTTTCCGATGTTAAATATGCAATACATAGATTTGAAGATCACCGATTCCTTATTGACACCGGCCTTCTGGCTAAGGGTGTCTGATGAACGTTCGATAGGTCATTTTAGCAGCGGTCTGTCTCCTGCTCTTGGGGGCAGGGTCATGAAAAAATGATGATAAACCCTTTTTTAGCTTCAACTATTAATAAAAAAGAAAAAATATTTGTGAGAAAGGGAAAAAAATCTCCCTCCTGCCCCCCACCCACACACCCACCACCAGAACTGAAGAGAGAAAAAGCACTTCTCCATAATCCTTGCCTGGTGACAGGGCACTTATATTAAGGCAGCACATATAACAATAGTATTTAGTATAAGGTTAACATTTCCTTGTTTCCTCAAACCAAATGAGCACCATAATACTTGTTTTACATGCACAAGTAAGTCAGTACTCATGCTTAGACAAAAACAGTAAACTGTCAAGCCATTCCATTTCCATTTCATGAAAAAGGTGAATACTAATACCTGGATCGACCATTAACAAATCCAATTGCCTTCGCAAGTGATGGCATCATAGCTGGTTTCAACAGGGTTCAGGGCAGACAACTATTCACCTCTGATCAGTAAAGACAGGATACGCAAATTTCAATTTACTGATCAGTTTAGAGATTAATAGGAGTATTTTTCAGGTCTTCTCACTTCAGTTCATCTTTAGAATGTTAGCTTGAAAGGAGAGGCGACTTACTTTTGAAATTCTTGGCTGTAATGCAGACATTTCTGGATATTTTTGATGAATGTGTTCAGAATGTTACAACAGAGAGAGTGTACAGACTTCATATTTTTTGTCAACATCAAGATCTATTATCATCCTGAGAGAGAGAGAAATATTGACCAAAGCAAACAGGCCATTAGTTACCCCTGAGCACAATAAGTCTGGATGTTCACCTCTACAGAAGTCACTCTGTGACAATTGTTTCTGGTATTAGCTGTTTGTCTAATTAGAACACCAGACCCAGGCAAAGAGCTGGAAATTCAGATATTTACAAAGGACAAAACCAAGTTACATTTCATCATATTTAAAACCATTTGCTGTTCTTACAGGAAATAACTTTTAGTGATTTTTCCTGTTTTAATGCTAGGAATTGCTTTTAAGAAAAAAAGTCTCAAGTTTTAAATTCACTGGTTATATTTTAAATACTGCATCTTAAAGGACAACAGAAATTGCCGTTTGATGACTGTCACATTCATATACAGCTAAAATGACAGCAATGTGCAAGATTCCTTTTCTTAATGGATTTTTTCCTAGTCAACCCTGTGCTAGTCAGGCCTACTTTTCTCTTCTGTTAACTTCCAGTAGCATGATTTGCAGTTGCACATATATCCAAGGGAGAAAGGACTCTAAACGTTTAGAGAAGAGAAAACAATCCTCAGGGTGCTGGAATAATTTGTGAAAATGGGGTTGCTGAGAGCCACTGAACCAAACTGTAAGCCCCGTATCTGGTGGAAACCACTTCAAACCAGGGGGTGCAGCAGCACCCCCAGATCCCACATCTTTGACAATGCTCCCTAGGAACAGCCACCAAATAAGAGCACTGAAAATCTCCATCTCACACAGTGTTGGGGAGGGAGTATCCTCACCTAAACATCTGACTTTTCTACAACATTTCAGAGACATTGAGAGGACCAAAGAATGAGAGAGGTATTCTGAATACACTGCAAGATTAAACGAACATGCACTTCATGCATAGAATTTTACTGGTTCTCTTTAGAAAAACCAGTTAAATATACAAACAAGTAATTAATATTTTGAACAACTTGCTCCCTAAGAAGTCCCAGTGGTTTCAACTATTTCATGGAGGGACTCATGGAATAAAACAAACATGAGTCAGCTGATACAAAAAGGCTAATTCTACAGAGGAGACATCAACAGAAGAAAATGCAACCAAACTTGCCTGCATCAACCGCAAGGTTTGAAACTCGAGTTTCCAGATCTAAAAGGATTAGCCTCTGGTACTTGAGCTAGCAGACCAAATCCTTTGGGACGATGTGGTAGTGGACTAATAAAGTTCTTATAAAGGCCCACCAGCACTGGGGGACAGACTCACACCCTGCCCATGTGGCGGTGGGGAAATCAAATACAGGACACTACTTTGGATATTGCTAATTTTGTGGGTAGAGGTTTCCTGGTTTGAGCAAGAGAATAAGATGCTTCGGTTTGATTTTAGTTTTTTCCTTGCTGCTACTTTCTTTTACTTACTCAGATCATAGAATATCATAGAATACCAGGGTTGGGAGGGACCTCAGTAGGTCATCTAGTCCAACCCCCTGCTCAAAGCAGGACCAATCCCCAATTTTTGCCCCATATCCCTAAATGGCCCCCTCAAGGATTGAACTCATAACACTGGGTTTAGCAGGCCAAAGCTCAAACCACTGAGCTATCCCTCCCCCCCAAATGATGATCTCATCCAAATGATGATCTCATTCAACCATTCGATCTCATTCAACCATTCAGTAAATCATCCTTTCTTTGTATGTCACTAATTAGTCACAGACATTTCTCTGGACCGTGGTTATTGACAGTAAAGTACCAGATTTGGATCCAAAAATCCTATCCTCCATCACATCCCATAGGCTCCTGAGTGACAAAATGGGATTGGCCAAATGCTTTCAGTACCCAGTGGTGTAACACAAAAACAACATTAAAGTTTGAAAACAAAAAATTGGTTTACTCTTCCGAATATTATTCTTTAAGAAATACAGTAGATAGCTTGAGGCAGTGTCATTCAAAAAGCCTTCAACCTGGTACACTTTTCCATGTTGTGTATTTGTGAGATTTCTTTTTAATTTAAAGAAAGAGAAAGACAGAGAAAGACTTATGAACTTGCAAAGAATTTTCCACATTACTGACAAGCCATCTGAACTGCCAATAGTTACCATTATGAATACTGGGAGTATGTCACATTTAGCCTATTAAATATGGGAATATGGATGTGTTTAACAGACATTTTAGGACCTGATCTTGCAATTCACTAACATAAGAACGGCCATACTGAGTCAGACCAAAGATCCATCTAGCCCAGTATCCTGTCTGCTGACAGTGGCCAATGCCAGGTGCCCCAGAGGGAATGAACAGAACAGGTAATCACCAAGTGATCCATCCCCTGTCGCCCATGCCCAGCTTCTGGAAAACAGAGGCTAGGGACACCATCCCTGTCCATCCTGGCTAATAGCCATTGATGGACCTATCCTCCATGAATTTATCTAGCTCTTTTTTGAACCCTGTTATAGTCTTGGCCTTCACAACATCCTCTGGCGAAGAGTTCCACAGGTTGACTGTGCGTTGTGTGAAGAAATACTTCCTTTTGTTTGTTTTAAACCTGCTGCCTATTAATTTCATTTGGTGACCCCTACTTGTTGTGCTATCAGAAGGAGTAAATAACACTTCCTTATTTACTTTCTCTACACCAGTCATGATTTTATAGACCTCTATCATATCCCCCTTAGTCGTCTCTTTTCCAAGCTGAAAGGTCCCAGTCTTATTAATCTTTCCTCATACAGAAGCCGTTCCATACCCATAATCATTTTTGTTGCCCTTTTCTGAACCTTTTCCAATTCCAATATATCTTTTTTGAGATGGGGCAAACACATCTGCACGCAGTATTTAAGATGTTGGCATACCATGGATTTATCCACAGGCAATAGGATATTTTCTGTGTTATTCTCTATCCCTTTCTTAATGATTCCCAACATTCTGTTCACTTTTTTGACTGCTGCTGCAGATTGAGTGGATGTGTTCAGAGAACTATCCACAATGACGCCAAGATCTCTTTCTTGAGTGGTAACAGCTAATTTAGACCCCATCATTTCATATGTATAGCTGGGATTATGTTTTCCAGTGTGCATTACTTTGCATTTATCAACTTTGAATTTCATCTGCCAGTTTTGAGAGATCCTTCTGTAGCTCTTCGAAGTCTGCCTGGGATTTAACTATCTTGAGTACTAAGCATGAATCACAAGCAGACTGCTGGTCTCATGTAGTAAGGTCCTGTACTGGTGTGACTAGTTCTCATGGAGTTCAAAGAGATTGCTCACGTGAATAAAGGTAGACAAGTGCTTACGCGGTTGCAGAATCAGGCCCTGCAATGGTAAAGCTCATTAACTGAGACTCCTAATTCATTCAGGTTGAGTTACTCTTGATCCAAACCTCTACTTTGCATTATGCTGTAATATTTTAGCCAAATATTACAGTCAATCTCTTTTGAATCTCTCTAGCCAGATTTGACATATGCACATGTATACAATATATTGCCAAAACACACACAGAAAGTATTTCCCATAGAAATGAACTTTAGCACTTTGTATCAAAAATTCATCTCCATCCATTCTTGCAGGTTTAAAAGGAATCGCTATTCTTTTTCTTTTCAGTGGGCTTTCATTCGTTTCTGAAGCTGGTTTAAAGAGCTACTGACATTCATTTTACACCATCTCTTTTGATACACTGTGAGCTTCTGATTATGACAGAAGCCATTAAAAACAGACCTTGAGTTCTCACTTCATTTAATTATCTGTTCTTTTATTTTTTTCCTCTCAAGCTGCTACTTCTCTTAGGCAAGTTCTCATTTACCCCATCTGCAGTTAAGGGTATCACGAGAATACACAAGAGCTGTATTTGTAGATGACGGACTTTATCGTTTTGTAAGGCTTAAAAAAAAATTGATTTGTACAACTGGATGAGATGGTGAGTGGACCAGGCCTCTACTGCTGCACAAACCTAGAGCATGTGGACAGCACGTGCAGGAGTTCCACTGAGGTCCAGGGAAGATGTCTTGAGGAACCTTCCATCACCATAGCAGCTGAATGCCTTATAATCAGTAGCAGATGTTTAGCCTCAGAACACCCCTATGCGGTAGGGAAGTGCTATTCCCATTTTACAGGTAGCGACTTGCCCACGATTACTCAGCAAGTCTTTTACGAGTCCAGACACGGAGCCCAGATCTCCCGAGCCTCAGCTCAGCAAACTACTCCCGGAGCGTCCTTCCTGCCCCTGGCTGTGGAGCAGCAGTGCAGTTATTCCACAGACTGCCTACCCAGGGGAGGTTTGATGGTGGATCCTGTCACTGAGCAGCGCCTTCTGAACTGTTCTGCCCTTGTAAACTGACCCCTTGCCCCACAGCAGGCCAGTGGTGCCCACAACTCTCCACCCCGGCCTTAGGACTGGTCACTGAATGTTTTAGCCTGAAAACACCACCACTCTGTGTGCCCTCCAGCAGGGAAAGAATCAGCCTTGCTCCCTTGAAATCGGTATCCAACCAAAGCTCAGCTCAATGTATGAGCAGCAGCCGCACAGGTGTGTGTGGTCTACACGGAGCACCTGTTACAGTGTTGATCAGCACGGTGGCCTGGACGCCATTGGTAGTTAGCAGGAGCTCTTTTGGACATGTGATGCAGGGTCCTTTTCTCCAGCTGTTAAATTACATTAAAAGAAGCTTTAACATAGTTGAACATAGCACTTTACCCCACCAGCAATCGCTGTAGTTGCCCCAGGGATGTTCTAGGACTGCAAAGAGAAGACAACACGGCCTGGATAACTGTGAATGGGAAGGGAAGTGTTTCACCAGCAAATGTCTACAAAAAATCTTGAGGACCCCCCAACACGGACAATCACGTAAATCGCTACTCGACGGCTCACATGACATAACCACCCTAACCATGGCCAAAACCTCTGCCCAAGAGAGTCATCACATGTGAAAGCTGGGCAAACTGCTTCACTACACCCTGCCCAGGGAACAGTCCAAGACAGGGGTGGGAAGGAGAGAGAGAAAGTAGGTGGCTTCCAGCCTTTACCTCATCAAAACTCAACTTGGGACAAATATATGCTCAGCATCTGTCCCCTGCCAGCTGACATTTGTGGGCTACCTCACCCCAATCTCTGTAGACATGCTCTCTCTACATCAGTCCCCAAGGTCTACAAGCACAAACGTGGAGAAGAGATATTGGATAAAAGCAGGCGAGTTTGCTGAAAATGCCACATGTAGCTGGGGATGATAGGGAGGTGGCAGACATGGGTGAGGGGAGAAGTGGAGCAGCTCCCTCAGAAATGAATGGTAAATAGACAGCATTGAGAAGCATTTACATGCTAATAATATAGTCACACTCTCCTTGATCTTCATTTTATTGTACACTCCGTTAGTTTTCCTTCCTTAGGCCTGGCAATGCAGGAATCCCCTCAGACTCCTGAGTCAGCATTGCAGGAGTATTTTTCAAAGGCTTTGATATTTATCCATCTTGTGCAAGCCTCTCTAGTTATTTCATCTTCTGTTTTCCTTACCACCTCAGAAACTTTTCATGAATAATGCCCCTCTACACATGCCCTTTCCTTCCCCACTCTCCCCGTCTCTGAGGACAACTCTTCCTGCTTGGAGCTGAAGACAGCCGTTCACCTTGCCTCAATGCAGCACTTTCCCACAAGGCTGCACGCGGCCGAGTGCCTTCAATGTGCATGTGCACTATCTAGACAGTTTACTCACCACAATATATTGTGTATTTACTGAGTGATAAAATGGGGTTGGACCAGGTAGGGGCCAAATGCTTTCAGCACCCACTGATGTAACACAAAATCTCCATGCCAGCTACCATGGAGGCCTGCACTGTGACTCTGGGTCTGGGATGTTAAACACCAAAAGGGTTTCTTCTGGAATGGAATTTCATGTTGTACTGCTCAAATATTACACTTATGTTATACCATGCGCACAATTTAATAATACATCCTCTTTCAGTTTCTTGGCAAGGAAATGGTACACAGATCATTTCTGCCACAGAAACCCACCACAATAGTATTTAACTTTAAAAAGGGACACTACACAAAAATGAGGAAGCTAGTTAAACAGAAATTAAAAGGAACAATCAAGGGTGAAATGCCTGCAAACTGCATGGATACTATTTAAAAACAAAAGCTCAAACTAAATGTATACTCCAAATTAAAAACAATAAAAGGATTGAAAAAATGCTACCATGCTAAGAAGCAGAGTAAAGAGGCAGTTAAAGCCAAAAAAGCATCCTTTTAAAATTGGAAGTCAAATAGAAGAATAAACTCTGGCAAGTCAAATATAAAAGTATAATTAGACAGGCTAAGAAAAAATTTGAAGAGCAACTAGCTAAAGACACAAAAACTAAGAGCAAAAATTGTTTGAAGTATATCAGAAGCCAGAAGCCTGCCAAACATTCAGTGGGTTCTAAATTAGCTGTTACCACTCAAGAAAGATCTTGGAATCATGGGGGATAGTTCTCTCAAATAATCTGCTCAATGTGCAGCAGCAGTCAAAAAAGCTAACGAAGATAGGAACCACTTGGAAAGGGACAGAGAACAAAACAGAAAATATCATAATGCCATTATATAAATCCATGAAACGTCCACACCTTGAATGTACTTCTTGTCACTCCATCTCAAAAAAAATATATTAGAATTGGAAAAAGTAGAGCAGAGCAACAAAAATGACACTGGGTATGGAACAACTTCCATATGAGGAGAGATTAAAAAGCCTGGGACCGTTCAGCTTAGAAAAGAGACGACTAAGGGGGGATAGGACAGAGGTCCTTAAATTACGAATGGTCTGGAGAAAGAGTTATATTTACTCCTCACCGCAAGACCCAAAGGTCCCCCAATTATATTAAGAGGCAGCAGATTTAAAACAACCTCAAGGATGTACTCCACACAACGCACTGTAAATCTGTGGAACTCATACCCAGGGGAAGTTGTGAAGGCCAAAAGTATAACTGGGTTCAAAAACGAACTAGATAAGTTCGTGGAGGATAGGTCCATCAATGGTAATTAGCCAAGATATTCATGAATGTAACCTCATGCTCCGCGTGTCCCTAAACCTCCAAGTGCCAGAAAGTAGGACTGGATGACAGGGGATGGATTCCTCAATAAATTCCGCTGTTTTCAGAGATGAAAGTAAGCTGGTACGGTCCAGTTCGGCGTACCAGCAAGAGCCCGTACGCCCTGCCGGACCGGACTGGCTTCCCCAGCAGTGATTTAAAGGGCCCGGGGGTCCTGCCACTACAGGGAGCCCCAAGCCCTTTAAATTGCCTCCGGAGCCCCAGCAGCAGGGCTTGGGCCGTGCTTTAAAGGGCCCGGGGCTCCCCGCAGTGGCAGGACCCCCGGGCCCTTTAAAGCACCGCTGGAGCCTGGCTGCCGGAGTCGGGCTCCGGCGGGGATTTAAAGGGCCAGGTGCTCCTGCTACTGCGGGGAGCCCCGGGCCCTTTAAAGCACCGCCAGTGTCCTGCCCCGCTACAGGGAGTGGCGGCAGGGCTCCGGCGGGGATTTAAAGGGCCCGGGGCTCCGGCCGCTGTGGGGAGCCCAAGGCCCTTTAAAGCTCTGCCAGAGCTCCGGCAGCGGGGCTCGGGAGGCGCTTTAAAGGGCCCAGGGCTCCCCTCCCACTGCAGGGAGCCCCGGACCCTTTAAAGCATCACCGGAGCTCTGGTAGCGGGGCTCGGGCGGGGGCTCCCCGCAGTGGCCGGAGCACCGGGCCCTTTAAATCCCCGCCTGAGCCCGGCAGCCGGAGCCCTGGGGCTCTGGCAGCCAGGCTCCAGCAGGGATTTAAAATGCCTGGAGCTCTGCGGCGGCCCTTTAATTCACCGGGGCTCACAGCCGCCTCTGCAGCTGGTAGCTCCAGGGTGATTTAAAGGCCCCAGTGCTCCCAGCCAGAGCCCCGGGGCCTTTAAATCGCCTCTTCCGGTTGAGGCCACGCCCCCACTCAGGACTCCAGTGTACAGGTAAATCCTTTAAGTTACTTTCACCCCTGCCTGTTTTGTTCATTCCCTCTGAAGCATCTGACAGTGGCCACTGACAGAAGACAGGATATTGGGCTAGATGGATCATTGGTTTGACCCAGTGTGGTTATTCTTATGCCTCTATTTCCCAATTTTACTTCTTTTATCAACAATAGTCACGAAAAGGATTCTAATTAGATAACACTAATCAGGTAGAACTGCATGTGATTGACGACTGAGAAAACACTATCTGTTCTCTGTAAAACAAAACAGATTGGCTATTTTCCCTGAAGAAGCTGGAGATTTATCAATACACAAAACAAAGCAAAAAAGCCAATAGATAACGTGTAATTAAAGATTGGTCTATATATTTTACACTGACATACATCTAAAATGAGTCGTGGAGGGTAAAAGCTTTTATTGGGGAAAAGGTGATATTAGTCACCAACGAAAAAACTGAATAGTCATGAAAATAAAATTTAGAAAATTGTCACATGCAGAGATGTTTCATAAACTGCAGGACTGATTAAAAACAAAATCCAATAACTCATGCAAATAGTTTTCATATCTATGACAGCAGACTAATTCCAACAGTGTTTTATTTGTTTTCTTGAAACATTTTCCTTTAATAGGCTGCAATGAACATTCCAATTACATTTTTAGATAACCAAAACCAAGGAAACATGCTAAATACCACTTAACCTGTAATTTTTGTATAGTTGGTAGAGTACAGATAACAATCGACAGACTATCCATTTTAACATACAGATTTTTCCATGATTTGTTTCCTTCTACTATCAGATTATTTAAATTCCAATAAAGAAATAAAATTTGTGACAATACCTTTCCTGTTCATTTGCTAGTATTCTCAACATTTAAATGGAAAGAGTTTATTTGTCATCTGTTACTGAAGTGTATTTGGTTTATACGATCTCATTTGCAAATGAGACAGCATCTCTTATTATGACATCAAATTAAAGGAAACTGTGACATCTGATGTTTTTGTGTATTAATGGATGAATTCTAACCTCAGCTAGTCATGCAGTTTCAGTGAAACTGATAATTTATTACTGAGGACAGAATTAGCAGTATTATCTAGGTTATAATTTTCCTATTTAGCTGACATCAGTATTCAAATTCCTTAGAAACCCAACTTTATCATTTTGATAAAACCAGTTCTGCACAATGTCTCCATCAGGACTAACATCAAATGTGTGAAATACATCACAAGTCCTTTCAAAAGAAGTGTGGCAAAATTAATGACACAATGGACCTTCAGAAAGAAACAAGTATGTGGAAACAGTTTCTGCAAACAGAACCATAGCTACCAACATGAACTTTCCTTTTTTTTCTCCCACCCCACCCCTGTTCTTGAGGAACTGGTCTGCAAATAAACTGGAGGTCTAGAAGCTTCCAGGTCTGCAATAACCAGAGAATTGCATATGGAGGTGGGTTAGTACAAGTTACTTTGTATCTTGATTAGTAGTCTCAAAACTGATCCAAGAGAGCAGGTTTCTCCTAAACCTTTCCTACCAAGTCAAGAGGACAAACAATAAAACATCCACCAAATCCTACCTTCTCTAACATATGTTGCATCAGTCTGTCTCACTGTCATGCAAAACTGTAAAATATATACACGCAAAGCAGTCGTTTGAAAGCCCCAAAAGGTTGGCATTTGGACACTCACACTTGCACTGTGAGATGCTGGGAGATTGTTTGAATAGCATATGATAGGCTGGAGGATTATTTGTGAAAGGGAAAATGGTAAAGTGTGAATTTGTGGGAGCAGAAAATTCCTTAGAAGGATCCAGAAGAACTGCCTGAGGTAAGAAAGAAAAGTAGGAGAGCAAGTTGGGAAAGTTTGGGGAAAAGTGAGGGGAAAGCAAGCAGTGGTGGGAAGACTGACCTGGAAAACTGGTATCTGAGTGAGAAGTGGGTAAGGGATTTTTGACTGGGGTCCGGGAGCCCAAGAGTTGAAAACCTAGCAGGAGCGTAATCTACAAAACTGTAAAATTGGAAGCATGCACACTTAAAATATACAATACTCATGTAACCCTAAGAACACCTCAATGTCAACCAGTAAAGGGGGTTACAAGAATATCCTGATCCTGGTATGTACATTATGGTTCACCAAAGAATATTATATAAGGTCCTAAATGAAAGCCACGCTCACACAATTCATTAATATCATTGTGATATGTACATACAGATACTTTGTAAAAAGTAATGTATGTATCCTGAAAATATATTCCTGTCAAGGAAGAACTAGCAACCAGATTTTCTCTCAGACAAAGGAGGTTTATTCACCTGTCTGTGCAACTTGTAATTTAAGCATTATAAGCTAACACAATTTACATACAAAGCTAATAGGGAGATGTGAAATCAACAGGATAACAAAACACAGGTAAATAAGCCACGGGGGTTCTCCTGAGTTGGGGAACAAACAATGAACTCTGGGGATATAAGTAGATGGCAAGGAAGACACCTCTTTATCCTGAATCTAGGAAGTAATCGGGCAATGAGATTACATTAATGAAAACAGGCTCTCAACCCTGCTTGGCTGAAAATGCTGCAAAGGACATTTGAGGTGAGATAACTTAGGCTAACTTTCTGTCTGAATATGTTTTAAGTTTAGTCTCTAGGAACCATGTAATGATTTTGTTGCATCTGTAACCCTCCTGTTACCATGATCCTTACTCACTCGCTCTTGAATCTTGATCTTTGATAATAAACGTATGATTGTTTTCACTATAAACGTATCTCAGTGCTGTGATATTATTTAAGAAGGTGATCCGGAGCTGAATCATTCAAGCTGGCGTGTGCTTTGCTCCTTTGGGGAGAGCAGACCCGGTATTACTGAGAGTGTTCAGTGGTTAAAGGGCTGATTACTGTAGGGGAATGTTTCCAAAGGGTTCGGTGATGGGGTGCACCTATTATTAATCTACAAGGCAAAGGGAAGGCTGGTATATCCCAGAGTGCTTGGGTGGCGGACAGACTGGGAGCTGACACACAGTTAAGCACCAGCAAGTCTCAGGGAGGTACCTAGGGGACTCAGTCCTGGGCACTCCAAGAACCATCACAAGTCTTCAGTGCCATTCTGTGGAGAGCGGGTGGGGGAGTGCAGCGGCTCCAAGAGCAGTGCATGAGAGTGCTATATAATTGTGCTGTTGTGTGTGGAAGAAAAGGTCACTGTGGGTCAGTCAAGCTCTTGAATTTTCAGGAGTGTCAGTACAAAAAACCAAGATGCAAAGCTTGCAAAATTAAGTCGATTCCTGTTTCAAGTTTCTGATGCATACGGAGCAGCAAAACAAATACAACAAACATTTCAAACAGGTAGTTTGGGGGTTGGCAGTGTCCCAGTCACATTTCACTCCAATATAGTATGAGTCAACTCACCTGAGTAAGCCCAGTAAGAATCCCCCGAGGCCTTACGCCGCCGTATTTGCACAGAACTACCATGTCTGTTTTCATGTAGTGAGCCAACGTACCCTTCAGTCAGAGCTGAGAAAAGGAAAGAAACAGCAGCAATTAGGAAAATGACGTTCACTCTCTAAACATATTATATGTTAAGCAGAGACAATGGGCGTGGTGCTGTTCATGAAACAGAGATGCTCCTTACTCCTGAAGAGTTCACAATCTAAAGAGACGACACAGAAGACAGGACGTACTGGGAAACCCTCATGACTGAGTTACCTTCGGAATAGGTTTTTTAGCTTCTTCTGAATGAAGACCTTTCTTTGGTGTGGGGGAGCAGAATGGAAGAGGGTGCAAAGAAGAGAGAAGGAAGTCATGGGATGTTCAAGCTGACAATGCTATTGGAGGAAAGGGGGCTAGGTGGGTACACTTCGGGGAAGGGATTATCTTTTTGTTCTATGTTTATACAGCACCTAGCACAATGGGGTCCTGGGCCATGACTGGGGCTCTTAGGCGCTACAGTAACACAAATAATAAATGACAACCCAATTTCAGCCTGGACTGTATGTGTACAGACTCTTGAGTCAGGCATACGGTCTCTGAAGAGACAACAATGGGTTACTGTGACACAGAGGCTCCTAGGCAAAGAGTCCCCTGTTCTTTGCCAACAACTCTCACCTCAGACTTGACAAACTCACAACACCAAGCACATCTTACAGAGTATTTATCCATAAAGAGTATCATGCAAGGTATCAATAGCAGATGTACACCAGCAGAGAGTCTAGCCCAGGACATTTAGACTGTCGATAGACTTTCTATCTAGCCACACAAAGGGTATGTTGTGGACTTGCTTTACTATTCATACACAAAACAATAACTGCTCTCGGAAAAACAGCAGGTAGACAGATTCTTGAGAAACACGCATGCCAGAGTCCAGCACATTCTATAAACTTTCTGCTTTTGATACAGCACTACAGCAGAAACAACATGTGAAAATCCCCAAACAGGCAGCTCTCCTATGACAAAGAAGAACCCTCTCTACCACTGTGTGGAGGTCTTTGGTGAGGCTGAGATTAATTGGCCAAAGTGGTGACGGCTTGAGAACTTCATTGAGGGGAAGTCACACTTCAGCAGCTCATGCCATCCAATCCAGCATGGAGGACATTGACACTGCCCTCCAGCCAAGGCAAGGGGTGATAGTGTCAGGCAGCCACTTTGTGTACACTCCCAAGACCACAACGCAGCAAAAACATCATTAAAAAGGAGCCACCGACCTGGTTCGCGTTCATAAAGTAAAGAACTTGAACCCACCAAACAAAACAAAAGAGGGAATACTCACTACATTGTGCCACAGAGTACTTTCATGCTTTTTTCTTGTCACTGTTAACATCTGCTTCTTTCTTTTAAAGAATTGCTCAGCTTTCGTAAGAGGGCAAGTTTATACAGGAAGATTTTGTGTATTGCTTCTGTACACGTGACAATCAAATCTGAGTTGTATGAGTTGACAAATGTCAGAAGGGTAGTCTGACAGAGAATTCCATTTTCTTTCACAATACACCGCATCTGCATACCTAGGTCTTATAATAAATGCAGAGAACACAAAAAATAAAACCTCCTTTTAATTCCAAAGAGAACTGTCTAGGCATTATTTGAAAAGCATAGTCTGACTCAACAGCAATTTAAGTCTGACTGTTCTCAGTTCTGTTATTTAATCAGGAAGGTACGAATTAAATAATTCCAACACTTAACTTCAGTAAAGTGTCCAAAAGGTTACTGCTTCTAGTAGCTGTACCACAGGTGTTGTATGCCCATCACCTCTCAAGCCAAGCATAGCAAGGCTGGGCTTATAACAAACCTTCATGGAACACCAAGTATGGGCAGTTCAGTTCAATTCTTCCCACTGAAATAATACTTCAATAACACCAGCTTGGTGCTAAGGCAACTTGGAGCTTGCTACATTTCAGTAGCAGGTGTATTAAGCTGCCCCACCTACAAAGAAGTGCAAAAAGCTTCATTTTATGGCAGAGCCAAGTGATTTCTGCAGCACAACCATGCTAAATTTCATGGCAAACTGGAAGTTCTGTAGCAGCGTGGATGTCAGAAAAGAATTTCCCAAAAACATACGGTAGGGCTCCCCCCGGCCCACGTGAACAACAATCTTGACAGATTGTGTTATTTGATCAGAACCTCTGATTTTGAGTATTTTTCCTGATATTTCAGGCAGCTGCCAAATTCCTGGTTCACTTGCAGGATCCAATCGTGAAAGCTTTAACTTAAAGAAATAAGAAATCAGGGTCCATGCTGCGGGATTCAGGTTCAATATGTCATACCCCTTTCTCCTGTCTACTGGGAGAGGGTCTACTTTCTCTCCTCCTCGCTGATGACAGGAGAGCAGGAGATATCAATGTGAAGGAGAAGGAGTATGTGGAGTCAGAAGAGGGACAGGCAACTCCATAGGGAGAGATGTGACAAAGCACGTGGGGGACTGGAGACAGGAGGAGGCAGCAGCCGGGGGAACAGGAAAAGAACATGGTGGTTCAGAACTTCAGGAAGTTCTGACTTTGAACCATGTGTCCTGGGACGAGTACACTGCAACTAGTTGTTATCTAATGCCCCACAACGCGGAGTTGGATAGTCATAACTTTATTGAGCATGCAGATACAGAATAATTGTAGACAGTAAACAAGATGGCAGCTGATTTTCCAGAAAACTCTGGATTTCTTCACCAGAAGAAGGATGCTACATAACCACTTCCACCAGAGGTAAAGTTTTGCTACTAATTCCACAGCCACCAGGCGCTGGGTAGGCCCTACCGGCAAAACAGGAAAGAGACTGGGTCTAAACAATTTAGGGATTCTAAAGGGAAACACTCCAAGTCAGCACACAACATTTAAAATTAATTGTAGAACTCTTTGAACTCTTAGCTTGAGCAATCAAAGAATGGCAGCGTGGCAATTCTTCAGTGTGGCTATGAATCATGCTATTGATTTTCAGTATCTTCTGTGCAGAAAATTAAATTATGTAAATCTAGGCCTTTACAAATCTCTTACTTTAATGTAAAATTGAACATTTGCTAAAGTCAGCATCATATTTATGCAACTAAAAATTTGACATCCTTATGAAAATATGCAGTTTTAGTCTTCTACATAGACACTAATTATAATTATAAATCTATCTTTACTCTTAATAGGTGAGCAGCCACATTATGCAACGAAACATTATGCAATGAAACAAAAGCCGCGGTGATGAGTCTCAAGGTATGTTTACACTGCAATTATAAAACAGTGGCTGTGACTTGGGCTCGGACTAAGGTTTAATTGTGGTGTAGACTTTGGGCTCCAGCTGGAGCTCAGGTTCTAGGACCCTCTAAGGTGGGAAGGTCCTGGAGCTCCAGCTGCAGCCTGAGCCCAAATGTCTACATCACAATTAAACAACCTCTTAGCTTGAGTTACCTGGCACAGGCCAGCAGCAGGATTTTAACTGCAGTGTAGTGTGACAAAGTTCCTCCTCTACCTTGGTGGGTCTTGCGCTTATTGGCGGATTTGCTCGCCTTGGAGCTTCACGGCAGCCCTTAGTTTGGCCGCTTTCGTGAACCCACAGTCCAGGTCAACTCCTCCTGTGTCTGACCTGGAGTTGGGAGGTTTGGGGGAAACCCGGGCTCGCCCTCTACTCCAGATTCCAGCCCAAGGCCCTGTAGAATGCAACTGTCTAGAGTGCCTCCTGGAACAGCTGTGCGACAGCTACAACTCCCTGGGCTACTTCCCCATGGCCTCCTCCCAACACCTTCTTTATCCTCACCATAGGACCTTCCTCCTGGTGTCTGATAATGCTTGTACTCCTCAGTCCTCCAACAGTATGCGTTCTCACTCTCAGCTCCTAGCGCCTCTTGCTCCCAGCTCCTTACACGCGCACCACAAACTGAAGTGAGCTTCTTTTTAAAACCCAGGTGCCCTGATTAGCCTGCCTTAATTGATTCTAGCAGCTTCTTGATTGGCTGCAGGTGTTCTAATCAGCCTGTCTGTCTTAATTGTCTCCAGAAGGTTCCTGATTGTTCTGGAATCTTCCCTCTTACCTTACCCAGGGAAAAGGGACCTACTTAACCTGGGGCTAATATATCTGCCTTCTATTACTCTCCTGTAGCCATCTGGCCCGACCCTGTCACAGTAGACATACCCTCAGAGCCCAGGTCAACTGTCTTGGGCTTGCAGGGCTCATGTGATGGGCTGAAAATAGCAGTGTAAGCATTCCCACTTGGGCTCTGAAACCCAGCAAAGGGGATGGGTCTCAGAACCTGAGCAGGAACATCTACACTGCTAATTTTTAGCCCCATAGCATACGCCCAAACTCAGTTGGCCCAGGGTCTGAGATTCATTGCTACAGATCTTTTCTTGCAGTGTAGATCTGCAAGTACTTAATCTCACTAAGCCTCCATTCTCCAAGTGTAAAATGGAGTTAGTAATCCTTCCTTACTTCCCAGAGATGGTGTGAGGACATATTCATTAATGTTTCTGAGGCACTCGCATATCATGGTTATGTGAGTTATTTCAGTACCAATATAGACAGATAGATGGTCTGGTCAAATGGATGGCAATTAGCTCGTGTGTATCCAAGAACAGGAAAACACTAAGTAAATATTAATGGAGCTAAGTTATTAACATTAATCACTAGAGTTTTCCATTATTCCTTCACAGGTGGGAGACGGTGAACTCACGAGCTCTGAGGTTCAAATCAGTTCAGCAGCAGAGAGCAGCAAACTTGTTTCTCATTGTACTCAGTAAGAACTGGACTCTGCAATGCAGATGGGAGTCGGAGGTCAATACAAAGAGGACTAGGGAAGCTAGGCAGCTTGGGAGTGGTTGAAGTTGCAGAAGGGTGGACAGGAGGGTCAGATAGAAAAAAACAACACACCAGTTGCCCTGGAAGGAAACGAGAAGAGGAAAAAAGGAAGGAAGTGGGGGGATCACTGTATGCAGAAGGGGAGAGAGATTGTGATACAAGGAGACACAAAGCCAGTGTCCAATTGCAAAGGGTGCTGGGTACTCACAGGATTGTACATACACCAAGCCAATGCTGAAGGTAGAGATGCACACCTTTATGCACACCAGCATATGTGGTCTGAGAATTGTAAATACATATTTAAAAAACATCGGGCCTAATTTGGCTCTCAGATGCATGGATGTAAAATTAAAGCCAGAGCCACTCTACTGATTTCTGCTGAACTATTGATACCTATCAGCAGGAACAACAGCAGCAGTCAATGGATTTGCACTGGCTCCTATCTTAACTACTTGCTGTAAGAAGGTAAAGATCCCTACAGATATCATGGTGAAATCTCTCTCATCCCTAATTCCCTCTAATTTTAATCAGTACTAAGTCTCAGATCCTACACAATATTCTAAAGTGAATCAATCCGTGTCGCACTTCTACAGCCAGCAAAAGCAATGAAATTTTGTGCTGTTTATTTAATATTCCGATCAGCTTTCCATTTGTTCTGTCTCAGTATATTAAGTTTTCAACAAAATGGATTTGATAAGTACCCTCTAAGGCACAATAAGGTAATTCCTTTCTGAATACTCTAGTGATATTCAGAGTTCACATGAAAATACAGAATTTAACCCCATCTACCTTATACATAAAACTATTATAATATTTGGAGAGATTATACTCTAGGCATTAGTGTTCAAATGATATGAAACAGTCATCCATGTAAGGAAAAAAAAACCCTTTAAGGCTGGTATTTCATAACTAATGATTTCATCATTCATACATTATGTTAGATTAACTCAAACTACATTCTGAGCTAAAAGCTGATCATTTTAGGCCTTGTCGGCATTAGAAGAGGTGCACTGCTATGACAATTAATATGAAATTGTTCTGATTAAACTGGTGCAAACCCCAATGTAGACACACAAACCAGTTTATCTTAATTCAGTAATTTACCCATGCAAGCTGATTTAAGCAAGCATTAAATCAGTTAAGTGTGTCTACATTTGGGACTTGCACTACTTTAGCTAAATCAGTTTAGTTAAACCAGTGCTACTTTTGTAATGTAGATAAGCCCTTCAAGACTGTTCCTGACAGTTAGGCTATTAAGAACTTGGCCCTCCATTATTATGTGAAGTCTTAAGGAGCACAGAGAAAAATCTCGTTAGTGTTTTAGCCATGAAGGGACTTTGTTATCCAGACTGTTAGTAATTAGCCCTGTGGTTAATTCAGGCTGCAAAAAGAGTTGTGGGGTTGGGTTTTAGGTGTTTTATGTGTGCACCAAAAAGGTATTTTATTCAAAACTATATCATTTTTGAGCTAGAGAGAGATTTACAAATTTTAGAAGGTAAAAGAACATGCACAAGACCAGGGCTAAGGGCTGTGAGCCAAGACAGTTAACTATCTGTGAAACAAGCCTCGTTATAAAAACCAGCGTCTTCGATTAGGTGCACTGGCTTTATTTTCAATCAGATACTGCTAGAGAGACAGTTAAGATGTAGACACCACAAGACTGAGCTTTTCCACATGTTCAACTGCAAAAGCGTTTACTATTCCAGATGATGTCTTAAAATAAACACTGCATGATAGGCCAGAGAGGGAGGGAAAAAAATAAAAAGAGAGAACAATTGATAGAAAACAGATTTATAATGGTTAACAGTATACTTGTACAATTAAAATAAAAAATGATTCAATCCATCTCTCTAGTCCCTCTCACAGGAAACTGCCTAAACAGAACTAGGCCATTTTCCTCAAATATTTTATCAGCCTCTGACAGCAAATAAATCTACAAAACATTTCAGGCACAGCTAGTCCATTTTAATACTGTATTGCTTTTAAATAGATTTCTCAACCACAGAGCCCCACTTTTTGTCCAGATGATTTTATATCTTGCCAAAAAAGGATGAAAGTCGAACGACATATGGTGGTCAGACGGTACCAACAAATCATATTCCAAGAAGGACTTCTTCCTTTGATTATACCACAGTGACTTTCCTCTGATTCTCAGATAAAAGACTAAATCTATTCTCCAATGGATGAACGGGTAATTTTCATGGATGGCTCCCATTAATGAACAATGGGAGTTATGCTCATAAATCTCTTATGACTCAATGGGAGAAAAGGCACCCTTGAGCTGTGAATCTGCTGAGCGATACAGACCGTACCGCCCATATGAGAGTCACCCTGCAGATCCTCTTAGGGTGAATATAAGCTACAGATCTGTTCATGTAAATGGCATGGGACCTTTAGATCTATTCATTCTTTCTGCTGCTTATGTACCTGATATATGATGTGGTTGCAGCGCAGCGGCTGAGAACAGGAACATAAACGCAGAGCACAGCAGGCCTTACAGGAACTAACCGGCAGATTGCAATTTGAAGATGAAAAATAGTTCAGGGAACACAGTGTCACATTGTGGGGAAATAAATTAACCAGTGGAATTAAAACTCCCTGTACCAAGCAAGAGGAATGCAGCAGCTGCTAGGAGCATTAACCCTTTGCACCCTGGTGAGTTAGAAGCCACTGAATTCACTCTAATGCATTTTCCAGTATCCCACAGTATCAGGAAAACACAACTCCCACAAACATCAGGGTTGCTGTAAACAAACCATTGCAAATCTATTTTCACAACACAAAAGCAGGCATATTGTGACAGGCTGTAGAGCCCTTCGAGGATTGACAGGGAAGTCCCCCACTGCTGGGCAGTGAGACTCCCAAACTTATGCAAAGGGGTAGCCTCCACTTACCCGTGAGTGGGGTCCCAGGGCGTGTAAGGGTCGCTAACCACTGCCAGGGACATTAGATGAGCTCCCACAGAATTTTGAAGATTGAATCCAAATCCCCATGATCATCGCCAGGTTTTATGGACCCCTCTCCAAGCCTGTCTGGGTCTGAGGGAAGGCAGCCGAGCCTCATTAGCGAGTCAGCCAGGCAGCCTCAAGTTATACTAATGACCCCATTAAGGGAACTTTAAAAAAGGGAGCCTGGGGAGGTCAGGGAGAGAGAGAGCCTGCCAGTTTTGTCCAGGGAGGCTGCTGCGTGATTACAAAGAATTTGGTTTTGTATTATGCAGTTTACAACTCAGTTGGCATCAGCTGTGTGAGATGCAGCATTGCTGGTAATTTTGGGCCGCTGATCCAAATCAGATAATTGGAATCGCCTGCAGAACTAGCATTAGACATAAGCAAAGCTGGCCAGATACCCAGCGGTGCCAAAAAACAATTCATTTTCAGCCTTTGTCCAATGACAAAAAAATCAACTGGCTGCATAGAGAGCCCCACAGCCACCCTCCTACCCCGCCGGGGGATTCTGCACCGGGACCAGCTTCTGCCAGTGGACTTGCTTTATGACCTTAGACCATCCCTAGTCACCAGAAGCTGCAGACAAAGCCAAAATCCTCAGGAGAGCTTCGTTTTACCCAAATCCAGAGCAAACATCTATCTCACCATGCTGTTACCTGCCCCTTCCCCCCTGTGTATTCAACACACTTTATCTTCAGGCCAAGCATGTCTAATAGAGGCAGGTATTTCGGGTGCCTAACTTGAGACACCTTAAAGAGGTGTAACTTTCAGAGGGCGAGTGCTTAGGCCTTCCTGAAAATCAGGCTCCTTTAAGTAATCTCAGATTGGGCACTCACACAAAACATGGAAGTAAAGTACTGGAAGTCACAAATAACGCATGGCCTGTGTGTCCAATGCAGGTGGGGTGTGTTTGTTTTTTTAAACTTTTGTTAACTGTCATTATCTGTGCTTCCCAAAAGGGGTCATCCCAATGGCTGCCCATCGCCTCCCTCTACCGGATCTCACAGTAGGGTCATCAGACCCCATTTCTGACATTACAGTTATGACGCTAGCAACTGCCCAATGTACACACAAAAGTGTGACTTCGAAACAGGGCCAATAGGCAGCAGGTTTTAGGCCAGCATAAGGAGTATTTCACATATGAAAAGAGATTAAAAACACTGGGACTGTGCAGCTTAGAAAAGAGACGACTAAGGGAGGGATAGGACAGAGGTCCATCAAATCACAAATGCTGTGGAGAAAGTGAGCAAGGAAGCGTTATTTACCCCTTCACACGACATAAGAACCAGGGGTCACCCAATGACATTAACAGGCAGCAGGTTTAAAAAAAAAAAACAAAAGGAAACACTTCTTCACACAACGCACAATCAACCTGTGGAACTCGTTGCCAGGGGATGTGGTGAAGATTAGAAGAATAACTGGGTTCAAAAAAGAATTAGACAAGTTCATGGAGAATAGGTCTAACAATGGCTATTAGCGAAGAAGGTCAGGGATGCAACCCCATGCTCTGGGTGTCCCTAAACCTCTGACTGCCAGAAGATGGGACTGGATAACAGGGGATGGCTCACTCGATAAATTGCCCTGTTCTGGTCATTCCCTCTAAAGCATCTGGCACCAGTCACTGCCAAAAGACAGGATAGTGGACTACTGCCCATACTGGGTCAGACCATTCTCATGTTCTTATGCAAAGAGAGCAAGCTAACATAGAAAGGAAGCTGACCCTTTCTCTCCCTCTCTCCTTCAGTATAGACAAAGTCAGTGCTGGATTAATGCAGAAGAGAGATAAAGTAAACAAATGACTGCAGAAGGGGATTATTTTATTTTCATTCTTGTCCCACCATGAACAAAGAGTTTGACAACTACACCCAAGTAAGGGAACTCTAAGCTCAGGTTGGGAGTGTGGGCTCTATCCTTAGCTCAGCCTGCAGTAATACGGTGCTGTGGCCCATATGGCACTGTAAGATCAACCTCTGAACAGCAATCTATGGGGGTCTCAATGAAGCTTTTTGTGGCTTCACTTCCTTGTTTTCAGAATACCACAGAATCACACTGATTCCCACTTCACCAATCTACAAACCTAATATTTGTCCCCACCCCAGCCCCCAAACTACACAGCAGTTTAACCCCTCTTCTCAGCAAAATGTCCTAGCTAAGCACAGTCAGTCTTGTATTACTAAACTTTAATTCCATTTGCAAAACTTACTATAGAACAGTGGTGGGCAGCCTGCAGCGCATCAGAGTCACCCGCTGGCCGGCCGCGAGAGTTTGTTTACACTGACTGAACACAGGCACAGCTGCCCTCAGCTCCCATTGGCCGGGAATGGCGAACCGCAGCCACTGGGAGCTGTGAGCGGCCGTGCCTGAAGACGGTCAGTGTAAACAAACTGTCTCATGGCCTGCCAGCAGACTACCCTGACAGGGCGCCTATGGCCCGCGGGCCACAGATTGCCCCCCACTGCTCGCAGGTGTGATATACCGAGAAGTATCCTAACTAAATCCAGGCTACATCAGTCAAAAGAAGTTAAGGTAGATAGTGCATCGCAATCTGGTTTGAGCCCCATATTTGTTCACTTGGACTGCGCTCCTGAAAAACGCACACAAGCTCACCTTTATGTAAGCCACAGTCCCATTTACTCATCTAATCAGTCCCACTGAAGTCACATGTATTAATCATATGAGTAAAGCTAAGAATGTGTGTAAGGATCAGGACCTTAATTGCTAATACACAAAGGGTGACGTTCTGACCCACTGGTGCTCGTTCCGGGTTTGTTTTTGCTGGGGTGGTGATGTTTTGGTGTGGTTTGTGTTTCCCAGATTAACAGGATTTAGGTGGGAAGGCTATGACAGATTCAGAGGCAGCAGCAGTAGTGACCCAAGTAGTGGAAGACACAATGAAGATGACTGGATGTGGAAGCTGCAGTACGTAAATGATCCTGGAGGGGGTACCTGGAAAGAGTTTCGTCTGCATGAAGTACCTTCTGATAGAGCTGATGGAAGAAAAGATCTGAGGATTGAAGATGCAGGTGGAAAGTCTGGTTGAGTTTAGAAGGGGGTTCAAGCGGATTATGGAGCAAAGACATGAGGCTGCTGAAGGGAAAAGCTCAGACTTGCAGATGGAAGCAGGACTGAAGAACTCTGAGGGGAGACTGCTGGGTGAAGAAAATGGACAGTGGAAGCATGTGACTAAGAGAACCAGGCAGAGGAAAAGACGGGCTAGTGAAGGAGAAATAGAGTTCAAGAACAGGTTTGCAGAGTTGGAAAATGAAGAAGGGGCTCAGCAGGTTGTCACTGAAGGTGGAAGGGCAAGGAAGAAGAGAAGAGTGGCTAGTCCTATAGGAAAAAGGGGAAGAGTCAATGGAGACTACACCAAATATGAGCCCCAGGAGGATACAGGATGGGTTGAAGAGGATTACAAGGGAGAATAGGAATGGAAAGGACTTGCAGCCAGAGGAAACAGGGGATAGACCAGTGAACTGCACCACCACCAGGAAAAGGCAGGTCTACGTGATCGGGGACTCCTCACTGAGAAGAATGGACGGGCCTGTAACCAGAGCTGATCCAGAGAATAGAAGGGTGTGCTGTCTACCAGGTGCTAAGATACGGGATGTAGACCTGAGGTTGAAAAGGATCCTAAAGGGAGCAGGAAAGAATCCCCTAATTATTCTGCATGTGGGAGCAAATGATACGGCTAGATTCTCGCTGGAAAGTATTAAGGGAGACTATGCTAGGCTGGGGAAGACACTTAAGGAAATCGAGGCTCAGGTGATCTTCAGTGGGATTCTGCCTCTTCCTAGAGAAGGGCAACAAAGGTGTGACAAGATTATGACTATCAACAGATGGCTCAGGCAGTGGTGCTATAAGGAGGGCTTTGGGATGTATGGCCACTGGGAGGCATTCATGGACAGAGGACAGTTCTCTCGGAATGGACTTCATCTGAGTAGGGAAGGAAATAGACTTCTAGGATGGAGGCTGGCATAACTGATTAAGAGAGCTTTAAACTAGGAATTTGGGGGAGATGGTTGGGAGATGTCCAGGTAATCTCCACACCGGATTTTAACATTGAGAGGGAAGAAAACAAAGTAAGAAAGGATACAGCAGTGGGTAGGAGAATGGACGTAAGGAGGAAGGGAAGTGTACATACCAGTCTAATAGGTCATATTGCCTGCAGAATGTCCTTGCCTAATCGGGTAAAGAATGTGAGCGAGGCCAAACAGCAAAAATTAAGATGTTTGTACACCAATGCGAGGAGCCTAGGTAACAAAATGGAGGAACTAGAGCTACTGGTGCAGGAAGCGAAACCAGATATTACAGGGAAGACAGAAACATGGTGGAATAGTTGTCATGACTGGAGTACAGGTATTGAAGGGGATGTGCTGCTTAGGAAAGACAGAAATAAAGGTAAAGGTGGTAGAGTAGCATTGTCTATCAGTGATGAGGTAGACTGTAAAGAAATAAGAAGTGATGGAATGGATAAGACAGAGTCCATCTGGGAAAAATCACATTGGGGAAGAAAACTACTAGAGCCTCCCCTGGGATAGTGCTTGGGGTGTGCTATAGACTGCTGGGATCTAATTTGAATATGGATAGAGCCCTCTTTAATGTTTTTAATGAAGTAAATACTATGGAAACTGCGTGATCATGGGAGACTTTAACTTCCCAGATACAGACTGGAGGACAAGTGCTAGTAATAATAATAGGGCTCAGATTCTCCTAGATGCGATAGCTGATGGATTTCTTCATCAAGTAGCTGCTGAACCGACTAGCGGGGATGCCATTTTAGATTTGGTTTTGGTGAATAGTGAGGACCTCAGAAGAAATGGTTGTAGGGGACAACCTTGGTTCAAGTGATCATGAGCTAATTCAGTTCAAACTGAACAGAAGGATAAATCTAAAACTAAATCTGCAACTAGGGTTTTTGATTTCAAAAGGGCTGACTTTCAAAAATTAAAGAAATTAGTTAGGGAAGCAGACTGGACTGAAGAATTTATGGATCTAAAGGCAAAGGAGGCCTGGGATTACTTCAAATCAAAGCTGCAAAAGCTATCGGAAGCCTGCATCCCAAGAAAAGGGAAAAAATTCATAGGCAGGAGTTGTAGACCAGGCTGGATGAGCAAACATCTCAGAGAGGTGATTAAGAAAAAGCAGAAAGCATACAGGGAGTGGAAGATGGGAGGGATCAGCAAGGAAAGCTACCTTACTGAGGTCAGAACATGTAGGGATAAAGTGAGAAAGGCTAAAAGTCAAGTAGAGTTGGACCTTGCAAAGGGAATTAAAACCAATAGTAAAAGGTTCTATAGCCATATAAATGAGAAGAAGTGGGACTGCTAAACACTGAGCATGGAGTGGGGGTCAAGGATAATCTAGGGATGGCCCAATATCTAAACAAATACTTTGCCTCAATCTTTAATAAGGCTAAAGAGGATCTTAGGGATAATGGTAGCATGACAAATGGGAATGAGGATATGGAGGTAGATATTACCATATCTGAGGTAGAAGCGAAACTCAAACAGCTTAATGGGACTAAATCGGGAGACCCAGATAAACTTCATCCAAGAATATTAAAGGAATTGACACATGAAATTGCAAGCCCATTAGCAAGAATTTTTAATGAATCTGTAAACTCAGGGGTTGTACCGTATGATTGGAGAATTGCTAACATAGTTCCTATGTTTAAGAAAGGGGAAAAAAGTGATCCGGGTAACTACAGGCCTGTTAGTTTGACACCTGTAGTATGCAAGGTCTTGGAAAACATTTTGAAGGAGAAAGTAGTTAAAGACATTGAAGTCAATGGTAAATGGGACAAAATACAACATGGTTTTACAAAAGGTAGATCGTACCAAACCAACCTGATCTCCTTCTTTGGGAAAGTAACAGATTTTTTAGACAAAGGAAACCCAGTGGATCTAATTTACCTAGATTTCAGTAAGGCGTTTGATACCATGCCACATGGGGAATTATTAGGTAAATTGGAAAAGGTGGGGATCAATATGAAAACTGAAAGGTGGATAAGGAATTGGTTAAAGAGGAGACTACAGTGGGTCATACTGAAAGGTGAACGGTCAGGCTGGAGGGAGGTTACCAGTGGAGTTCCTCAAGGATCAGTTTTGGGACCAATCTTATTTAATCTTTTTATTACTGACCTCCGCACAAAAAGTGGGAGTGTGCTAATAAAGTCTGCAGATGATACAAAGCTGGGAGGTATTGCCAATACAGAGAGGGACCGGGATATCATACAGGAGGATCTGGATGACCTTGTAAACTGGAGTAATAGTAATAGGATGAAATTTAAAAGTGAGAAGTGTAAGGTTATGCATTTAGGGATTAATAACAAGAATTTTAGTTAAAAGCTGGGGACGCATCAATTAGAAGTAACGGAGGAGGAGAAGAACCTTGGAGTATTGGTTGACCACAGGATGACTATGAGCCGCCAATGTGATATGGCCGTGGAAAAAGCTAATGCGTTCTTGGGATGCATCAGGAGAGGTATTTCCAGGAGAGATAAGGAGGTTTTAGTACTGTTATACAAGGCACTGGTGAGACCTCATCTGGAATACTGTGTGCAGTTGTGGTCTCCCATGTTTAAGAAAGATGAATTCAAACTGGAACAGGTACAGAGAAGGGCTACGAGGATGATCCGAGGAATGGAAAACTTGTCTTATGAAAGGAGACTCAAGGAGCTTGGCTTGTTTAGCCCAACCAAAAGAAGGCTGAGGGGAGATATGATTGCTCTCTATAAATATATCAGAGGGATAAATACCAGGGAGGGAGAGGAATTATTTAAGCTCCGTACCAATGTGGACACAAGAACAAATGGATATAAACTGGCCATCAGGAAGTTTAGACTTGAAATTAGATGAAGGTTTCTAACCATCAGAGGAGTGAAGTTCTGGAACAGCCTTCCAAGGGAAGCAGTGGGGGCAAAAGACCTATCTGACTTCAAGATTAAACTCGATAAGTTTATGGAGGAGATGGTATGATGGGATAACACGATTTTGGCAATTAATTGATCTTTAACTATTCATGGTAAATAGGCCCAATGGCCTGTGATGGGATGTTAGGTGTGGTGGGATCTGAGTTACTACAGAGAATTCTTTCCTAGGTGTATCTTGCCCATATGCTCAGGGTCCAGCTGATCGCCATATTTGGGGTCGGGAAGGAATATTCCTCCAGGACAGACTGGAAGAGGCCCTGGGGGTTTTTTGCCTTCCTATGCAGCATGGGGCATGGGTCACTTGCTGGAGGATTCTCTGCACCTTGAAGTCTTTAAACCATGATTTGAGGACTTCCAATAGCTCAGACATAGGTGAGAGGTTTATCGCAGGAGTGGGTGGGTGAGATTCTGTGGCCTGCATTGTGCAGGAAGTCAGACTAGATGATTATAATGGTCCCTTCTGACCTTAATATCTATGAGTCTAAGTCAATGAAAAAAGTCCCATTGGCTTCAATAGGGTCAGGATTTGACCCACAATTTGGTAATTCTCAAAGGGGCCGTCTACATGGTGTGGCGATACATATCAGAGGGGAATAAGCTGTGGAGTGCTCCAACGGCCCCACATACATCTTGATGATGCACGGTAAAAGGTTTTGATCGTGCTTTGATGTAGTCTCCTCTGAAACGCACTAGGAACCTCTCAGAGCTCACCATCAGGCTCTGTGCGGGGCAGTTAGAGGGCCACGCTTTAGCTCCCTCTATACCCCTCTGGTGTGCACAGCCACAGCATGCAGACCAGCCTAAAGAGTCTCCTAGCCATTACGGTTGGATTACTACTGTAATTTTAGGGACTCCTCTAATACAGCCTCCCTTCTTCCTTCCTTCCCCAACATTAATATTTAAAAGTTATTATTTAAACCATGTGAGATGTAAGAGACTGTAACAATGCTGGTTCTGGTGGGACCCAACTGAGAGTGCCAATTCAGGACAAATTGCTTCAAACAGGGCTGTTACAGCCCAAGGCTGGGGTTTCTATGCACACCAAGGCAAACCAAACCAGCCAGACAGAGAAGACTTTGGTTTTCCCCACTGGCTAACCACAAGTCACACAAGCAATTTCTTTAGACACTGTAGTTTCCCAGGATCACCACCAGTGCCACTCGTTATGGGGACAAATGGTTATGAAAACCAATACCCCAGGAAAAGAAAAAAGGTTCTCTCGATCCCAAAGGACCAAGCCCCAGACCCAGGTCAAAATACAAATCAGATCTTACCCACAAATCACACTGTTGCCAACCCTTTAGAATCTAAAATCTACAGGTTTATTCATGAAAGGAAAAAGATATAGATGAGAGCTAGAATTGGTTAAATAGAATCAATGACATACAGTCATGGCAAAGTTCTTGGTTCAGGCTTGCAGCAGTGATAGAATAAACTGCAGGTTCAAATTAAGTCTCTGGAGAACATCCACACCTGGGATGGGTCTTTCAGTCCTTTGTTTAGAGCTTCCGTTTTTAGCAAAGTCCCTCCAGAGGTATGAAGCAGGACTGAGGACAAGATGGAGGAGCTGCAGCAGCTTTTTATAGTCTCTTGCCGTGTGGTCTGTCTTTCTTTGTCCCAAAGACAAGAATCCCATCACATGGCCTGGAAACACCTCAGAGTTCTGTCCACAGGAGGTCCCTGCACACCTTGCTGAGTTGCAAGGCATGTCTGCCTTCTCTCAGTGGGTCAGTTGTATAGCTGATGGTCCTTAATGGGCCATCAAGCAGGCTAGGCAGAGCTGACACCAACTGGTCTGGGGTGTCACCCAGAAGCATAGCACAAGTTTGAACTACAGACAGTATAGAGCAATACTTATAACTTTAAATACAAAAATGATACATGTATATAGATAGCATAATCATAACCAGCAAACCACCACCTTGTCTTAGACACCTTATTTGACCCCCTTTATACAAGATTTGGTGCCACTACAGGACCTTGGTTGCAACAATGATCTATATGGTCCCAGATTATATCAATAACGTCACAGAGACCCACCAGACAAGTGAATCTATACTCTTGCAAAGACAGCCCATAGTTCTTCTGATGGGGAAAGATATCCAACATAAACCAGATCCCACACTGAATCTTCTCCAAAGCCCATATATCCTCCTCTGGCCTATCAAGTTGCACAATTTTGTCACTGAAGCCAGGTCACTCAATGAATGAGCAGGATGGCACTTCCTCAGCAATTCATATAGAGGATAATGCCCTTCTCATTTACATTGTAAATGAGGAGTGGCTCCACTTAAGTCAATGGACCCACCTTGGTATGAAACTGATATGAGATCAGCAACAGGCCCATGATTGGGATTTTACCAGGTTCCTGTCAGGTTACAAGGTTTACATACCTTGCCAGTTTTACAATTTATCTAATTGTGTGAATGAAGTAAAACTACATTAATCTCTCTCTAGTTGGGTTCACTCTAGTTTCCAGGCACTAACATTGGAGCTGCAAACTCCAAAGGGGAATGGTTACGACAGAGAATAAAAATGTTCTAATATATTTTGTAGGTTATTTTTCTTGTAATTTGCAGTCAGGTTTCAAGGTCAACAAGGCACAAAATGCTCTAAGGGAACAAATTAAAGGCAAAGAAAATTTTTTTAAAAAAAGTTATTGAGTCCAACTGATAGGCATTAGTGTTTCTATGCCTAAAAATTTATTTAATGGTGTTGATGTTTCATATAGTGATGGCACCTTAATCCTTTTATGCTGGCAGTACATAGCACATACAGATATTGCTAACAATGGACTTCACCTGAAAAATTCAATTCCATCTTTATTTAAAGATGACATGCAAAGACCAAAACAATAGAAAACTGAGTTAAAGGCAAATGTTTGTGCTGACCAGGCTTGGGGTGGAGGGGCATTAGGAATATTATCCCACCTTTTCAGAATTCTCTCCCTTTTCAACCAGTCAGTCTTCCAGATAAATGATCTTGTTCTTTCCAGGGAAAAGTTAACCACTGGCTGACAGCGGTTAGGAAGAAACTTCCCCCTAGGCAGATTATTCCATAATTCTCCACCATGTGGTTTTTTGCACCTTCCTCTGCAACAGCTGATATGTGACAAGATACTGGACCTAATCCAGGGGAGCAATTCCCCAATTAAAATTCACTGTTGTGCCATGCACCCCTCACAGGCTGGTTAATAGGGATGCTTGGCGTACTTCTGAGCTTCACCTTTTCTGTTCACTGTTAATGTTGTATTTAGGGGAAGGTTCAGTTCTAGCAATCTAGCAGCAGCAGGGCATCATGCCACATGGGGGAAGCAGGGTTCAAAAGTAATAGTTCATTTATTGCGTTCTCCAGGAACATATGACTAACTCCAGGAACACGACACTCCTCCTCAGGAGCATGAGTGGGTAGGGAGTTTCCTTGCTCCGCAGCAGCCTTTCTGACCACCTCAGGAACCTTGCAGAGCCAGAGCTGGCTAGAAGATTATTCTGCCTATCGCGGGGCCATTGGCAGAAATGGGACTCAGAGGAACCAAATGGACAAGAACACTGTCAGTTACAATAACGGCTTTGTAACCAAGTAGAAATGCTGTATAGCGATCGACAGCACGGTCTGAAAATGAAAGGCGGTATCAAGTGCGTCCCTCCAATGATCCATTTTAGGACTTGGACTGTTCTTTCCCCTTCATTCACATAACAGTATGTAAGACAACATTAACTCCACGTTCATTAAATCTGTGGGTGATGTCAAGCCAGGCGGAATAGTAGACACTAGAGAGGACACATCAAAAATATAAAGTGATCTGGCAAGCTCAGACAGCTGGGCAGATGTGAGTGAGATGACCTCCTATAGATAAATGTATGGTAATGCCCCTGGGGAGAAATAATCACTGTGTAGATATAAAGTGGAATGCTGCTGTTTCAAAAGCAGCAACAACAAAGGGCTGGGGGTTAGGGTGGATAATGATTTGGAAGAGAATTCATGGTATGATGCCATTGCCAAAAGACCAATGCCAACTGCCATCCCGTGGTGCATGCACAAGGCACTGGAGGTAATAATGCTGCTTTATGCAGACTTCGGAGAGACTGCCATCGCAATGCTGAATGCAGTTCGAAGCCGCTTCTTTGAAAAAAGGAGCTTAACACGTTTAGAAAAGTTTAAAGGACAAAACACTTTGCACTTACCCAGCACATACCACCTCCCACTAAAGGATCCTAAAGCCCTTGGAAAACATTAATGAACAAGAATAAGTATTACTATCCACATTGCCTATATGGGGGAAACCGGCACAAAGAAGAACCCAAGGTCAGTACAGGGTATCGGTGGCAGAAGCAGGAACTAGAATCATAAATCATCTTTATCTGAGCATAAGCTTTCATGAGCAGCTACAGCTCACTTCATTGGATGCATGCAGTGGAAAATACAGTGGGGAGATTTTATATACACAGAGAACATGAAACAATGGGTGTTACCATGCACACTAACCAGAGTGATCAGGTAAGGTGAGCTATTACCAGCAGGAGAGAGAAAAAAAAAACTTTTGTAGCGATAATCCACATGGGCCATTTCCAGCAGTTGACAAGAACGTGTGAGGAATGGGGGGGGAGGTGTGTGAATAAACATGGGGAAATAGTTTTATTTTGTGTAAATGACATGGATCACTCTCCTTACAGTGTGTACGGTAACACCCATTGTTTCATGTTCTCTATGTATATAAATCTCCCCACTGTATTTTCCACTGAATCCGATAAAGTGAGCTGTAGCTCACGAAAGCTTATGCTCAAATAAATTTGTTAGTCTCTAAGGTGCCACAAGTCCTCCTTTTCTTTTTGCGGACACAGACTAACACAGCTGCTACTCTGAAATAAATCATCTTGACTCCCAGTCCTGTATTCTAATCACTAGACCACGCAGCCTTCCTAAGTCACAGGGGCGGCTGAAAACAGGGATATAGGAACGTATCTATTAGATGAACAGTTTGTCAATTGCATCTGAGCCTGTATAAAAAAATAAAGGTACTGGCTTTTATTAAATTAACATTAGTATCTTGGACTCAGTGACTGGTAGCTGCAACCTGGCAGGGCAGAACATGGTGGTGAAGAAAGATATGGGCAGGAAGGTTGCTAAGGCACATACAGAGCGAAAGAGAAAGAAGGGATGGGGGGAAACGGGCAATATAGGGATGCTTTCAGTTGGCGTTGGGGTTGCGTTGCAGCTAGTAACGTAAGCTTGTTGGGGAAGTGGGGTTTGTTCCAGGGGAGAAGGAAGTTAGCACACACAGGAGCTTGGGACTGGCATATGTTTCAATCACTATGTGAATCGGCTTTCCGTCGGTATCTAAAAAGGTTGTGCTGTCTGAATAACATTTGGCAGGGAGTCGTGGCATTCCACATGCTCGCAGGCAGGATCTATACCATAAAAAGGCTCCTCCCCAGCAAGCACTTACCCAGCTCCCAGAGAGACCAATGGCTGCATACTCATGGAGACCAAACTGCTTTACCTTCCCAAGCAATGGTCTCTCCAGAAGCAGCAGCCTGAGGCAGATTAGCAGTGAGAAGAAGTTCTCATTCCTGCTGTCTATGCTTTAACTAGTGAGTGGAGGGCTTTCAGTTTCCAGGGCTATTCATCTGACAATTACGATGAGTATGATGAGTAATTCACTTGGGGAAAAAACGTGTTAAAAGAACTGTGCCCATGTAACACCAGCACATTTAATGTGCAAGTCACATCGGTCTGAAGAACATAGTTACTCTCTTAAGCTCTGTTCATTGGCAAATAGCCAGGGCCCTCTGTGTTGCATAACCTCCCAAAAGCGCTGGTGGATCTAGCTTTTTGCACACAGGAAACCTTTTCACCAGGAACTCCACCAACTTTCAGAAAGCAAGACTGACTACTGCAGGTTTCTCTGCTCAAGAGCAGATTGGGCAATATTTAACTATAATAAGACTTTGCACTGTAGCCCCACTTGATTCAGGAGGCCCCCAAATGGTCCTCAATATCCATGGAAAGTTTAATTACTTAAAAAAAAAAAAAACAGGAAAAAAAAAGAGAAAACCAACTTTCCCTTAAGACATGTGTTGCTGTGCCTCGCTGGCAAACACTCACCTATCTATTGCGCGCGTGTGACTGCTCGGGGCTAAGTGTTCCTACATACTGTGTTATATGAGTTATGTTACTTATCCACCGCAGGGGGAGGTAAGGACACTGCCAACTTTAACTTGGAATTTCCTTGCTTTTGTGGGTTTCACAGTTGCTGTTTTCGTATTCCATACGCCTGTTCATGGTAAGCTGTAACAATATTTCTCTCTCTTGTACATCTGGTGTCAGTGTTAAAAATAGATTAATCCTTTCATACATTGCCACAAAGGAATCTTGTAGGGAACATCCAACAATCTAGGTTGGCCAAAAAGCAGCTATTAACTTGATACCACCACAGTTATTCAATTTTACTACAACCAACTTTAAAAAGCCATTATAATTTTAAGTAAATGATTTTCTTTAAATAAAACCCTAATGCATTAAAAAGTGACAGCATGTCAGGGATTGTTTTGTAAGAGCACTATTCTTATTCATCTTAACTTTCTACAGATGCAGCGCTTGCTGCGGTAAAGCAGAATTTTTAAACAATGACACCGTGCAGACTACCAAATGCAATTTTTCCTTGAAGACGTTTAGAAGTCTTAAAAAAGTTTTTACTGTTTTTTATTTGCCTGACATTCTGCATATTATATTGTGGGCTTTACCAGATTTGCTTTGACCATATGAGTAATTTGATTTTAAACAGTAAAAAATCATAGTGTACTACAGTAAAACATCGTCCCACCACTATGTGATAGATTTTAAAGCTACAAGAAAATGTTTTGTGCTGTACATCCCTAAACATATGCATGAAATAATAGCATGCTAAGTAACCAACATGCTGAGTGCTGCACAAGGCACGCACAGACGGTCTCTGCCCCAACGGAGTATTCATCTTATTATACTACAACCCTGAAGGGATACTACTTAGTGAGCTAGGCATCAGGTTTGAAGTCAATTTAACTAGATTTGCTAGCACTTTAAATTCTGCTCCCAGCAAGGATGGCTCAACCCCTTATTCTTCTGTCATGGACACAACAGCTGGTCGAAGAATTAAAAAAAAAGTTCAACCCTTCCCCCCAAAAACAAGACAAATTTTCCATAAAATATTTCACTAAATATTTTCCCCCTTTTCAGCCAGCTCTAATGGATAGGCCCTGCCTGCTGTGTGCCTGGGATGGGGGTCATTTGGAGAAAACCTGAAAAAAACTGACATTATTCATTATTATTATTTGTTTGTATTGCTGTAGTGCCTCTGAGTCCTAGTCATAAGCCAGGACCCCATTGTGCTGAGCACGATACAAAGGAACTCAATCTAGTTAGCTTAACGAAGAGGTTACAGGGTGACATGATTACAGTCTATGAGAACCTACAGGAGGAACAAATATTTAACAAAAGGCTCTTCAGTCGAACAGGGAAAGGTCTAACATGATCCAACGGCTGGAAATTGAAGCTAGACAAATTCACCCTGCAAATAAGGTGTACATTTTTGTACAGTAAGATATGGAAAGATTTCGAAAGGCTGTGGGTGGATTTTCCATCACAGACAATTTTTAAATCAAGATTGGCTGGTTTCCTAGAAGATCTGCTCTAGGAATTATTTTGTGGAAGTTCTAGGTCAGACTAGATGCTCACAGTTGTCCCTTCTGGCCTTGGAATCTATGAAACACAGAACAAAAAGACAGTCCATAACTCAAAGAGCTCACAGTCTAAGTGTAAGACAGGAGACAACAGATGAACAGACAGACAAGGGAACAATGAGATGTTATTGGTCAGCATCACAGGTAATGGAAACAGTACACCAATGGTCTAAGTGTTGTCAAGTTTTTTTATAGGCATTAAGGAAGAGGAGAGTTTGGGAGGCGGATAATGAGGTAACTTGGTAACTTGGTAGATGCTTATAGGGAGCTCCTCCGAAGCATGGAGGCCGTGAAGTGCCTTGGAAGTGAAGACAAGTGGAGCCTGACCTTTGCATCAGCTTTCTGAATGGATACGAGTGAAGAAAGATGAATTTGTCAAGGACAAAGAGAAGGATGGTGCAGTAATTGAGACGTGATATGATGAGCTTGAACAAAAGGAAAAACTTTTTCACTAGGAGGGTGGTGAAACACTGGAATGCGTTGCCTAGGGAGGTGGTGGAATCTCCTTCCTTCGAAGTTTTTAAGGTCAGGCTTGACAAAGCCCTGGCTGGGATGATTTAATTGGGGATGGGTCCTGCTTTTGAGCAGGGGGTTGGACTAGATGACCTACTGAGGTCCCTTCCAACCCTGATATTCTATGATTCTATTCTATGAAAAGTTTCAGGTGTGTGGATGCACTGGAAAGGCTGTGCCATAGAAACGCTATACAGAAAAAACACAGAAGACTTAGACACAGCCTGGATGTGGAAGACTTAGACACAGCCTGGATGTGAGAACCTAGAAAGAGGTCTGAGTTGACGAGAACCAAGTTATGTGCCTGAGTGACAGGCAGGATAGTGGTGTTGTCCACAGCGATGGCAAAAGGAGGTAGCAAAGAGGGGAGGAAGAGATCAGAGAGGAAGCCTTATGGGAAGGTGTTGTGTGGATGGTAGAAGACAGTGACATATGGAGGGGGAAAGGAGAGAAGAGTCAGATGCAGTGTCATTCAAATGAGAAGAAAGAGTGGGAAGGCTGAGGAGGCAGGGACTGGTGGCAGGGATAGGAGAGGAGCAGCCCAACACTCCCACCATGGTCAAATCCAGGGCCGGAAGTATGAGAGAAAGAAGCCTTGGTAAAGTAGGGCAGTTGCAGAGGAAGACATTCTGCCGGCTCCTATGGCATTTCTTGCAAGAGTAGGGGTTGTGCCCCAGGGTCCTCGGATAACATTTTCTCCTCCCCACACTATGGGGGTTTGTTGTTGTCTGCCTGTCTCCAACACGCCAACCCAGATGTGCTTGCACCCTGCTGTGCATTATTCTCTTATATATTCACCTGCAAAGGGCTCTTGGCCCCATTACCTGACGTGACGCTACACAGAAAGGTAAAGTGTTACTACTGCCATATCCTGTGGGTCAGACTGTGGACAACCGCCGCATGGATACATGGGCACATGGAGAAGGAGGTAAGCAGCCCCTGCTTTGGTTGCAAGGCCAGGTCACTGCTACAAACTGTACACTCCTCTGAAGGCCAAGACCATCCCTGGCTGGTGGCATTAGCTACCATTTAGGAGGGTGGTTACCCGCTTTGGCCCTGAAAGGGCTGAGGCCAGCCCGGGGAGAGGGCTGGGGCTGTGGGGAAAAGCCCAGCCTGATGAAGGGAGCAGCCGCAGCTGTGGCCAGCTCAATCAGACCCAGCTGGCCCCTATAAGAGGCTGTGAGCCAGGAGCCCAGTCACTCTCCCTCTGCCTGTAGAGGGAGAAGGGCCTGGCTGCAAGGTGCCGAGTAGGACACCTAGATTGGAGCAGCGCTCGGGAAGGGCCAGAGGAGCTGGGAGCTCCGGCCTGGAAAGCCTCAGGCTGCAGGCCTGACTACAGGCCAAATAGGTGCAGGGTTGCAGAGGGGCAGCTCGCGGGTAGGCGGAGGCAGCAGGTCCAAACCCCCTTGCTTGGGATGAGTGGCGTATACACTCCAGTCTGCCCACGATATAAGGGGCTAAGTGGGGACTGGCAGTAGCCCAGACTGAGGGGAGGTAGGGTTAGAGGGTGGGAGTTCCCCTGGGTGGGGAGACCCAGAACCTGAGAATGTGGGGGTACTGCCAGGGGGCAGCACACCAGAGAAAGGGGCACTGGGTCCTGGAAGGGACATGGGGGCCAGCGGTAAGGCGGATCCCCAGCCTGCAGAGGGCGCTCTGCTGGAAAAGAGCTAATTCCTGACGACTACCAGCAGGAGGCGCCACAGGGGTGAGTCCAAAGGCTTACACTACCCCAAAAGCATCAATGGGGAGGCTACCACCCATTCCCTGCTTTAGCTTGCAGAACTGGTTGCACCATAGGCAAGCTCAAGGTGCACTTTCTTTAAGGAAGGTAGCAGATAGTACAGGCCCCCATACGTAGCTGGCTGCTCCCAGAAGTCACTTTGAGGCCACGCAGCTTCACATGGTCCCCATCATGGATCTGTGACTGAGAGGCACAACTGAATCCTGGGTAAGGGTGATGAGGAGGTCACAAGTTCAAGTGAATGTACTGTCAGGGAAAACATTATGTAACATTTCTATTACAGTCCCTGATCCAAAGAATTTACATGAAACATTTAGTCCATATGGACTATATCTGGCCTTCATTCTAATGCCCTCCCCTCACACCCACAACATAACCTGATCTTCAGAAGTGATGAGCTTCCACAGTTCCCTCTGGCTCACATGGGATCTGTGGATTCTCACCCCCTCTGAAAGAAGTCTTAGTCCTCTTACTGGCCCAGGGATAGCACAGGCCTGGGGGTGGTCCAGGTGGGCAGGGGGAAAAGGAGAAGGCAAGTACTCTCTTGAATGGAAGGGATTGGAGGAGACACTGCAGGAGGACTGACAGTCCAGTGAAAGGAAAAGTTCAGCAAACTGCATAAAGTAATTGAAAGATAACCTGATTGCTCATAAGAAAGTACGTAGGTTTAAATGAAAAAAAAAAAAAGAAAAGAAAACCTGAGCAAGAGGCTGTTTGTGCAATTTACAGCCATTCCATTCCAGACCAGTGGCATTAATTGAAGTGAACCAAACCTCACATCAGTTTGGAAACATTTAATTTGAAAATTTTAGTTCACTAAGCAATGTGCAATCAATAGCAGTTCATTATCATCTGTGTGGCTGAAAAGTGGAAGGGGGAGCATGGAGAGGTAGAAAGCAGCCAGACACATCATGACGCGGAGTGGTTCTAGCTGCAAGAAGCAGGAGCTAAGGATGTTCAGTACTTGGGATGATCATGCCCACAATGATGAGGGCATTGAGAATCCAATATTACCCAGGCACCAACAATTATATGTTAAACCACTTTAAAATAATGGATACAGGTTTATTTGTATTCGGTAAAATGTCAAGCAGCACAGTCTAATTAAATCACATCTAATTATTTTGTTCCTGCTATTAGTTTCAAGTAGCACCAAAGATTACAACTACTGAAAGGTAACAAGAAACAAAAATCCATTTGCTTATTTTGTGCTCTCAACATTAATATTTATATTTAATAAAAAAAATATAAGCATCAGGACATAAATAGTGAAAGACCGCACCTTCAGAAACTGGAGTTCTTTAAAATATAACTATGTGATTTATTTAAAAAAAAACAAAAAACAAATGACTGTGTCCCTTTAAGATGCAATTTCCACAAGTTTCAAGTGTACGTTACATTCATTTTTCCCTTCACTAAATTATTCTTTTTGAAAAATTCCAATAAATTAGCACTGGCTGCAAGTCTTTTAATAGGATTACATTCATGATTTTATAATAAATTGTATTAAAAACAAAAGAGATTAAATGGTGAGAAGAGATGTCTTCCTTAATTTTAAAATTGAATTTAAAGTGGAGAGACTTTTTGTTTAATTAAACTTGCAGTCCTGTGAATCCTTTACAGCAGCAGCATGCCAGTGCCTAAGACCTAGGACAGGGGTCGGCAAGCTATGGCACGCGTGCCATAGGCGGCACGCGAGCGGATTTTCAGTGGCACTCACGCTGCCCGGGTCCTGGCCACCGGTCCAGGGGGCTCTGCGTTTTAATTTAGTTTTAAACGAAGCTTCTTAAACATTTTTAAACCCTTATTTACTTTACATACAACAATAGTTTAGTTATCTATTAAAGACTTATAGAAAGAGACCTTCTAAAAACGTTAACATGTATTACTGGCACGTGAAACCTTAAATTAGAGTGAATGAATGAAGACTCGGCACACCGCTTCTGAAAGGCTGCTGACCCCGACCTAGGAAGTGAAACTAACCAGTCTTATGCAAACAGACTGAAATGCAAAAAAGAGTAAACTGCATAGATCCTGAGATGGTGAGACGTCAGTCATGTTAATTTTAATAATATGCAATAATAAACTCCTACCCCAGTTCCTGTCCTAGGGTGCCCACACAACTCCCACCGAACTACAGGTTGATACATGCAGCAGCAGGGCAGAAATTTGCATGCCATGCATAATGTTTGCTGAGTGAGTGGATCATTTACAGTTGCCACTTGTGGGTGCAATTAGCCCCTCCACTGTTCAGTGAGGAGAACTAGAGATGAACATTCAAAAACCAGTGGGAGAACACTTCATTCTCTTTGGACACTTGATTACAGACCTAAAAGTGGCAATTCTTCAACAAAAAAACTTCAAAAACAGACTCCAACGAGAGACTGCTGAATTGGAATTAATTTACAAACTGGATACAATTAACTTAGGCTTGAATAAAAACTGGGAGCGGATGGGTCATTACACAAAGTAAAACTATTTCCCCATGTTTATTTCCCTCCGCCCCCCCCCGCCTACTCTTCCTCAGATGCTCTTGCCAACTGCTGGAAATGTGGAAATTACCATGTGTTTGGTAACACCCATTGTTTCATGTTCTCTATGGATATAAATCTCCCCACTGTATTTTCCACTGAATGCATCCGATGAAGTGAGCTGTAGCTCATGAAAGCTTATGCTCAAATAAATTTGTTAGTCTCTAAGGTGCCACGGTACTCCTTTTCTTTTGAGAGATGAACAGTCGTGCTCAAGGGAGACCAGAAGTCAAGGGTGGGAGTTTTGTAAACCCTTCTCTTCTCCTACTTCCAGGCTGATGGAAAAAACATCACTTGGCTGAGACTCCAAATGCTTCTCTTACAGCACTAGTTGTTAATCTGCACTCCTAACCCCACTGGAGGAGCATAAGGGGAATAGCATGAAGCCACAGATGGGAGCCAGTGCCGTACAGCCCCAGAGCTTGCTGTGCCCCGAGGGGAGGCCAGGAACGCTGAGGGCCAAGCAGCCCCCAGTGATGCTCTGCGACCTGGCCCCAACTCCAGTCCTGCAGACCTCCCGGCTCTTTTCGTGGCTGCTTGTCCCACCCCACAAAGGGAAAACAGTTTGTGTTTTCTGTCTCACTAAGCCACGGCAGCTTTCTCTCCATTATTAAGGCTACGTTTTAGTCACAGGTATTTTTAGTAAAAGTCATGGACAGGTCACAGGCAGTAAACAAATATTCACAGTCCGTGACCTGTCCATCACTTTTACTAAAAATACCTGTGACTAAAACTTGGGGGGGGGAGGGCCTGCAGGTCCTCTAGAGGGGGCAATCCGGGGGTGCTGGTGGAGGTGGCCCGGGACCCCTGCTGGTGCTGGGGTGGGAGCGTTGGCAGGGCCGGCAGGGGCTCCCTACGCAGCTCAGCATCCCTGCAGCTCCTAGGCAGCAGAGGGTCCAGCGGGCTCCATGCAATGCTCCCGCAACAAGTGCTGGCTGTCACAGCTCCCATTAGCTGGGAACAACAGCCAATGGCAGCTGCAGGGGGGGCCTGCAGGCACAGGTAACAGGTGAGATGGAGGCCCCCCACCACCACCTGGGCGCTGCAGGGCTATGCCAGTGGGATCTGGGGAGCCCCCTACCCCAAGGTAAGTGCCCCCTGCACCCTCCACCCCCTCTCACACACTCAAACTGCCGCTGCTGCCAGCTCAGGCAGCCCGTGAGCCAGAACCAGCCACTGCAGAAGTCACAGAGTCTTAGCCTTATCCATTATCAATACCTTGCTCATAGTCACTTTTGAAAGTTTTACCCTTGATGACTGTACGCTGTAAGAAGGCTTGAAGGATGCCTCAGAGTTATAATGCCACCACTCCCTAGCTCTTATATAGTGTCTTTCATTGGTAGAGCTCAATGTGATTTACAAAAAAGGTCAATATCATTATCCTCATTATACAGATGGAGAAACCGAGGCACAGTGAAGGAAGTGGCAGAGCCTGGATTAGAACCCAGGTATTCTGAGTCCTAGTGCAAGCTCTATTAGGCAACACTGCCTCCTTCTGCCTGAAAGGGGTGGCACAGCCTGATGAGAATTCACTCCGAGGAGACTAGGTCACATAAATATAGTAATGCTACACAACATGGAGTGAAACGGACTCAAGAAAGGGCAAGCCAGTAATGGAAGAATACTGAACGGTGCGGATTTAGAGATGAGCCCTCCAGCTGTCCCTTGGACAGACTCCTCCCAATATCTCCATCTCCCCTAAAATACATTTTTCCCCTTATGCTGTATGAGACTAGTGTACAGCCTTCCTAGAAGCAGGAGATGTGCGATGTCTTTTTGGCCCTGTAAGCTCCCACTGCACAACCGAATTTTCCAAACATCTTCTGACCTGCTAGTGGGTTCTGAAAATAAGCCTCTATCTGCCATGCCAAGAAAGGTTTATGCCCCAGATCACTAACTGATGGTCTGAAATGGTGCAAAGAAGTCAGAACAGCAGCCCCAGAAAACAACACACACACCTTGGAATGTTCTAGCAAGTCACTTCTCAGAACAAAACGGGCAGATGGAGCCATTCGCCATGAAGGCAGAGAAGTGTACTACAGATAAAAGAGAGGATCGTCGTCTACAAAGTATAGTCTGAGCAGACTTTATGAAGCCATCCCTTGGGCAGTAACTCGCTAACATGTTCAAGAATCCAGAAAAAATAGAAATGAAAAGAGATGTTTTCCAGCTAGTTCTTAACTTGGCCTTGAAGGTCAATAAATGTATAACAGATGTGCCCTGTTCTGAATGTGGAGGATTGGGCTGCTGCTAACTGTTATTGTCAGGATGCATCAAATTTAGCCATATGTCTACAAGGGTTGACAGTGTTAGAAAAGTCTCATGTAAAGCAACACATCTTATAGTTTCAGCAAAATCCTAAGTTTGCCTGTCATGGGTAGGGTGTTAGAGAATTGCCTTTTGTCTTGGGTTTTCGAAAAGTTTATTCAAATCAGCTTATATATTTAAATTTTTTTAAAAGAATCATTGTATCTGATACTTTGCCCTCCTACTGATTTCACAGATAGTTTTTCATGTTAATTATAACCACTACAAATTAATCACAGGACACATTTAGCTAAGGCTCTTCTTTTACCTCACAGAGAAGAATGTCATCAGAAAACTAAGAAATCTTCCAACCCACTGCGGGTATTTCACTTTCTCACCCTCTCCTCGCTCTATCAAATGTCAGCTTTCGTTCTCAGTTATAGACCCCAAGAGGAATGCACAGACTTGCGCTGCAATTGTGAGATGGATGGAATAAACACTCATATCAAAATAAAAAGGGATAAAAATGCTAAGATCACACATGGCTATAAACTCAAGTTATGCGTGTAAAGTCTTTCCTCCTACAGGACTCTGCCTAGATTTTTCAGGATGCTAACGCTGTTGGTTACAAAACAGCTGTGCAGCAAAATAGGAATTGTCATATTAGCTCAGCCCTGCAGCCCATGTAGTCCAGTATACGGCCCAAGTAATTCAATGTAATTTTCCTTACTAGCTCAGAAGAGTAACTAAAAATTCAAAGGAAAAAGTGGCTACAATAATAGGCCCTGACCCTGTATTGCCAGCACATGGGCAGACTGAAGCCAGCGGGGCTCTGAATGGGGGCAAATGCAATGCACGGCCAGGGCCATACACAGTGATCAACTTTAGCTCATTGACTTACTGCAGTGGGTGAATGTGTCTCAGTGCTTAGACAGCAACACTAGTCCTGAAGCCTGATGTTATATCCCAGAGAGCCGTAGCTATTTAGAGCCGTTTTATTTCTCTGAACAAATGAGTTTTTGATTTTTCTAAAGCAAAAAAAAGTGGGGGTTTGGTTTAGTTTGTTTTTTGTCTAACATATTCCTGATCAAGACTGCCATAATTTCACATTTTCTCCATAAAATAGTCACACACAAAGCAAAAGGCATATCACCCTTGTTTAATAACTGTGGATAACTTCCAGAAAATGAAAGCCAGCATATAGACATCCAGAGCTCTTTAGGGAATATAAAGTTACATTTATGCTTAAGTTTTAGCATAGAAATTGTGTCAATGTTCAGGATTTACATTACAGGTTTAAAATGCTCAGTATTCTCCTGCCCTTCTCTCATATACTCCCCCTCAAGGCTTTTCACATGTAGGTCACTATTTCAGACTCAACCCTGAGCTGGCTGAAAGCCATTACTATTAGCTGGCTGCTCGGTGAGCTGTGTGATCACATTTGGTAACCCCCCAATGTCAATGCACCCTTGTTGAGGGTCTCAGAGACGCCCAGTACAAAAGGCTCAAATTTTCCACCCATCAAAACCAATGGGAGTTCTCCCACTGACTTCCCTGGATCAGGGTGCAGACTCAGTGCAGAGCCTCTTCCCTAGAGGTGTGCCTTGCAGAACAGGCTTTCAACATGTTGACTTTGCTGGGGGAGCATAAGGGAGGGGCATTGCCAACTCTTCATTCTGCAGACAAAAAGACAGCACTTGAGCGCAAACACTCAAGCTATGCCTACCCTGCAAGTAGAGGTGTGACTGCCATACGCACAGCATACCCAAGCTAACTTTGACGGACAGAAGTGAAGCCACGGCAGCAGGGCAGTATCAGCCTGTCCGCAAACTTGGTTACATACTTCAATGGCTAGCCCATGCTGCCGCAGCTTCCCTGTTATTGTTATTTCCGCTAGCTAGATCAAAGGTAGCTCGGGTACATCTACACATGCTGCAGTCACACGGCTGATTGCAGGGTAGAAACAGCCTCCATCTGCCAAGTTTCAATAGCTCTCAGTTTGTGTTAAAGCCTTAAAACCAAATTAACCAGGAGTGCGCACAGAGCTGACAGTCACCTAGGAAAGCAGGAGACCTGTTTCTACGGGGCTCCTGCCACCAGGGACCATTGCTGCTGGTTTCCTTAGTGACTGCAATAAAAACTAAAAAGAGAGGAGTAATCTTCAGTCTCCCATGTTAGCAATGGAGGCCAGGCTGGGTGTAGATGAGCATTAACTAGGGAATATGTTGGCCCATATCCAAACCTGGGTACTCTGATAACTATGTTAGAGTCCACAGCTTAAATGTAACAGCAAGGCAAAAAGGACATAATATTTTCCAGGTCTGTATCATATTAGAAATTATCACAAAGTGATGTTAATAGAGATTTTTAGAACAATCCGGCATATTGCACTTGACTAATCTCCGCAAATAAAGCAAAATCTGATCGCATTGACATTGGGTAAAATTTGTTTGATGCAACTTCAGGACTAGACTTGGTTAGAACATTAAACGTGCTTTCAGGGTACCCTAGATCCTGTCACTTTGATTGAAACAAAGTGTGCTCCAGAGTTTCACCCTTCACAAACAGCTGATAGGGTCAGAATCCTGGCTACTGCACGCAGGCAGGAAAATAGTTCTGAAACCTGAAGCATCTAAAATATATATCCCTGTTTCAGATGTCAGCGCCATAATAAGAGGGTGAAACTCTGTAACCTGTAATGGGAGTTCAGACTAGATGATCTAATGGTCCTTTTGGCCCAAAAAAAAAGCTGGGGGAAGGGCGGCGGCGGGGCAATCAGCACAGACTTGACAAAATTTTGTAGCGTTTGTATGTTTGTATCCACCCAACTGCGTGTTTAACATGGGGGGGGGGGACCTTCCGCCTTTTGGCAACAAAGAATCTGCAATAAAACTCAAATTGTAGCCAAGACATCCTTTCTGATCCTTGCAGAAGGAAGATTCCCCCATTAGAATTTAATTTGGCTATTGACAAAATTAATCTACTGCTATGTTCTTCTGTTGACATATGGTTTCAGTCCTTTACTGCTCTATTAACCCTATTTTGTCTTTGGGATAATAGGATATCATCATTACTAAATAGTATGCTAATAGTTTTTCCTCTAGTATTAAAAATATGATACATTGTCCTACTCTAATTAAGTTGAGATTAGTACTGAAATAATTGTTTATTATTTTACCATAGGCACTTTACTGCTTCGGAGTATCAGTTGCACTCCAACTGCTATTATGACTTTGTAGCAATTGACTAACTATTATACCGTTATCCAGAGTCTAACATTTAACTGGGGGAAAGCACGGAATGCTTTCCCACTGCAAGATCTCAGCTTTCTAATTTATTAGAAATCAACTACAAAATATAAAAATTAGATTTAGTCAGTTTTTTCTCTTTTCAGGAGAGTGTGTCCTATGAGGCTCAACATGAGCTTAATTAGGAGGGAAGATTTTTTTAAATATGTGATGAGCTTTATATTGATGCCCTCTACATAAGTCTCTCTATTTCATACTTCCCGTAAGATTTGAATTGCCAAAAAATCTTCCCTCCACCCCCAACAAATTGAGCACACTGTAGAGTAGGTCTGTTAAATGGCATTACCATGAACTATTTTTATACTGATTTTCCTTGCTCTATTTCATCCCTGTCTGTATCCATTTGTTGTGTTGCAGTCTTCTGATTTTGGTTTTTAATTGAAATCACTTTGTAGAAATCTTTATAGCATAATGACCTAAATTCTCATCTCAATTGCAAGGACAGAGACCCACTGAGTTCCACAGGGTTGAGCTGATGTAATCAAGACTGGAATTCGTCCCAGTGAACGTCCTGATTGATAATTAAAAGCAGCCTTTTAAAAGTATCTAAAAGTGAAAGTATTCTAAGGAACACCTACTAAGTGAAGCCATTCATTCAAACACAGCGCGCCCTGGAGTATCTCAGCACAAGAACCTTGAAAGGCCCAATAGTAATGAGTGTGGAAGAAGCATTTCCTAATGTAGTTGCAGAATGGTGGTGGTGAAACAGGCAGCCAGCCTGCTAACCTACAGATAACCGGATGGCAAACATGTTTATTTTCTGGATGCCCTGAAAATTGAGACAGAGATGAAGGACGTGTAAAGAGGCAACTGGACCAACATACACCCATAAGGACTCTCAGCTATGCACACAGATGAGAGCAACCTGTTGAGTGAGGCGATGCTATGGACAATACTTATACTTAGATGCTCAAATGATATTTTTGCTTGTGGTCTAGTGCAATGCATAGACAAAAATTGCACTGCTGAAGTCTGAAATGCTGCATTTTACACAGTTACATCTTAGTTTCCTGGTTTCACTGGCACAGTCAGATCATTAACATTTTAACGATGTGTGCATGTCTGTGTCTGTGTATATTATTGAGATTAATGGACAGAGCCAATGCCTTTCTAAAAGCAGTCAAAGGTCTGTCATAGGTTATACAACTGCTCTTCTAACTACTAGATCAGCTATATGGACCTTTCAGTTTTTAAATTATGCACAGATTACAAAAAATGCTAGAACACAAACCATTCATATGGTACCAAGGTGCTTTTAAAAATAAATAAAAATAGCCAGTTTGTACACTCCTCCTGCCATCTGAAGTTTTGGAACCTATCAAGCAATTCAGATTTCAATATATGTTCCAAGTCAATACTTATTGAACTCCAAGCTGCTATGGCAATTGAGTAAGGACAAGCAAAGACCAGTATACATATGCCCGAGGAGTCAAAATGATTTATCAAAAGTATATTTTTAAATGAAGAAATGAAGTGCAATCTGTTAGCCATTTTCATCAAGATTTAATTAAGCTTTTCTGTTATTTGGCTATTCATAATTTCCAGTTAGTTTTATTTCCTACATGGCTGGTTTCAAGCTCATCGCAGGTAATCCTCCTGGCCACTGCCCTGCTCTGCTCTAGTTAGAGGCTGCTGATCAACATGCATTTTACTGCACATATTTTACGGAAAGCATTGTAGGGCAGGAATACTCTGTGCTTCCTGCCTTTTCCCCTCCAGGTGTAAAAACACTCTTTGGTCAGAATTTAACTCCATATGCTGACAACTGAACACTTAACACAATTACTCTGGAAGTACTTATGAATTACAATACACCAGGGTGATACATGAGTGCTCCAGTTTAGCTATATTTAAATGTAAATTGCGGAACCACCGGACTCAGGCCTCATCTACACTTAAAATGTAGGCTAACATACCTATATCACTCACCCCTGAGCTCTGTAGCTATGCTGAACTAACCCTTGATGTAGGCACAGCTAGATCAACAGAAGAATGCTCACATCAACCTAGCTACTGTTGCCTGGGGAGGTGGTCTTCCTACAGTAATGGAAAAACCCATTTGTTGCTACAGACTGCACCAACATCATGGGGTTATGCTGACAGTAGGCCATGTCTACAATATGGCACTGGAGCCAAGTTCAATGTCATCTTGACATTTCAAGAACACATTGTTTCGGAAGGTACATACCAGTCCTTACTTCCAATCACCGACACCTGCAACAGAAGGGAAGGCTTACATTTGCTGTGAGATGGGTATAAAAAGTCTCATGCCATGCTGTGGCAAGCATAGACAGAATGTCTTGAATCTTCTGCACTGATTCTCTGTGTATTAATAGAATATTTGTGGGTTTTCTTCATTTAAACCTAAGGGCCTTCACCTTTGAACACAGCACACATCCACTGAGAGACTTGAATTCCAAACCCCTAGAGAAGGAGAGCCATTGTGCAGCAAGCTATTGTTACAAGTTGCTGCCATGCGGTTTTTAAAGATTCCTTTTGGGTTTCAATTGTTGCAGTTACATTTGGGGCAATTCCCCCTCCCACCACACTGGTAGTTAGGGGTCAATTTCTATTGATGTAGTTGTTGCAAAAACAAAGCAAATGATCCACAAGGGTCCGAACCACCCTAGGATGTTGCAACCTAATAGCAGAATTAGGGTGTTCTGGCATTTTTAGTTTGCCACTCTGATCATAGCTGTAAGAAGAGATTTGTCCAGTTGGTTTAGCTAGACATTTATTAGACAAAAGGGAGTAAAAAACAGAAAACATTGGGTGGAAGTTGATACCTTAGCTTAAAATCCTCCTCGGTGTAAGTAGGCACTGTGGTTGTACCAATAAGAAACTGCTAACAGTGAAGAAATATTGATAATGACACTTTCAAAATCAGGGTGTTAAACGTGTTCCTAAATGTGCTCCACATTTGTTCCTCCTCTTGCACCAATGAACTTTAACATGCACTGAACTTAATCCAAAACATGGCTGCATTCACCTTAATGGCCTTTATAGGCACATACAGAGGACGCCCCAATCCCTGCTCTCTCATAGCAATCTGTGTCAAATATTCACACACCCCACTTATGCAAGCCATATGTAGCCAAAACCAAACCTACTTTTCATCACTGTCAGCTTGTGTCTTCTTTTAGCCAGCTAACTAATTCATACCTTTAGGATGGTTGCTATGTCCCATTATATAGAATTCCAATGGGGGGAAGGCGGCAGGGGAGTTAAACAAACAGCGATATCAGCAATCATAGAAGATATATGGTCAATTTTTTACCACCACCACCATGTCCCCCCAAAAAACAAAAAAAAAAGAAAAAAACCCCACACATTTCTTCCCCTCTTCAATACCACCACTCTAATTCACAAACTAAATTTCCTAAAATGAATCTCTTTGGATAATGAAGGTGCCACGGCTGAGTCATGGTTTGAGAGAGGGCCCAGTTTTAAACACAGTCTGGTTTTTCACCTATGATTAATTATAGGTGCAAGAGATATTTAGTCACCCAACCACCTGATTTCACCAACAAATCGGGCCATTGGGCATCTAAACCCTCTTAACCACACCTACAATTATGCCCACAATTTTGTGCCTGGAATCAACTCTGGACACCAGAACAGAAGCCAGGTTCAGGCTCCTTTAAAAAAGAGTCTGCACCTAAATGTTACATAATCTGAAAGCCAAAAGAATAAGCTTTCAAAAGGGTTTCTTCACTTGGAGAACTGCACTTGGAAATAGAGTCATAACATTGACTTGAAAGCTCTAATACTGGGGGCTTTTAAGCCAGTACCCTACCAGGATGTCTGTTTAGTCCTGTGTTAATTCCCTTGTAATGGACATTTCCAGTAATTCCCCACAGAATGGCCTGCTTCATCTTGGACTATTGAATTGCTGCATCCAGCTTCCCTGGAACCACAGCAGATAATTAGCATACAGAAAAGGAGGACTTGTGGCACCTTAGAGACTAACAAATGTATTTGAGCATAAGCTTCCGTGAGCTACAGCTCACTTCATCGGATGCATTCAGTGGAAAATACAGTGGGGAGATTTATATACACAGAAAACATGAAACAATGGGTGTTACCATACACACTGTAAGGAGAGTGATCAGGTAAGGTGAGCTAATACCAGCAGGAGAGAAAAAAAAAACAACCTTTTGTAGTGATAATCCAGGTGGACCATTTCCAGCAGTTGTCAAGAACACGTGAGGAACATATGGGGGGGAGAGGAAAATAAACATGGGGAAATAGTTTTACTTTGTGTAATGACCCATCCACTCCCCGTCTCTATTCAAGCCTAAGTTAATGGTGTCCAGTTTGCAAATTAATTCCAATTCAGCAGTCTCTCGTTGGAGTTTGTTTTTGAAGTTTTTTTGTTGAAGAATTGCAACTTTTAGGTCTGTAATCGAGTGACCAAAGAGATTGAAATGTTTGACTGGTTTTTGAATGTTATAATTCTTGACGTCTGATTTGTGTCCATTTATTCTTTTATGTAGAGACTGTCCGCTTTGGCCAATGTACATGACAGAGCGGCATTGCTGGCACATGATGGCATATATCACCTTGGTAGATGTGCAGGTGAATGAGCCTCTGATAGTGGGGCTGATGTGATTAGGCCCTATGATGGTGTCCCCTGAATAGATATGTGGACACAGTTGGCAACGGGCTTTGTTGCAAGGATAGGTTCCTGGGTTAGTGTTTTTGTTGTATGGTGTGTGGTTGCTGGTGAGTATTTGCTTCAGGTTCGGGGGCTGTCTGTAAGCAAGGACTGGCCTGTCTCCCAAGATCTGTGAAAGTGATGGGTCATCCTTCAGGATAGGTTGTAGATCCTTGATGATATGCTGGAGAGGTTTTAGTTGGGGGCTGAAGGTGATGGCTAGTGGCGTTCTGTTATTTTCTTTGTTGGGCCTGTCCTGTAGTAGGTAACTTCTGGGTACTCTTCTGGCTTTGTTAATCTGTTTCTTCACTTCAGCAGGTGGGTACTGTAGTCGTAAGAATGCTTGATAGAGATCTTGTAGGAGTTTGTCTCTGTCTGAGGGGTTGGAGCAAATGCGGTTGTATCGTAGAGCTTGGCTGTAGACAATGGATCGTGTGGTGTGGTCTGGGTGAAAGCTGGAGGCGTGTAGGTAGGCATAGCGGTCAGTAGGTTTCCGGTATAGGGTGGTGTTTATGTGACCATCGCTTATTAGCACCGTAGTGTCCAGGAAGTGGATTTCTTGTGTGGACTGGTCCAGGCTGAGGTTGATGGTGGGATGGAAATTGTTGAAATCATGGTGGAATTCCTCAAGGGCTTCTTTTCCTTGGGTCCAGATGATGAAGATATCATCAATGTAGCGCCAATAGAGTAGGGGCATTCGGGGACAAGAGCTGAGGAAGCGTTGTTCTAAGTCAGCCATAAAAATGTTAGACTGCTGTGGAGCCATGCGGGTACCCCTTGTGCCGCTGATCTGAAGGTATACATTGTCCCTAAATGTGAAATAGTTATGGGTCAGGACAAAGTCACAAAGTTCAACCACCAGGTTTGCCATGACACTATCGGGGATACTGTTCCTGACAGCTTGTAGTCCATCTTTGTGTGGAATGTTGGTGTAGAGGGCTTCTAAATCCATAGTGGCTAGCATACAGAAAGCAATTCATATTTCTCTGGCTCATTCTCCTTAATCTTTGCAAGGTCCTTCTGTTCCAACAGCAGGGAATAAATACACGTAATCAGTCTATGACAGTACAAGTTTCCCTCCCGATGAACACGACATATAGTATCTAAGCTATAATGCCACAGTGCTCAGTGCATTCCGAATATTGCACCTAGATCGATGGTCTTTCAAACTGCCCGTTGCAAGACTACCTCCATTTTATACATTTTCAGGTGATACTGAGTCTTGGGTTTGTATTTTTGATTACGTTTGACTGTACTTTAAAAAAAAAAATTTGTTCTGCAGCATGCTCCGCGTTCCCCACTATAGTCAATAGGAGTTTTGCCATTGACTTTTATGAGGCCATGATTTCATCCCCAAGCATCTTGCTGAATCATAGAATATCAGGGTTGGAAGGGACCTCACGTGGTCATCTAGTCCAACCCCCTGCTCAAAGCAGGACCAATCCCCAATGAGGGTCTCTAAAAAAATAAAATAGATGCCCAAAACCTTTCCTAAATCAAACAATTGTCCAATCAGAGTAACTCTGTTGCCGTGTATACAATTACATTGGATTTGCACTAATATAAGAGCAGAATTTAGTCCAAATTATTGTTCTGTCTCAGCTTAATGTCTCAGCTCGCAAACATTTCATGTGTATGGCTTTTTATTGCCTTAAATAGCTCAGATTACAAGTAGGAGCGGCATCTTCGCACACACACACACCCTGCCTAGAGATTGTATGCAGCCTCTACCTTGGCAGATTTTGCACTCCCTGGCACTTGAGAAAGTGGGAAGAGGGGAATATTCCACAGAGAGGCTATTCCATTAAAAGAAAAGGAGTACTTGTGGCACCTTAGAGACTAACCAATTTATTTGAGCATAAGCTTTCGTGAGCTACAGCTCACTGCATCCGATGAAGTGAGCTGTAGCTCACAAAAGCTTATGTTCAAATAAATTGGTTAGTCTCTAAGGTGCCACAAGTCCTCCTTTTCTTTTTGCAAATACAGACTAACACGGCTGTTACTCTGAAACCTATTCCATTAAATAAATCCTTAGAACCTATGTCACCCAACACATTACAGCCAGTGGCAGCTTTGTTTCCCTCACACCTGCTTGCAGTGCTACAGGCTGCCTGCTGACTGCAGCTTGTCAGTCTGGCAGATCCATACCTAACACTTCTTTCAAGTACCAGAGAAGAATCTGTGTGAAAGGGCTGTGAAAGTAAACACACCTAATTTACTGGCAAGACACTTGCTGTCCTTTAAGTCTGGGTGCAGCAGCTGGCTGGAAAACCTCAACGGCACAACGCAGCTGGTCTAGACAAGAAATAACCTTTAGATTGTGGCACTCTGTGGTCTACTGGCCTGAGAAAAGCTATGTGAGCCACGTACCTAGATGTGTCCTAGTCCTCCCTCAAGCCTTCACCCGTGCAGGTCTCTGATTAGATGCCTGAAAGACATGTGGTGCAAGTGAAACAATTCAGTTTAAATTACGAAAGCCAGCACCTATGCATTTGTTCGTTCCTACTGAATTGGTTGTCCCCACACAGAACCATGCCTACACCCACATAGTTGAGCCTGGTGTCTGGTGTAACAAGGGTCTCAAATGCACAGACGACATGAACATGTCCCCACAGCACTGGAGGTGACCCTCCTTGTATTTAGCAGCTGTAAGTACAGTAACCTTACGCATACTGCCCTCTCTGTCCTCTGCCTGCCTCCTCTCTCTGCTCCAAGCACACAGGGCAGATGAAGTTCCCTTCATAGAAAAGGGAAACAGACAGTTGAAATGCTCTGTGAGAACACATGCCCTCCTGCAGGACATACGCCTATCGGACAGGTCAGTAGAAATATAATGGAGTTCCTCAGCCCTGGCAGAACTTCATCAGTTATATATAAAATTATATAATCCATAGGTTAAGAAAAGAGTGTCTGGACATCTGGGTGTAGTGCTTGGCTTATCCAAAAGTACAAAAGGTTTGTTTAAAAGTCATACAATACATATAGTACATAATCAGCAATAACCCACATTTAGATTAGTAAATCTAAAGACACAGTTTAGATATTAGAATCCGAATACTCAGGTACCACACTCATGAACAATTATACAGCGAGTTGGTTGTAGAAAGCAAATACAGCAATGAATTGAGATTGTCCCTCACTAACTGAGCAATTAGGACAGGTTGTCCCTTAGTAGATATAATCCAGAGAAGTATTTCAGTTACTTTCCAGTTTTTGCTTCTGGACGGCGCTCCAGCTCATTTTTACTGGGATTGCAGATGTCCAGTGATGCGTTCCAGGTAGATGTCTCTTGACCACCTGATGGCATCTGACACCATGAGTTGCTGCATCAGCCAAGTGTAGCGCTGACCAATTCCGCATTTCCGCAACACTCGCTCATTTCTGGAGTCCCATCCGCTCATGGCTCTGACGATCAAAGTGTGAGTTACATTAGCTTCATCCCTATGATCAAGAGATGGGTCGCGATATCTGCAGAGACACATGTCTTGGTGGCCTTTTCCAGTGATGCCAGCTTACTTCTGCACAGACTAAGGCTCTGTCCCTGTTCCCTTCATAACTCCACACATACTAACAGCGGGTCCTGCTGTTTCACCTGCCTTCACTATGCTTGGGTCGCTTTCCTTCCTGTTCACTGTTCCTTTTCCAAGAGGCCAATAACTGGACAAAATTAAGTTCTTTCAAAGCTCTTGCACAAACACATCTATGGAAGTCTCTGCATGGCTCTGACTCACTTTTCTCATCCAACGTGAGGCTGTACTATGAAAGTGGTGTAGCATACGATTTTCCATCCCATTCTTCATATATCCCAGTAGAATGTTGGCATTTTGGCTTATGCAGCTGTCCTAGCTGTAGGACATCAGCACCTCTGCCTTGTTTCTGGTCTCTTTGAGCACAGCACCCAGCTCAGGTCTTCAGTCTCTTAGCCTTACCTGTCTCAGGGGGAATTTTACAAGACAGACTGGAACCCAGGTACACTGCCCCCCATGCACCAATCCCTTACCACACCCTGCAGGTCTGAGTTAGGTTTTAGGCACCAGCATTCCCACCCCTCAGGAGCCTACAACCAAGAGTATTTATTTATCAACGGAATTAGATAAAGAAGATTTTCAAACAAACCACATGTATGTATAGTTAGTCTCACTTAACCTTATGCTTCACTACAAGCTGATTTAGTCATAATAATAGTATCTTATTCCTTTTATTATTGTAGCACCTAGGAGCCCCAGTCACGGACCAGGACCCCACTGCGTTAGCTGCTGTACAGACACAGCACAGAAAGATTGTTACTGGCTTTGGGCAGGGACTATCTAAGTATATGGCCACAGACAACAGACACAGACAGACCAACAGGGGAGTATAAAAAACCATGAGACAATGCTGGTCAGCATGAAAGGCAGTGGTCTCACCACACCAGCTGCCTGATTTATGGCTTTCCACTTAAGTTACAGGAAGGGGTAAAACAGACATCCATTCTTTTAGGAAGCCAGGGAACTGATCTGCTGGGACCTAGTAAGGTCTCAGTTCGGCTCAAAGAGTGTCTCTCCAACAGCGTGTTTTTTCCCTTTCTTGGGGGAACAGGGTTCTCTCAAAAAACCTCACCCCTCCCTGTGTGTCTGTGACCTCCACTGACAAATGTTGCTCAATAGCATCTATATTACCGGTCCCATGTGTGAAATGTCAAACAAGGCTCTCCCAATCAGCCAGACAGACCATCTAGGAAAATGGCCTTGTAACTAGGCCAGGCAGCCATAATGGTTTGCAATCATTGGTCTTACACCCGCCTATGGGGGGCTGTGTTGAAACTGCCTCTGGCAGTCCAACACACCAATGCATAAATCACACTGCTGAGGTACAGATCAATAGCCACAGAATGCTCCCACATTCATTACAGCAGTATGCAATGCTCGCGTTTTTTCCCCTTTGGAAACTTGTAAGCTTTATGAGTAGGTCTAATTATTCCTCCCACGCTAAGTGCATTACCTTGCACTTAACAATTTTATCTGCCACTGGGCTGCCCATTAACCTAGCTTGGCCAGGCTCCTCTGAAGTTCCTCACAGTTCTCTAGTCTTGATTAACCTACATAATTCTGTGTTACCTTCCAATTCAACAACATCACTGTTCATCCCCTTTTTCAGGTCATCAGTAAATACCAAGTTAGTCCTACTATGCAATGTTGGGGTGCCCCACCATTAGCCTTTTACCATGATGAAATCTGATCATTTGTTAGAAATCTTTGTTTTCTCTTCGTCTGATCCACAGCAATGCTTTAAAATAGTCATCGGGTGACAAGACCATGGAATTTTAAATCAACCGTAATATTTAACAAGGCAGATTAATCGCTAAGAGAGAGGTTCAAAAAGCGAGAGAGAAGGCAGCAATCCAGTCCTTGTTAGTCAGCAGTGGTTGGGGAAAGCTGCTGACGAAGACAGCATTCTGTCGGACACTACTGTGGAGAAATCATTTTTCTTTAAAAAAAAAAAAAAGAAGAAGAAGAAGAAGTTGGAGACTATTTTTCGGTCACCCTTCAGCAGCTTTCTTGCTGTACACAAATTTACCAATTTGCCTCCTCTGTACCCCACTGTAAAGCATGCTAAGGTTCCGCATCATGCTAGCTGCCGCATGCAGGCAGACCCAGACCCCAATGAAATCAACAGCAGAGTCTGCCTCTACAGATCAGGTTGCAAGATCAGAGGCCAAGGGGCTGTCCACATGAGAAGTTATACCAGTATCAGATGTGAGCCTATACTGCAACAGTTAGGCTGGTATAACTGTAACGGTGTAATTATACCAGTATAGTTTTATACTTAATTTCCCCATATGGACAACTCCTTAGCGTGGTAGAAGGCTTCTGTCCATAGGAGCAGAGATCGGGGGCTGGTATCACTTTTACTATATGTTATATACATATAATATATCTGTAGGTGGGTATATGGACAGAGTGGGCATCTGACTATACAAGCTGACTTTTGCCTATTTCTAAAAGCATCACCAACTTAAACTTAACACACACAAACCAGATATTATTTGAAAAATATGGAAATATTAATTTTTGCTCTACTGGGGAAAATATGTCAAACACACCCACCACTGGCAGATAATAGTCATGAAACAGAGGCACATAATAGAGCTGTGGCAACTTGGGAAAAGCTACTTGGAGAATAAGCTTGTTTATTAGAACGACAAGCTCACCGAGTACATATGGAGAGGTAAAGAGAAAAATTAGGACAGAGGGAGAAAAAAAAAATGTAGAAAAACAAACAAGTTTCCAGCAAACCCAGGAGATGCTAAAGGGGCTCGGTGCCAATCATCATTGATGCAAATGATGGAATCTGTCAAGGAGAGAGAGAGAAAATGTCATGTGGGAAATGTAATTAAACACTGTGGAAGGGAAGGTCAAGACCTACCCACCCACTCATAAGCCAAGTAGCAGAGCCCAAGATTTATTGGTATAGCTCCTATTTGCTCACTTGCTGTTTGACATTATTGTACTAGCAGGAATTATAAAGCTATCAACCCATCTCGGCATGTTACAGCTTTCCACTCAATTGTCACTCCCTTTCCGTCTCAGCACAATCAGCTTCCTTCTATCCAAACAAATGCAGCCTAATGAAGGAGGGACAGCAATCTGATTGATCTTTTCCAATGTGCTTGACTGATTTGGCAATAAATTAGTCCCTTTCCTCGTCAGGACGGTCAGAACAATAATGTCAGGCCGGAACTTTTCTGTTTAGAGGATACCCTCTCCCTGCACGGGAGCTACTTAGCTTTAGCTGCCGTTATCCAATCGTCATTATCACCGTCAGACCGGATCAGCATCTTTAACGACAATGTCAGCAGCAGCAACATCTTCTGCATCAAACACGCACTGGGCCAGATTTTCAGTCGTGGCACAATAGGTACACCCACAAATATACACATGGCTCCTCTGCAGTGACACAACCCTGGCTGGCGTGCACAAAAGCTTGTTTGTTAGTGAACTGTGAGTTTGCACTTCCTGGTGTGTGCAGCCACAATGGACAAAAATGGGCCTTCTGAATTCACCCTTTAAAATTTTTCAAAAGTCACCTACGTGACTCCACGGAAAGCTGCTTTTGAAAATGGAACTCAAGTGCTCTTGAAAGCTTCACCCTTGGTGACCATTCTCCGCTTAAATGCTCGGAAGACACCTCACAGTAACAACACTGAGTACTTTCCATCAGTTAATCTCAAAGTGCTTCACGAAGAAGGGCAGTATTATTATCCGAAACAGGCAGTGATTTGTCCAGAATCACCAAGCTAAAGAGCCAGAAATAGAACCCAGAATTCTTGAGCCCCAGTCCAGTGCTCTATCCACTAGACCATGCCGACTCCTTGATCAGCCACAGGAAATAAGGCACTGCCTGTACCACCAGTGACTTTCACCCTCCTGGGAAACCAAGAGGGTTCCACTCCAGGAACAAACCTTTTCTTCTGTGCAGTTCTGTAATTCTGTGCTCAGAGCCAGAGTCTTCCAGCAGCCCTGTGGAAACCAGCAGAAGCTGTAGAATCCTCACTCTCATCACCACAGCCAGATTAGCTCCTACTGACATCTTTTCCCCCTCCCCCCACTTATTTGTGCTATCAGAAAACTAACAGAATAGTTAGTTGGGTAAGCAAGTCAGGAGGTTGGAAGCTATCAAGTCACTGTAAAGGTTGGTACATAAAACATCCCTCCACTTCACAGAAGTATCAATTCCTTTAAAAACAAAACACAACATACCCATGGTTTTAAGATTTTAATGCATTTCCCAGAGGATAAGTGCAATAAGCTGCAATAAGGTTGTATCCTCCTCCTCCGTGTAGGGTTCTCTTTCTGCAGCACTAAACCCTAGCAGAAGCCTAAGAGATATCCCACAACCCTACACTTGGAGGAGGAAGCTTTTTATTTTGTAGTGCTAACCCAGAACATGGCCCTATTGTGCTAGGCACTGTACATACAGATAGTAATCAACAGTCTGTCCCATCCCCACACCCCAAGAGTTTAAAATCTAAATCGACAAGACCAAGGAGCAATTGTTATCCTCATTTTACAGGTAATGGGACGCAAACAGGTCTGGTGACTTGCTCAGATAGACAGATCCAGCTCTTCCCGGTCCTGTTTCAGTGCCTTAGGCTATGACTACACTACAGTTTGGCAGCATAATTCATGTCGGTTCTCCCTTCCCCTCCCCCCAAGCAACATAGTCACACCGACGTAAGTGCGAGTGTGGACAGCGCTATGTCATCAGGAGAGCTTCTCCCTCCGACATAGCCACCACCACTCGTGGAGGTGGCTTTATTACGCAGACAGGAGAGCTTTCTCCCATCAGCATAGAGCGTCTTCACCAGATGCAGTGCAGCTGCGTCACTGCAACGCTGCGTGTGTAGACAAGCCCTAAGCCACAACCGTTGTTCCTCTCAAACCTTTTCCCCTGAAGCCCCAATTTCACGGTGCAGAGGACTTGGAACATGACACTGTACATGCTGAGCCAAAGTCAACGTTACTCCAGGACTACCTTCGGGCTGATTCAACAAGCAATGAGCATCTATTAATCCCACCACCAGGGTGCGCACACATAGACTCTAGCCAAACAAGTGTGTCAGGAAGGTGACACTGCTCAATGCCACCTGGCTAAGAACCTCCTGAATCCATGTCCCCTATGATTCAGCCGTGCCACCACTCCTACCAAATGGAGCGAAGAATTAGGAGAATGAAATTGTGCATAGCCACTTTTAAATGTCATAAAATCTGGCTCTAGTACAGGAGTGAGGAGGGATAATTCAGATAAAAATTTGTTCTCAGAATGGTGCCCCTATCCCTTTCATCTATTTTTATAAGAGTGTACCTGCCTGGAAATGAACTGCAAATACTCTGTTTAAATGCTTCAGTGCTTATATAAATGGGGTAAAGATGCACTGCTTAGCAACATCAGTGCACTGTTGTTCAATCATGGCCACACAGAAAAAACTTAGCACAATTTACACTGGACTCCCCCTTCCGCCCACCCTCCTTTCCTATTATAGCATTAATCCCTTGATTTTAGTTTCTTGGACCTTCATTGTTTTTAAAATGTTGCATGCCATATCATAACCTTTAATGCAGGGAGAAAATGACTATAAATAATTTGCTTGTAAGTACATTTGCCAAGAAATTGATTACATGCATCCATGAAACATGCATCCAGCCATAACAACTAGTTCCAGAAAACAAACCAAGCAGCCTGGAAAACGGATATATATTGCCTTTTTGAAAGTCACACATATACATAGAATTGCTCTGTTTTTAACCCCTATACAATGAGGTTATTAATACTAGGGCTGTCAGTTAATTGCAGTTAATGCATGCGACTAATGCAAAACAAATTAACTAGATTTAAAAGTAGTTGTGATTAATCACACTTAAATAGTAGAATACCAATTTAAATGTATTATAAATATTTTTGGAAGTTTTTCTACATTTTCAAATATACTGATTTCAATTACAACAGAATATAAAGTGTACAGTGCTCATTTTATATTTTATTACAAATACCTGCACTATAAAAAAAGATAAAAGAAACAGTATTTTTCAATTCACCTCAGACAAGTCCACTTGGTCCTACTTCTTGTTCAGCCAGTCGCTAATACAAACAAGTTCATTTACATTTACAGGAGGTAATGCTGCCCACTTCTTATTTACAATGTCACCTGACAGTGAGAACAAGCATTTCACGGCACTGTTGTAGCTGGTGATGCAAGATATTTATGTGCCAGATATGCTAAACATTCGGATGTCCCTTCATGCTTTGACTTGTAGGCTCTAAAGTTTTACATTGTTTTGTTTCTGAATGGAGTTATGTTTAAAAAAAATAATTGTATATTTGTAAGTTGCACTTTCATGACAGAGATTGCACTACAGTACTTGTATGAGGTGAACTGAAAAATACTATTTCTTTTGTTTATCTTTTTACAGTGTAAATATTTGTAATAAAAAATACAAAGTGAGCACTGTCCATATTGTATTCTGTATTGTAATTGAAATTAATATATTTGAAAATGTGGAAAAAATCCAAAAAGATTTATAATACATTTAAATTGATATTATAGTTGAACAGTGCGATTAAAACTGTGGATTAATCAACTCTTTTTTAATCTCATGATTAATTGCCATTATTTATCGTTTGACAGCTCTAGTTGTTATACTGCCATTTGTGTAACGAGTTATTTGATGAGTATAAACATGAAAACCTTTCATGCTGGAATGCTACATGTTCCGACAAGATCACAAGTCCCAAAGACCCAAAGATTCAGGGGCCTTTGCGTGCAATCTTATCAAATCATTAGAGGAAAAAAACCATACGGCATGATGGGTGGGTGCTCTGGAACACACAGTGGGAAATATGTAGCTCCATGTGAACATAAAGGGTATAGGAGAGAAGACTGCAGCTACTAAGATGTACAACTCGTTTAGCTATAGATTATTCATAAGAAGCTCAGTTATACACTCGTGCATTTCTAATTGCTGAGCTTCATTAGAGGACATGACTTTTTCTGGCTAAACTAGAAAACTTTCATCCCTATCATTACAAGAATAATTGAAATCTTGTTTCTATTAAAGTGCAGATGGCTTTAAATATCCTCCTTCTAGAATATAACAGCATGTCATTTAGTGCTCACACAGGCAAGGGAATACAAATGATGCATTTGATACTCGATATACCTAAGGAACAACATTTTGTCTTGAGACACCTTGACAAGAAATATTCTGATATTATGGCACAAGGAGTCATAAGAAGGTCAGTAACTATGGGCAAATCCATACTATCAAGCTAGGATGAATCCAACCAAGATCCAATTTTATGACAAAATTATGCTAAATTTAAGGGAAGAGACAAATGGAGAGGACAGGAGATTCATTAAAAACCACAAATTCCAAACTGGAGGCTCAGCCATACAATCCTCCTGCTTGCAACCTAACCGCCCCCCTCGCCAAACCCCAGCCTGACTTCAATGGGCATTACAGGCATGAAAAGGCTGCGGGATTAGTAGGAGCCTTTTGTTCATATATTTTAGCAATTTTGCTCATTATTCCCTCTTTTATATTTTAGATAAAAGCTAAAAAAGCATGTAATGAAGAAAATTAGCATTTCCAGTCCCCTTTTAAAGATTAAGCAGCATGCTTATTTCTCAACGCCTCGGTATTCTGCAGCATCGTACCAGCAAATCTTATTGCTTGTTTAGTGTAACAAATCTGCATGCTTAGGATTTGCATATTTTAGGTCCTAATCTCCCCTCCCCCACACACACACATTTAAGCACATGCTTACATTTAAGCATGTAAGTGTGCATCATGAGAAGCCCAAGAATGCATGTGTTCAGTGTTTGCCGAATTGGAACCTTATTTTTGGAAAGTGATGAAAGGCGTGGCCTGAGGGTCAAACTCTGGAGCATTAGTCTCGGGTCATTCTCTAGACGTGGGCAATTCATGTAGCTTCTCTGCCTCAGTTTCCTAATTAATAAAATGAGGATAGTATTTATGTATCTCACTGAGGTGTAATTAACATTTGTAAAAACCTTCAAGATTGTAAGTCCTAAGTAAGGGCTGAACGTTGCATTTGAAGGAGACCTGATGTTCTCCTTTGACTCTCTGTCAGTGCTCATGTCCAGTGACAAAACTGCCAAAACCGCTCCTTTCACATGGAATGGACACCATTCCCCTGACATTTTTCTTTGCATGCAGCCTTGTTTAGGCACCTGCTCCAGTTGCCTGCCTCCCTGCCTTTTGTACAGACTAAACAGCAAAAGCAGAGAACTGGCTGGAAAGACAGTTGCTCCCAGTAGAAGAAAGGAGGTAGGGATAGAGACTCAAATTAGAAATGCAGAGAACTTGCAACCTGCCAGAAAATTGGTTTTGGCCACATTCAAGTCCCAGCATTATTTTCCATCTCACCTGAGGATTTTTGTTTAAATTCCCATCAAATCTTTGAGCTGCTGAGCTTGGCATGCTCTCTTCAGGGTCCCTTCCTTTGGGGCGAGGCTAGGCTCTCAGGAAATCACCTACACAGCACACTGCTCTTGCTATTACCACAAGTAAAAGCTACTGTTAAAACAAGAAGTGTGAAGAGGATGGGACGGGGAGAAGGATCTTAAGTCCATTCTCTGCAACCTTATTTTGGGAGCTCTTTTCAAGTTATTACTTGTATGGAAATCAATCCATGTTCCCTTGTCATCAGCAAGGCTCTTTGCTGTTCTGATGGTTTCTCCTTTTGTTCTCTTTTTATTTCAATGAGTTAAGCTTATCTTATGCTTTTGTTCCTCTACATTAGTAAAACTCTATTATGATGCTTGGCAGACAATTTAAGCTACTGTGACAATCATCTTTGAAAAGGAAATCTGCTTTCATAAACCTTTCCTACATAACTAAATACTCATCTCTGAGCTAGAAGCAGGAAGAGAGTCCACAATCCTCACCATCTAGCTTATGATCAAAAAAACCTACTTTTGAAAATGAGAGGCATGAGCAGGTGGTATTTGCAATGGAACGTTTTTATAGGAGAGGCAGAAGATCTCCTTCAATAATACTTTACCCAGAGGGTATTTTAAATGGAACGAAGTAAATTACAGATGATAGAAATCTGTAAACTCCACTCCAAACCCTGCCACTGAGGATGCACAGCATGCAGCAAATTGTATCTGTTGTACGTGTAGATAACAGTATCGGCCAACCCCAACCATTCAAAACTCATGGGTCAGGTTAACAGAAGTCATGAGCTTGGCTTAAACAAATAGGAGGGTTGTTTGTTTTGGGGGCTTTTTTGGAGATAATAAATGTTGGATTCTTGTTTATTTCCATTCTGGCTTTGGAGCTTCTGGGAGTCACATTTTCACAGATACTAAGGTCAGAAGGGACCATTATGATCATCTAGTCTAACCTCCTGCACAATGCAGGCCACAGAATCTCACCCACCCACTCCTGCGAAAAACCTCTCACCTATGTATGAGCAATTGAAGTCCTCAAATCGTGGTTTAAAGACTTCAAGGAGCAGATTTCAGAGTAACAGCCGTGTTAGTCTGTATTCGCAAAAAGAAAAGGAGTACTTGTGGCACCTTAGAGACTAACCAATTTATTTGAGCATAAGCTTTCGTGAGCTACAGCTCACTTCATCGGATGCATACTGTGGAAAGTACAGAGGATCTTTTTATACACACAAACCATGAAAAAAAGCGTGTTTACCACTACAAAAGGTTTTCTCTCTCCCCACCCCACTCTCCTCCTGGTAACAGCTTATCTAAAGTGATCACTCTCCTTACAATGTGTATGATAACCAAGTTGGGCCATTTCCAGCACAAATCCAGGTCCCCCCCCCCCCCAAAACCCACTCTCCTGTTTATGTCACGGCTAACCTGGTGGCTGAACTTTGTGACTTTGTCCTCACCCATAACTATTTTACATTTGGGGACAATGTATACCTTCAGATCAGCGGCACTGCTATGGGTACCCGCATGGCCCCACAGTATGCCAACATTTTTATGGCTGACTTAGAACAATGCTCCCTCAGCTCTCGTCCCCTAACGCCCCTACTCTACTTGCGCTATATTGATGACATCATCATCATCTGGACCCATGGAAAAGAAGCCCTTGAGGAATTCCACCATGATTTCAACAATTTCCATCCCACCATCAACCTCAGCCTGGTCCAGTCCACACAAGAGATCCACTTCCTGGACACTACAGTGCTAATGAGCGATGGTCACATAAACACCACCCTATACCGGACACCTACTGACCGCTATTCCTACCTACATGCCTCCAGCTTTCACCCTGACCACACCACACGATCCATCGTCTACAGCCAAGCTCTGCGATACAACCGCATTTGCTCCAACCCCTCAGACAGAGACAAACATCTACAAGATCTCTATCAAGCATTCTTACAACTACAATACCCACCTGCGGAAGTGAAGAAACAGATTGATAGAGCCAGAAGAGTTCCCAGAAGTTACCTACTACAGGACAGGCCTAACAAAGAAAATAACAGAACGCCACTAGCCGTCACCTTCAGCCCCCAACTAAAACCCCTCCAACGCATTATTAAGGATCTACAACCTATCCTGAAGGATGACCCAACACTGTCACAAATCTTGGGAGACAGGCCAGTCCTTGCCTACAGACAGCCCCCCAACCTGAAGCGAATACTCACCAGCAACCATATACCACACAACAGAACGACTAACCCAGGAACCTATCCTTGCAACAAAGCCCGTTGCCAACTGTGCCCACATATCTATTCAGGGGACACCATCAGAGGGCCTAATCACATCAGCCACATTATCAGAGGCTCGTTCACCTGCACATCCACCAATGTGATATATGCCATCATGTGCCAGCAATGCCCCTCTGCCATGTACATTGGTCAAACTGGACAGTCTCTACGTAAAAGAATAAATGGACACAAATCAGATGTCAAGAATTATAACATTCATAAATCAGTCGGAGAACACTTCAATCTCTCTGGTCACGCGATTATAGACATGAAAGTTGCTATATTACAACAAAAAAACTTCAAATCCAGACTCCAGCGAGAAACTGTTGAATTGGAATTCATTTGCAAATTGGATACAATTAATTTAGGCTTGAATAGAGACTGGGAGTGGCTAAGTCATTATGCAAGGTAACTTATTTCCCCTTGTTCCCCCCCCCCTCCACGTTCTTGTTAAACCCTGGATTTGTGCTGGAAATGGCCCACCTTGATTATCATACACATTGTAAGGAGAGTGGTCACTTTAGATAAGCTATTATCAGCAGGAGAGTGGGTTTGTGGGGGAGGGGAGGGGAAGGGTGTGTGTGAGAAAACCTGGATTTTTGCTGGAAATGGCCCAACTTGATTATCATAAAAAGAAAATGAGTCCTTGTGGCACCTTAGAGACTAACCAATTTATTTGAGCATGAGCTTTCGTGAGCTACAGCTCACTTCATCAGATGCATACCGTGGAAACTGCAGCAGACTTTATATATACACAGAGAATATGAAACAATACCTCCTCCCACCCCACTGTCCTGCTGGTAATAGCTTTAGATAAGCTATTGTACACATTGTATCATACACATTGTAAGGAGAGTGGTCACGAAAGCTTATGCTCAAATAAATTGGTTAGTCTCTAAGGTGCCACAAGGACTCCTTTTCTTTTTGCGAATACAGACTAACACGGCTGTTACTCTGAAACTTGATTATCATACACATTGTAAGGAGAGTGATCACTTTAGATAAGCTACTACCAGCAGGAGAGTGGGGTGGGAGGAGGTATTGTTTCATGCTTTGTGTGTATAAAAAGATCTTCTACACTTTCCACAGTATGCATCCGATGAAGTGAGCTGTAGCTCACGAAAGCTTATGCTCAAATAAATTGGTTAGTCTCTAAGGTGCCACAAGTACTCCTTTTCTTTTAGCTTATCTAAAGTGATCACTCTCCTAACAATGTGTATGATAATCAAGGTGGGCCATTTCCAGCACAAATCCAATTTTTCTCTCCCCCCCCCCCACACACACACATTTTTTTCCCTCCAGCAAGTGATCCATGCCCCATGCTACAGAGGAAGGCGAAAAACCTCTAGAGCCTCTTCCAATCTGCCCTGGAGGAAAATTCCAACCCCAAATATGGCGATCAGCTAAACCCTGAGCATATGGGCAAGATTCATCAGCCAGATACTACAGAAAATTCTTTCCTGGGTAACTCAGATCCCACCCCATCTAACATCCCATCACAGGCCATTGGGCCTATTTACCATGAATAGTTAAAGATCAATTAATTACAAAAATCATATTATCCCATCATACCATCTTCTCCATAAATTTATCGAGTTTAATCTTGAAGCCAGATAGATTCTTTGCCCCCCACTGCTTCCCTTGGAAGGCTATTCCAAAACTTCACTCCTCTGATGGTTAGAAACCTTCGTCTAATTTCAAGTCTAAACTTCCCAGTGACCAGTTTATATCCATTTGTTCTTGTGTCCACATTGGTACAGAGCTTAAATAATTCCTCTCTCTCTCTGGTATTTATCCCTCTGATATATTTATAGAGAGCAATCATATCTCCCCTCAGCCTTCTTTTGGTTAGGCTAAACAAGCCAAGCTCCTTGAGTCTCCCTTCATAAGACAAGTTTTCCATTCCTCGGATCATCCTAGTAGCCCTTCTCTGTACCTGTTCCGGTTTGAATTCATCCTTCTTAAACATGGGAGACCACAACTGCACACAGTATTCCAGATGAGGTCTCACAGGTGCCTTGTATAACAGTATTAAAACCTCCTTATCCCTCTTGGAAATACCTCTCCTGATGCATCCCAAGACCACATTAGCTTTTTTCACAGCCACATCACATTGGCAGCTCATAGTCATCCTATGATCAACCGATACTCCAAGGTCCTTTTCCTCCTCCGTTACTTCTAATTGATGCGTCCCCAGCTTATAACTAAAATTCTTGCTATTAATCCCTAAATGCATAACCTTACACTTCTCACTTTTAAACTTCATCCTATTACTATTACTCCAGTTTACAAGGTCATCCAGATCCTCCTGTATGATATCCCGGTCCTCTCTAAATTGGCAATACTTCCCAGCTTTGTATCATCCGCAAACTTTATCAGCACACTCCCACTTTTTGTGCGGAGGTCAGTGATAAAAAGATTAAATAAGATTGGTCCCAAAACTGATCCTTGAGGAACTCCACTGGTAACCTCCCTCCAGCCTGACCGTTCACCTTTCAGTAGAACCCGTTGTAGTCTCCCCTTTAACCAATTCCTTATCCACCTTTCAGTTTTCATATTGATCCCCACCTTTTCCAATTTACCTAATAATTCCCCATGTGGCATGGTATCAAACGCCTTACTGAAATCTAGGTAAATTAGATCCACTGCGTTTTCTTTGTCTAAAAAATCTGTTACTTTCTCAAAGAAGGAGATCAGGTTGGTCTGGCACGATCTACCTTTTGTAAAACCATGTTGTATTTTGTCCCATTTACCATTGACTTCAATGTCTTTAACTACTTTCTCCTTCAAAATGTTTTCCAAGACCTTGCATACTACAGGTGTCAAACTAACAGGCCTGTAGTTACCCGGATCACTTTTTTTCCCTTTCTTAAACATAGGAACTATGTTAGCAATTCTCCAATCATACGGTACAACCCCTGAGTTTACAGATTCATTAAAAATTCTTGCTAATGGGCTTGCAATTTCATGTGCCAATTCCTTTAATATTCTTGGATGAAGTTTATCTGGGCCTCCCGATTTAGTCCCATTAAGCTGTTTGAGTTTTGCTTCTACCTCAGATATGGTAATATCTACCTCCATATCCTCATTCCCATTTGTCATGCTACCATTATCCCTAAGATCCTCTTTAGCCTTATTAAAGACTGAGGCAAAGTATTTGTTTAGATATTGGGCCATCCCTAGATTATCCTTGACCCCCACTCTATCCTCAGTGTTTAGCAGTCCCACTTCTTCTTATTTATATGGCTATAGAACCTTTTACTATTGGTTTTAATTCCCTTTGCAAGGTCCAACTCTACTTGACTTTTAGCCTTTCTCACTTTATCCCTACATGTTCTGACCTCAGTAAGGTAGCTTTCCTTGCTGATCCCTCCCATCTTCCACTCCCTCTATGCTTTCTGCTTTTTCTTAATCACCTCTCTGAGATGCTTGCTCATCCAGCTTGGTCTATTTTCAAGCTTTTCCCCACAACCATGAGGGCTAGAAATTTTCATTTAAAAAATGAAGTAAGCCAAGACTCTCAAAATCATATGACTCCAGGAGCTGGAGCTTTAAGAAAAACTCCAGGTATTATGAGACTTGCAGTAACATTGTAAGTGTTGGCAAAAATGAGATAACGATGTCTATCCATAGTAGGTTACTAAATCTTGCAGCCAGCTCCTGCAGCTGAGACTCCACTGTGTCCAGCTGTGCTATTAGGGTTGCCAACCCTCCAGGTTTGCCCTGGAGTCTCCAAGAATTAAAGATTAATCTTTAATTAAAGATTACATCATTTGATGAAACCTCCAGGAATACGTCCAATCAAAATTGGCAAGCCTATGTGCTATATGAACCCATGGGAATTTCATTGGGTCCAGGTATAAATCTTGACATCTGGCGCCTGGAAAGAGATGCTGCTGCCACAAGCAAGAAGACATGCTGGATCCAAGGGCTGCTCAAACCCATATGTGTGACTGGCCTACAGAGAAGCAGCAGCATAGGGTGCCTGGAAAAGAGAGAAGACAGCCTGCAGAGACTAGGGGTGTCCAATCCCTGTTCTGACCGCAGAAAGCCCACATTGGGGAGCACAAACTAAGGCTGGTGACTCCTGCCTTCCTGCTCATCCACTCACCACTGCCAGCCGCCTCCAGCTTTCCCCAATCTTCTGCAACAGCAGCCTGGGTAATGGGGAGGGGAAGGATGGACAGGGGACTACATAAGGGCAGTGACTTCTGTTACCAACTGACTTAAGTGATCCGAGATCCTAGGTGGGCGCACGCGCGTGTGCGTATGTCAGAACCGCTGGGCCTGTAACGAGAGGACAGGGACAGCATCCCCTTAATATCATCGTCCATCGCTTGTGTTTCCGTAGCACCTCCGAGCTCCAGTCCCAGACCAGACGCCTGCGGCGGTAGCATGGCGCAGACACAGAACAAAAGACAGTCCCTGCCCCAAAGTGAAATTCTGGTCATGGAAGAGCCCCGTTTTAAGAGAGTTTACATCAAAACCAAAAATCATTAACGAACGGACACTAATCACACTTTGTTGCAAGGGTGCTAAGAATTCCAGGACACATCCTGAAAAGTGGCCGTATAAAAACACAAGCATTTTTTCAAATATATAATTAAACCAGATGAGAGCCTGTTTCTTACTAGCTATAAGTGGTATTTCATCAATACAGTGATTTCCCTTTATTATTATTGTATTATGGTTGCACTCGAAGGCCCCAGTCAGGATTGTGGGCCCATTGGACAAAGGGTCGTATAAACATAAGGAAACTCAGCCCCTGCCCATAAGAGCTTACAATCTACTTTAAAGAAAAGATGCAACAAGTGGGTGTCCCAAATGGAAGGAACTGGGGAAGGAGGACAAGGGTCATGTGGTTAGAGACGAGCTATGCACCCAGTTACACATTTAAAAGGGTTCCCTCTCCTGAATGTAAGAATAAGATAAACAAACAGGTATCAGCAATCCCCCCAGGGCACTTACTATTGACAGTTTCCTACAGACATTGTGATGGAAGGGAGGACTACATAAGGAGGACATATGAATGAAAGCATAAAGACACTTGCAGCAGAGGTGGACAAATCAAAACTGGGAATGTTGGCACTGGGGTGATAAGATGCAAGAGTAGATAAATAGGAGGGTCCTGAGTTGTGAAAGCTGTTTAATGGTGAAGACAACACATTTGAATAGAACATGGTCACAATGAGCACTTCCACAAACAAAACACTTCCTAGCTTAAATCAAGCTATGTACAGTCTTATAGACTCCCACACTATGAAAACAGGTCTATGTAACTAACTGGGAATGACATACTGAACACTCATGCTGATTATTGAAAACCCTGGTACCTTTAAATTTCCATGTTTATCCAGCCACTGTCCCCCAGGAGTGAATTGTGAAGAAAGGTTTGATGTAGAACCAAACACGGTGTTGTTTGGTTTGGGCTTAGATTTCAATTTAAGCAAGATCGTTCTCAAAAGCTATTCCTAAACACACAAGTAATACCAGAGCATCTAAAAATAACTGACCAAACAGTAACATAACTCCTTCTCTCTGACATCTTTGTAAATTGCGTCTACTGAGTAATAAAGAACCATGTTCCCTGCCATACTCTTTGTTCCCCACTCTAGCAAGAGGTCCAGCCATGAGCCAATCAAACAACTTTCGCTAGATCTGTACTGCACAACTACTCGAGATTTAAATAACGTTATGGAGCACCCTCAAACTAGCCACCTCGGACTCAGTTTTCTAGCTACCTTCTAGTTTCCAAACTGCCTGGTGCATCTCACCAAGATCCAGCGCACCTAGTACAGCAAGCCAGAACCCTGCTCCGTAGTGGAGGGAGCCTAAACAATGGGTGTGTCTATTGTGCTTCTGCCCGATGAGCGGAGTGTAGGTGAAGGCTCTGAGTAGGAGGCCCTAAACCTGTGCATCTGGTGTAACGACCTGAGCAACCAAAGCCACATCTCCAGGCGGCAGGAGACGGTTGCTTCTCAGCAGCTTGCTTTTCCTGCGGGTTTACCTAACAATTCCCAAAGCCTCCAGGGACCTGTGCCTTCTCCTGCTCTCAGCCAGAGACCTGTCACTGCAACTTGGCATCAATTCAAAACAGAGCAGTCAGCCTGGAAGAGTCCAAATTTGTGGTTGGTTGCACAAGGCCACCTGCGGTGTGTACTCTATCGAACGCCAGCCCAGAACTGGTCAAAACTGAGCTGCCATGGGAGCATCTCCAGTTCCCATTCTCTGTGTCCCTGGACTTCACACTGTGCCATGCCCACACTGCCATGCTGATAAGCTGACAGCTTCAAGCCTTTATCAGAGAGGAAGAAGTTAAGCAGTCTCATTTGCAGTGCCATTTGCCAGAAAGTTGGATATACTGCTGCATTATTAATACTATATCTCAAAATTGTTTCTCTAATGTGCTTATTGGTCATGGAATACAGTGCTAAGTGGATGCTAATTATGTCTCTGAAGTAGTGTTACAACATATTACTAAGGAACTCCACCAAAAAAATTCCGATAAGTATGGACCACAATGCTCCCCACTTATGTCAACAGATTCCTGACTAAAGGTTTGGTGACTTTTTAAATACACATGAATACTGTAGTTTAAAAAATTGCCATTTGTATATTGAGCATTTTTTCATCCCCTGATCCCAAGGCCCTGTACTCAGATGGGTGCATTTTACAGGTGATGAAACTGAGGCACAAGGCGGCAAAGTGGCTTGGTAAAGACCACAGAGAAATCAGTGGCATTGTTGAGAACAGCACCCAGGCCTCCTTACTTCCACTCCAGTACCTTAGCCACTGGAATACCTTGCCCCAAGGCTGGTGTGTGAAAGGCCTATACCATCAGTCAACAAGCTGCACCGGGGTATGGCTGCTTCAGTGGCTAACAGGTGACCTAGAACAGACAGAGCCTTGGGAAAGCTTTTGGTGACCAGGGCTACTTTTCCCTCAGGTTGACAAAGTCCCATTTCCTTTAGAGAAGGGCAGAACAGTCCCTTTTCCTCCACAAAGGCAGCTCTCCAGGGTTTGAACAGGTTCATCAGCATATTAGGAGGTGGTTGCCTTATTCATGGAGATCAGGACTCTTTCCAACCCCATAGTGGTAATTTGCAAAATTAATCTGTGCCACCAGTATCGACTAAGAGCCAGACTCCACCCCCCAACCCACCTTACTCTTGTTAAGTTGCACCTTTTCCATCAAGCAGTCCCACAGATTTCAATGGGACTGTTTTGCTGTAATCGTGGTACAATGAGATCCTTAGTAATTATTCCTCCATAGCTGGGCCAAGGTCTGTGCTGGTGCAAACTGGTGCAGTGCTACTGACTTAATGAAAAATCACCCACTCGTACCAGAAGAAAACCTGGTCTCTTTTTAATAGGGAGATATACACACTTGATATCAATGTCTGATTTCGATGTTTGACGTGTCTAAACCATAGCTTTCCACTGAAGTATATGTAGAAGGAGTAAGACAGTTGCTGGTACATTTTATTGGACATAAAGATACTGTTTCCTGTAGGGTTATTGGTGAGAGGACTGCCAAACTTCTCCATTCATGGAGACACACACACACACACACACACACACACACACAGCTATTCCGCTGCTGATAATTGTGCCTACATCCCACCTCCTTTAACAGGAGCATATACTAATGCATATACTAATGGCTGAATAGGCTTTTGTTTTAAGATGCAGCAAAAGAACTGGTTTCATTGCTGGAAAGGCAAGAGTAAATGGCATGGAAACTACAGGAAGCCCTCTGCCTCATCATCAAATGGAGAAGAATTGAGATTGCCTTTGTTGCCAAACAGGTTTCCTGTTTGGATTGAGATATTCTCCTGAGACATGAGGCACCATGACCTATTACACAGTGTTCCTGCCACATATTACTTTTACGGAGTATCTTAAGGCTGCATTGGTAGCCAAAGAAAATCACATATTTCCTCTGTTTTTTCTTGGAAGTCCTTTTGCTTCATCTTGTAATTTACTCATCAGTTCGAGCCAAGGAGGACTGCTCATCAAGGGACAGACATTGGAAACCATCTGGATTCTCGAAATAGCAGAAGTAATTAATAAGCAAGAGATAGATCCGGGCTAGAGGAATTAATTAATCCCCCACACCACCACCACCTTCCTGCTTTACAGCCTAACAAGAAAGAAGGTATGACAAAGGCGGTGTTCATTGTCAAGATGGCATTCATACTATTCTAGTCCATGTAGGTTCTTATACAGCCCTTGTCACTGTGGTATCTGAGCTTTTCAGCAAGCAACATGACTCCATTCGGTGAGATGTGGTTCATTCTCTCATCCTCTATTGAGGAGGAGGACGGTGAGTGCTGTGGAGGGTTTTGTTTTTTGTAGAGTCTTGTTTTACGATGTGCGCACGGTTCTGTGTGTATGCGTGAGAAGGCAGGTTGGTGCTTGTGGCAGAGGGTGGTGAGTTTTGAGATGGTCCTCATTTCCCACTGGAGTTCATTCCACAGTCCCAGGTCAGCTCCCAACAAAGTTCCATCTCCGGAACTGACAAATGTTACCCTCCTTGGAGAGAGTTCCATTGTACCAGAGCGGTTATTCATGGCCCTTGTCCTGCAGCTTTAGGTAATCTTCTAGAGATGCCGGGCCCAAGTCACTCAGCACACTGAAGATAAGGGCAGAAGAGAATGACAGAGACTCTAAGGCTTGGAGTGCTTTCATTTCAACCTTCCTAATATCATTGCTCATTGTAAGTGAGCCAACACTTCAGCTCCTGATTTTGCAGGACAGTGCGTGCAAATATCACCAAAAAGCCAATCTTGCAGGTGGAATGGCACGATGTTTTCATGTTCCTTGAAACAAATATTTGAATGCTGATGTTTTGACACCGATGCTCATATCATTTGGAACATAAAGTCTCCACATGACAACTTCAGGAGGTATTTGATCTTGTATAGATGATATCAACATGCAAATAACACCCTTGTTGTCATATCAGGCAGCCTAGTTTAAGCAATGATAAAAATAAAAGAAGAGACAATTCTTTGATTCTCTCTCCCTCCCCCCGTCCCCCAAAAAAGCCAAACACACACACATTCGCCATTCTTCTTAGACATGATGCAGTTCTAAAAGGAGCTTGGATTTAACATACTGCTCTCCCAGCAGAGTAACCACAGGAATAAAGGAACTGTTAAATTACGTGTAGAACTAGACAGCGTGGTTAACCAAGTTTTACGTAAACAGGGTGGGGGAAACATATTGAATTTGCAATTAAGACTAAGTTGCCCTTTGCACTCACTGCAGTTTCCATTTCTGCTTGCAGAGTAGCTGCTGCTGACACCGCCCCATGAACTCCCTGTAACCTACTAGTCTGGGCCTTAGACGTAGTGTACGGGTTAGCTGTTCAGATGGCCACTCTAGACCAGCCAGGCGATTTCTGTGATCTGGTCTGGCAGACCGAGGTCATAGGCTGTCAGCCTTTCTGAGGAAATCTGAAAGTCAGCGGTCTAGGTGGTGATTTTTCCCTCCCCACCACACTTAAAATCTTTAAATAAAGGGCTTTCTTCTTTCTTTAGTTGTTTTCAGTGCTATTGTTACTGTGTTGGTCCCAGGATATGAGGAAGAGGAGGTGGGTGAGGTAATCTCAAAAGCTTGTCCTTCCCACCAGCAGAAATTGGTCCAATAAAGATATTACCTCACCCTGTCTTCTCTCTCTTTCCTTCTTCTGTGTGAGAGATAGGGGTGGGCAAGTAGGGAACAGATAGACCAGGCAGACACAGATGGTAAAACTCTCTCTCCTTTAGGTGCTAAAAAGTTCCCTGGTTAAAATAGTCAGGGCATGTCTACCCTTCAAAATTATGTCTAATTAAATCGCTTTTGCACGTCCACACTACGCTCCTTGCATCGGCGGTGTGTGTTCTCACCAGGAGCGCTTGTACCGACCGTACGGCCAGTGCGGGGCACTGTGGAACGGTTTCTGAAAGCCAGTCACAGTCAACGTAAGCAGTGCAGTGTCTATACTGACACTGCATTGGCCTAACTACATCGACTCCACGCCTCTCATGAAGGTGAAGTTAAGTCTGCATAGCAGGAGTGAAACTTTAGTGTAGATGCTTACATAGTTAGGTCAATGTAAGCTGCCCTGTTTCGACTTAGCTCTGTAGTGTACACCAAGTTTTCAGTTTTCTTCCTTTACCATATTGCACAAAAAACTTACATCCCCAGAGCTGTTTTGTGAAGATACTCCATGCTACTCTAGCTGCCCAAAAGACAGCTCTTCATATGTAAATAAAGGTATGTGGCTGTACTTCTTGCTCTTGTTAATACTAAGTACACAATAAAGGGAGACTTGATTCCAGAAGAATGAGCCAGTAAAAATCAAACACACAAGATAGCATTAGGAGGGACTTTTTGATACTTCCTTGTTGCAAAGATGTTGCTCAATCCAGTTACAAATTTAAAAGAAAATGAAGACATGCAAAAGGTACCGTGAGGCACGTTTGTCTGTCTATTCCTTTGAGACTTCCAGCTGTTGCTATTCTACTAGGAGAATACATCCACCAATGTTGCATTCAACTGTCAAGGAAGACTTGGAAAAAACAAACATCCTATATAAAGACAAGTCTCTCGGTACACCACACACAGTATGTCTCCTTCTTACTACTGAGGGAATCTAAATGGAAACAGGATTGCATTGCTCTGGTGTTCAAATGCTCCTGTTACTTATCCTCCCTGGCAACATCACACTTCACTGTGAGTCCAGCCCTGCCATCCTTGCACACTCAAGACTCCCATGGAAATCTATAAGAGCTTTATGCATTTGGCCTGCCGTGTCTGACTTGTGTTCACCACATCCCAGTTATACGCACACTGGAGCACTCAAATGCTAAGGGAAATACCAGGATGCTATAAAAGTGAATAAAAAACCAAAATAAATACAAATGCATATCATTGTATCATCACTAGTGAACGTTTGTGACTATGTGAGGGAAATGCAATGGGAGCAGATGAATTCCTAAACAGCACAGGTCTTTAATGCAAAAAAGTGTTCAACATAACAAAAAGTGAAAGAGATCAAATGAAAAAGTCAAGTGTTCCCTAAACAGAATATTTGTCAAGCATCAGAGGGGTAGCTGTGTTAGTCTGGATCTGTAAAAGCGGCAGAGTCCTGTGGCACCTTATAGACTAACAGACATACTGGAGCATATTTGTGTTTATTCAGAATATTTGTGTTTCACAAGAAGCATCTTTATTTTAAGGTGTGATGCCAGACAAGAAGGTCACAATAAAAGTTTAAAATTAATATTTCATATATAAGTGATTTTTTCACATCATCCTGTTCTGCTAAACTAACATCACTAACTTAACATGAAAAAGAAAAATCACCAACCTGGCAAGCCCAAAATGAGTAGGTCAGCCTTAATGGAGTTTCCTTGCTTATTGTAGCTTGTGTCAATTTCAGTATTATTTTTGTAGTTTAGTTTAATTTCTTTGCTTTTTGAAGGACACACATTTAAAATAAAAAGGACGACAGAAGAGTTTACTGTTTAAGACCTTATCTAAAAACAGACTGATCCACGGTGCCAGAGCATCTGCCACACAGGCAGTGTCGCATTCTAAAAATCCTTATGACATTTCTCTGTAGAAGTGAATCAGCAGATTAGCAGATGTCTCATTCACACCATGTTTGAGTTTCAGTTTTACCAATGAAATTAATTTAGGACCAAATTGCATCTTCAGTCACACACACAGAGAACACTCATTGACTCCCAGGGCACCCAACACGTATATGGGAGAACAGAATTTTGACCTTAATTTTAAATTTCATCTTCGTACTAGATTGCCAATTTAGAGACAGACTGTGATACCCCTTACTCAAGTTATTATAGTGCATTACATCACATGTTGTTCCACTGAACTCCAACAGACTACTTGTGGATTAAGATACTGCTCAATGCAATTAAGGGTTTCAAATTTGGCTGTTACTTCAACAATGCCTCAATCTTAGGGCTTGTCTACACTGCTCTACAGTGGAGACTACAGGGTTGTGAAATGTACAGCTCTCTGAAGTGTTGCATTCTAACAACTGCCCTGGGTGGACCCTGCTAGTGCAAGCTAAAAAGGTATCCACTGTAAGGTTTGCACCGGCAGAGTTCATATGGGACAGTTCAAGTGCAACACTTCAGAGCACTCTACTGTTCACACCCTCATAGTCTGCATGGCAGTATCATGTAGACAAGCCCTTACAGGTATTGTTATAACAAGTGTCACTACTGTGTTATACAGTCTACATGAGTTTTTTACTGCAAGGTTCTGTAGCAGCAGTGCCCTTGGAGAGGGAGCTGGACAAGCAGCAGGAAAGTTTGCTTTCTGCCTTAGGCTCTGAATTCTCAATTCTTGAGACACAGTTGCTCCATGGCAACTGTGCACTGGCACTGGGCTGAGATTCCTGAAAGAGTGACTGACTGCTCTGCATGCTGTTTTAACTACCTCTGTTCCAGGACTGGTGTATATGTGTAAATAAATTCAGAGTATACTCTGCATATCTTATTTTTTTCTCCTTTGGCAAGCTAAGCTTCGAGGCTCCTGCTATTCACTATTGTTCAGAGGGGAGATGCTGTTGTCAGAATGGGACACTTGTGTAAGAAGGGTCAACAGTATGTTAAAAAGGTGGGCAGAATTTTCAAAAGAACCCAGATGACTCAGAAACGTAGGTCATATTGACTTTCATTGTGCTCCTAAGTGACTGGAACACTATTGGAAATCCCAGTGTGTCTCCAGCCATGATCAATGCTTCATTTAAATCCCTATGGAGGTTTGTTGTTATTTAAAACAGACTTCTGGCATGGGCTTAAACCTTCACTGTTTAAAAGCCATGGATCTAAACACATGAGAGGCTGGTCACTGTTCAAGAGTCTTGCGTCTTTATTGATAAAGAGAGACTCCTTAAATGGCAGGATGCAGCATAAGTTGAGGACAGTTTCCAACTTTAAAAATACACCTTCAGGGCAACAGGCCATAACCACTGACATGGCCAAGAATAACAAGCAGTAAAAAGCACAAGATCAGTGAACTGAACATTGACAGGATCTTAGTTTTCTCAGGAATAGAAGTGGCTCTATTAGAGACTGGTGACCAGATGGTATTTCTGTCCTTTTCTGGGGGCCCTGCTGTTCCTGTCCTTCCTTCCTGTCTAAGGACAGCCCAAGACTTACTTAAAAAGGCAATATCCATTGCCTATGCTGGCAGTCTGGACTAAGAATTGAATACTGAAATTAGCAGAGTTCAGAAAGACTTGACTCACGTCAGTCAATATGGGCTGATGTGTTATTGTTATACAGGCTTCATTCAATATGGCTTCTCTGCGATGCTGACTGAGTCATGTTAATGCTCCTATTCTATAAAAATGGATGTCAGAGAATACTCAGAGGTTTAATTCAGCTGTGACTGACTTTATGACAGATAGTCCAAAAAGCAGCAGCCTCTTACATCTGTGGTTGGAGATCCGTTTCCACTGGAAAAGCCATTACATTTACTATTAAGATTGTGAAGATACAGTGAGTAATGCAAGGTGGTTGCCTTGATTTAGTTCTGTCATAGATTATTCCTCTAACCGTATGTTCTTTTTACCATCTCAGGGAAAGCAATCTTGAATTAATCCTGCTGCCTCTTTCCAAGATGAGAATCCCTGCTTTGAAAGGTTACAGGATACCCTGTTGCAGCATGTGTTTCATGGCGAAGCAGTCAGCAAACACCGTCCACCACCACCATCTGTCGGACTTGAGCTTATGGAAAATTCTGCTGCCAGTATTCTTAAATATACCCCTATTTTTTAACCTATTTCTCCTGTTTTACACTCACTACACTGGCTTTCCCATTCTGTTTCTTACTACATTCTGAATTGCTGCATTCATATCGAAAGCTCTCACTCTCTCTCTCTCTGTTGGTTCCAATGCATTTCAGTGACCAGTCAGAGACCCAAGGTCCAGCAATACAGGTTGTTCAGTAACTCCTGGGCATTAGATCAAGACTTTGGGGTTTTAAAATGCGCCCCTCTTTTGCTAGGCCCATCATACCATTGCAGAGAAGAAATCGGGTTGGTATCTGCATTATTGTTTTAAATATGAACAAACCTTGCTCAAGTTAAAAAAAAATCCTCACACAAACAAAGGGAGAATTATGAGCAAAATTTTCCTTCAGTTGTGCAAACTCAATTAAACCCATGTTGTCCAGTTGTGAGATTGCCAGTGCTGAGCTAGCCAGAAAAAGTTTTGATGAGTAGGATGGAGGAGTGAACATAAATGTGGTTTTATGCCAGCCACTGCAAAGCCCCTCTCCTGGGGCCATACACACTTTGCATTATTTTACTGCAAAGTGCAACCATAAATGTATATATATATATTAGTTAAGAATTTCATCCATGTTTTGATAATTGCACAATAACCCATTTAAGTATTTTAATAATTGATGTCTGAACCCCTTTAAAGCCAGTGAAAAGTGCTTCCACTTGTTAAGCATTACAGGAGAAGTGAACTATGAAGTTTAGAGGTTAATCAGCTTCAGAGACATGAGAAGCCAAACAAAGCATTAGGGAAAAAATTTAAGAGATCCATCTCTCCTAAATGAAATTCCTTGTGTGATCTCCCTCAAACTTTCAACAACGTTGAACCTGAAATGAAATGAGGCATGCAGAATTTGTGATAGATTCTGGTTTGATCAATTTATGCTGGGTACGGTGGGGGAAAGAGAGGGGAGGAAAAGACTGGGTGTGTAGCAGAAAACTGGCTTCAGCTTTAATTATGGAAGGATTAGCATCCCCCTCCAGAATTTGACTCTGTACAAAGTTGTAAAGAAATATTTAACAGCTGCTGTACGTTCACTAGGTGCAAAACACAGCTGAGTGACAGACATCTGTGGTAGACGAAGGCTCTTTTTTGTGTTATGCAACACTTAGCAATGAATGATCTCTCATTTATTTTAAACTTCTATTTAATTAAATGCATAAATGAATAAATGGGTTGGGTTGGGGATTTAAACTAGTTCAATACACCTGTACTTTTAAAAGATGGTGTAAGAGCCTTTGATATGTTTTTATCTTCATGGAGATATAAAAGATAGTTGTTTACGAATATCACTCCCATTTGAAGAGAAAAAACAAACAATTGAGAGAGATTACTTTCAGTATTTCTTGACATGAAAAATGGACGTATCTGGCCACCTTATTAACTAGCAATGTGCCAATGCTAAATGTTAAGGGGGGAAAATAATTCATAGATTCATAGATATTTAGGTCAGAAGGGACCATTATGATCATCTAGTCCGACCTCCTGCACAACGCAGGCCACAGAATTTCACCCACAACTCCTACAAAAAAAAAACCTCACACCTATATCTGTGCTATTGAAGTCCTCAAATTGTAGTTTAAAGACTTCAAGGAGCAGAGAATCCTCCAGCAAGTGACCTGTGCCCCATGCTACAGAGGAAGGCGAAAAACCTCCAGGGCCTCTTCCAATCTGCCCTGGAGGAAAATTCCTTCCCGACCCCAAATATGGCGATCAGCTAAACCCTGAGCATATGGGCAAGATTCATCAGCCAGATACTACAGAAAATTCTTTCCTGGGTAACTCGGATCTCATCCCATCTAATAGCCCATCACAGGCCATTGGGCCTATTTATGAATATTTAATTACCAAAACCATGTTATCCCATCATACCATCTTCTCCATAAACTTATCGAGTTTAATCTTGAAGCCAGATAGATCTTTTGCCCCCACTGCTTCCCTTGGAAGGCTATTCCAGAACTTCACTCCTCTGATGGTTAAAAACCTTCGTCTAATTTCTAGTCTAAATTTCCTAGTGGCCAGTTTATATCCATTTGTTCTTGTGTCCACATTGGTACAGAGCTTAAATAATTCCTCTCTCTCTCTGGTATTTATCCCTCTGATATATTTATAGAGAGCAATCATATCTCCTCTCAACCTTCTTTTAGTTAGGCTAATCAAGCCAAGCTCCCTGAGTCTCCTTTCATAAGACAAGTTTTCCATTCCTCAGATCATCCTAGCAGCCCTTCTCTGTACCTGTTCCGGTTTGAATTCATCCTTCTTAAACATGGGAGACCACAACTGCACACAGTATTCCAGGTGAGGTCTCACCAGTGCCTTGTATAACGGTACTAAAACCTCCTTATCCCTACTGGAAATACCTCTCCTGATGCATCCCAAGACCACATTAGCTTTTCTCACAGCCATATCACATTGGCGGCTCATAGTCATTCTACTGAGAACATGTCTGAACCTTAAAGCCAATGTAATGTTAAATAAGCATATGAACTATTTCAAAATATGCCTTTGCATGGAGTTCAAATATTCCATTGTTCTCTGAAGTCGTTTAAACCCCTACTTTCATAACAGAAGGTGTGTTCCATGTCATATACCTGGATGAGTCTACATATAGGATCACCTTATTTAAATTAAATGAAGAGTTTGTTTCTAAAAACCAGAAACTACAATATAGTGCTTTCTAGGACCTCAGCAACTCAAAGAGAGACCTGCTTTTCCAATGGCTGAGGATCAAAGCTAATTTAAACATCTGATTTAACTGGAACATAGACATTACTCCAAGGATGCCACATGGAATTTAAGGAAAGTATATTTGAGGGCCAGAAGAGACTGACCATAGTCCTTTCAATTCATAGTGTGAAATCCTGGCCCCACCGAATCAATAGGAATTTTCCCACTTACTTCAATAGGACCAACTTTTCATCCATTGATTTCAATGCCAAAAAGAGACCATTATGCTCATCTATTCATGTCAACCTCTTCCATAACACAAGCCCTATAACACAACCAGTGATTCTGACATCAAGCCCATATCTGGTAGTTGAGTTAGAGCACATTTTTCCCCCTCACAGCAGTAGTGAACAAAGGGGAATACCAGCGGTAGAGCACAAGATTTATCATGTCTTGGATTGTATATAATGGATTTTAATTCATTGCCATCATTTGATTAGCTACCACTTTCACTCGATAGTTGAAACTGGTGGAATAAAACAACTAGCAAAAGTGGAAGCTCTAAGGTGTCATCTCTGGTCACTTAACATTAATTTCTACTGTTCAGCACCTCTCTCCTTCCTTGCAACCTAGCTACCCAGACCCACCATGCACCCTGCCTCTATTTTCTGGGCTTTTCATTTTCTGGGCTTTTCATGTCTACAAAACACAGAGTAAATGCTGGACAGCATTAGCTGGGTTAGATGTGACAGAACTGGGCGTCATCAACATCCTGACAACAATGCAACACATGCCTCCTCACGAACCCTCCTAAGAGCCCTCAATACACACTGAACAACCAAGAGGTAGTAACAATTCAGCGAACTATATGTGACATTCCTTGTCCAAAGTCACCCTCTAGATTATCACAGTGCAGTGCACAGGAAGAGGGTAGCATCCCTTCAGGTAGTCTGCGAGGCATCTAGTGATGCTCACCGCATTTTATGTTGTAGAAGCTGCCGAAAGCCAGTCAGAACAGCAAGATGTTGACAGCTAGACTTCGCCTGTTAATGTAAACACTTATTTAGGACCCACATGTGCCAGCATGGGTTCTTCATATTGTTTTTTGTTGTGTAAAGAGCAAGAGACTCATCATGAAGACGGGATGTCAGGCAGAATATTTTCACAAGCCACTGATGAGGTGGAACATGCCTCCACTTCATATACCATCTTATGTGGGACCTAGCTGTAGAAGACCGAAAAGTCTCTAGTCTTGTAAGTGTTAAGGGGTAGAGTGTCACATTTTATGTGACGTTCCATGAACAGTTATGACACCATGTAAACTCTTTAAACGTGTCTAATAAAAATTTAGTATTCATTTATATCTTGGTGTTTCTTCATATAATTGACAAAGACTTAACTTTCTGTTAATAAATCATGATTTATAATACCTTGCTGCCAAATGTACTTTGATTAACCAGACTTGAAAGGAGCTATTAATAAAACAACCAAAGGTAAGTTTCTATTAACCTCAGCACGGGAATAAGAACGGTTTTTAAACTTTTTTCTTGAAAGTACTGAGATTCAAAGTCATAAATATGCATTCAAAACTAGGCCAATTTAAATTTAATATGCACCAAATAAATATTCCATCAATTCTATACTTAAGTAAAAAGCTTTATGTTATGGCTTATAGCAATTCAAGATAAAGAGTTTGGGTGGTGGAGTGAATCCAGCTAATAAAGGATTGCCAGAGTGCAAGGTATTTTTAGCACAAGATAGCACACACATCTTGAAAATACTTCAGAAGATAATTCATGATTTTTCTTTTGAGATCTCGCTAAGTTTCAAGTAAAACACCAATATCCAAAGACAAAAAGGGATAAAACCATTTAAGGCTCCTCTCCATACTTTTTTTAAAAATAGTCTAAATTCTGATCTGGCAAAAATACACCTTTTTTTCCTTTTGTAAAACCATGATCAGTAAAAGAAATCTCACCTTTACTCACAATGTACTGTCAACCAAAAGTCTGATGATAGTAAAGGTGGCCTGTTGCAGAGAGAGGATGCTTTACATTAGTTACTACTTTCATTCCTACCTGTCAGTTTGACTGAAATGAGTATCTGACCTGCTAACTAATCAAGCAGCGTCGTTGCTTATGCTCAGGGACGTGCACAAAGGGGAGCAAGCAGGGACACGGGTCCCCAATAATCATCTCTGCCACCGCCCCCAGCTTCTGCCCTGACACCCCCAGCCCCGGATTCCCTCCCCCAAGCCCATCTTCCCCCCTTTCTGCCAGGGTGGGTATCGGGCTGAGAGCAGCTGCAGGGAAAGGCACTGCAGCTAGTGCTCCCAGGGAGCCCCACTAGAGGGCTCCTGGCACAGGGAAGCCAGATTGGCAGCACAGCTCTGCCAGAGGGGGCGCTGGGAAGCCTGAGTCCTCGCCCGCAGCCTCCCGTAGGTGTTTGGAGCCCGCCTGGGGTGCACAGAAGGGAGCTCAGGACAATGGGGGAGGGGTAAGGCAGTCGGGCCTGGGGTCGCTGGGGGGATGGGTGGAGAGCCCGAGGAGGCAGCAGGGGCCTGGTGGGTGGGGGAGCCAATGGGACCTAGGGGCACTGGGTGGGGAACCGGTGTTTAAAGTGCCCCTCCAAAAAATAGTCACATTTAAATCCCTGCGCATGCTCCTACTTATACTGCAGAATATGGTTTTACTAAAGCCACCCCAAAATTTAAAAACATGGCCATTACTTACCTACTTCACAGAGGCAGTATTTTGAGTAGAACATTTGTAAAGCATTTACATAGTTTCTTTTCTTAAATTAATAGCTGTTCTTCCTGTAATATCTTTCCGAGTTCATGGTTAATTTTGTTCCCGCACATAACATCATGAAATGCTGTTTTCTGACTTTGAGCTTGGGCACTTTCCTATAGCTGTTAAAGTGAAAGGACAAGTGGATTGGACATTGCTTTAGACTACGAGCTGTGATGAAAGATGGGAGATGAATGTCAGGCAATGCTTTTCAGTTTCTTTACAGCCCTTTGTTCTACAGGATCACTGGCTTATTAGCTTCATTCAATAAATTCAGCTTCGTCTCGTTTACCCTTAAATGATTTAAAATTCATCTTATAAATAAAGTGTAGTCTGCTTTGATTCAGACCTGCAAGCCTGCTTCTAGGACATTAAGAAGGGTGTGACACAAAGGTCACACCGAGCCTACTCACAGCTTTACTTTTTCTAAATTATTTACCATCTGTTCACAGTACCGTCTGCTTAGACTAAGGTGATTTGGCTATCCCTACCAGGAGTTACAAGTGGAGAAGCTGTACCACGAAGTCAGACTGATTCACACTCAGAATATGATTGTTTAGGGGGAGTCACTGCAAAATACATGCTAAGCACTTTCCAAAACTTAAAGGGGTCCCTGCTCCAAGAAGCTCAGAATTTAAAAATAGACCATTAGAGAGAGGTCGGGGGAAGAGGAATAACAGGCAATTTGTATATAAATCAACTCAGTTCACTAGGCAGCATGGCACACATGGGTTTACACATCGACAGGAAGCTATCAGAGAGGTTGTGTCACACACAGGGAGCTGTACAGAAGGCGGCACAGAGACGGTTGTGATAGAAACTGACAAACAAGTGGAACAGAATGCAGCACGGGTGGAGTGGAAGTGATATTGGGCAACACAAAGTTTGACAAAGGACAGTAAGTGACGGGGAAGGGGGGCGTCAGAGTTATACAGAGCTGTCAAAGTGAGGACTAGAAGCCTTAATTGGATACAATCCAGGATGAGAAGCCTATTGAGGGATTCAAGGAGGGGAATTCCATGTACAAGGAAAAGGAGGTAAGTGGCAGCATTTTGTATAGACTGATGGGGATAATAGGGTTGTTTGGGAAGCCAAAGAGGACAATGTTATGATAATCACGGCGGGATACAACAAGGGCCCAAACGAGAGAGTTGACTATGGTGAGAGAAAAGCACATGACTATGAGAGAAAAGCATGTATCATGGAGATTTTGAGGGGGAAGACACAGCAAGATTTGGACTGGCAGGCGGGGGAGACAAGAGATAGGCAAAAATCAAAAATAATCCCCAAGTTGTAGCCCTGAGTGACATCACAAATAAAGGCTTTGGCTATGTTCAGTTTATGTTGACAACAAGACATCCAAAAGGAGACACAATAGAGACAAGATGAGATGCAGGATTGGACAGGAGGAGATAATTTAGTGGAAGAGAGATAGATTTTTGCAAGTCACCCACATGGAGACTGATGAGATTATCAGTCAAGCCATGTGACTGATACGAGCATCTAAAGAAAGGGTGTAACTGGAGAAGAGCAAGGGACAAGGATGGAACCCAGAAGAATGCAACCCCAGACTGTGAGAGAGGAGAGGACCCACGGGGAGGCGGGGGGTCAGATAGGAGAACCAGGAGAGGACAGTATCTCAAAAGGCCAATGAGGGTAAGATGTCCAGGAGAGGATTGGCTAAGCATCTCTGCACGCAATATAGGTAAACTGAGAGGTTACTAACACACACTGTGAATTGCTGAGCAACATTAAATGACCTGTTATGCAGGAAGTCAGATTAACTCATCCAACAGTCCCTTCTGGCCTTCAAATCTATGAAAACTCAAGACACCGGTAGCAGTTCCCACCTGACCTTTAACAAAATCCAGATACATTTCTAGAAGATGTACCTCTGCTCCCTTTGCATGGCTGTGGTGTATGTTGCCCCCAACACTAGCCCCACAGCAATGGTTCATCAACCCCAGAACTGAGGCTGATATACTAGCAGATATGTATCCCTTCATATACATGTAGATTTCTGGAGGATTTCAGTTTATTAATTAACGGGTCACGAAGCTAACTGGGATATGGCTACATTTGTTATTTATTGTACATTTGATTTCTGTGTTGACATGAAACTTAAAATTAATACACACATTTCTAAAAAAACGTTGTGACGAGTCCCTTCAATATCTTTGAAAACCATTATTGAATTAGGTGTAAGTATCTTTGGAGTCCATAGCACTACATGCAAAGCGTATGTGTTATTTTGGGATTGTGTGTAACTTCTTCAGTGGGGAGATGTGCCCAATGTAAGCCTCAGGAAGTGTTATGTGCTTCAGAAGACTCTTTTAAACAATGTGCAAGACAAGAAGGAACTTTTGGGACAAAGTTGAGTGTATTTCCTAGGAAATATCTGGGGGGAAGGGAATTTACACTCCCACTTCTGGCCCCAACCTTTTGAAGCTACACCCTGAAGATCAAAGGCCCACGCTGTATGAAGAAGAGACTGACTTATTCATGGGGGTCTTGTTCTGAGCTGAAGCTGTTATGAACCTTTTGTGATGTGTGAAGGTGAGTAGCCTATCAGAGCTGCTGCTGAATTTGGTGGGGGTTCAGTTCCAGTATGCTTATTAGCATGCAAGCAGGGGTTTTTTATTATTACACTGGACCCTCGCTAGAACGTGGGATTTGGGATCCATGTGCGGTACCGCGTTATAGTGGGGACCGTGTTAAAATGAACTGCAATTAAAGTAATTAAATTTAGGATCCATGGCCACGGCCGCATTATATGCGAATTCACGCTATATAGATGTGCATTCTAGCGAGGATCCAGTGTATTACATTTTCTCTGTAAAGCTTTCAATGTAAGAATAAACATACTTTCTTAGAAAGAACTTCTAACTATGGGCTATTAGAGGCTGTGAACAGTGTCTGAGGACAAAAACAACGCACAGACAGGCCTGTTTAGGCTGTGTGTCTTGCTGGGGATCTCACAGTGTAGGCAGGGAGCTCCACAGCCTAGAAAAAGCCCAGTCAGGGGTGATGGCTGAGGAGCCAGAAGCCTTGAATGAGTGCCCGTGCTGGACCACAGACAGAAGAATTCAGGTGCAGTTTCCCTGAACTGTGACATACATCTTAAAAATGTAAGAATGGCCAGTGGTCCATCTAGCCCAGGATCCTGTCTTCCAACAGAGGCCAGTACCAGTTGCTTCAGAGGGAATGAGCTGAATAGGGAAATTTATTGAGCAATCCATCCCATTATCCAGTCCCAGCTTCAAGCAGTCAGCAGTTTAGGGACACCCAGAGCATTGGGATGTGTCTGACCATCTTGGCTAATAGCCATGGATGGACCTATCCACCAGGAACTTATCCAATTCATTTTTGAACCCAGTTGTGCTTTTGGCCTTCACAACATCCCCTGGCAAGGAGTTCCACAGGCTGACTCTGTGTTGTGTGAAGTAGTACTTCCTTATGTTTGTTTTAAATCTACCTATTAAGCTACCTATTAATTTCATTGGGTGACCTCTCATTCACTGTCTCCACACCCTTCATGATTTTATCCTCCCTCAGTAGTCTCTTTTCCAAGCTGAACAGTCCCATTTCTGTTTCTCTCTCCTCATATGGAAGCTGTCCCATACCCCTAATCAATTTTGTTGCCCTTCTCTGCACCTTTTCCGATTCAAATATATCTTTTTTGAGATGGGGCGAACAGAACTGCACACAGTATTCCAGATGTGGGCGTACCAGGGATTTCTATAGTGGCATTATGATATTTACTGTCTTATCTCTCCCTCTTCTAATGGCTCCTGATATTCTGTTAGCTTTTCTGATTTCTGCTGCACATTGAGTGGATGTTTTCAGGGACCGATCCACAATGACTCCAAAATCTCTCTCTTGAGTGAGAGCAGCTAATTTAGACCCATCATTCTGAACATATAATTGGGATGATGTTTTCCAAAGTGCATTACTTTTCACTTATCAACACTGAATGTCATCTGCCATTTTCTTGCCCAGTCACCCAGTGTTGTGAGATCCCTTTGTAACTCTTCACAGTCAGCTTTGGACTTAACTATCTGAGTAATTTTGTATTATCTGCCAACTTTGC